>NW_024515764.1:541882-1041285 GCF_017590135.1 Pyrgilauda ruficollis
TTGGGTCTGGGCTGGGTCCCGTGTCCGAGGTCCCTGGGTTTGGGTCTGGGCTGGGTCCGGTGTCCGAGGTCCCTGGGTTTGGGTCTGGGCTGGGTCCGGTGTCCGAGGGCCGAGGTCCCTGGGTTTGGGTCCGGTGTCCGAGGGCCAGGATCCCTGGGTTTGGGTCCAGTGTCCCTGGGGTCCTCGCAGTTGTTCAGATCATTGAGTTCTTGAGGTTTGAGCCATCTTGAGCAACTCTCTGCTGTGTTTTCCTACTTGACGATTGTTTACATTATTTATTCTCAGAGGTAGATTAGAATAGGAAACACTGACATGGTTCCTGCCCGGGTGAGGTGCTGAGTGAGCTTTTTGCACATTCTTTAGAAGAATGATTGACACTTTGAAAATACAGCAGCATTAACAATTCCATTGTATTAGTAATTAGTAATTGTCAGTAATTACCCTGGTGGGAGCACCTCTACCTGTGCTGCCTGTCTGGGACATCTGGTTCAGGTGGCTTCAGGTAACCAAAGGCAGCGACATTCGCAGTGAACTTTCAGCTTAATGTTTATTCACATACATTTATAAATTTCAAGCAAGTTGGTGGCATTATGATTAAAACCCTTTTTGTGAATTCAGATGACTTGCTGCAGTGTGAAGTCCTGTGGATTTGGGGCTGGAGCACTCATGTTAGAACACTGAAGGTTTCCAAGTCTCAATCCAAAAGGAAGCTGTCTTAAATGTCTTTTCAGAAGTAAGCCTGTACTATCCTGACAAAAGCATTTCACCACTAGTTACTAATTAAAGGTTATTACAGCAGAAATCATGTACTGCTCATGCTGCCCATTTATTATGCCACATTCTGAACAGGTCCTCTGGCTTCAGCAGCAACTGCAGCTCTAGAGGTTCTGTATGAACTTCTGTAATTGTTATAAATATGCACAAAATCACTACATGAGAAGTCTTTAGATGATATTTCAGTGATTTACGTTCTCATAGTGACTGTGTTCATAAAGTGAACCAGTTTGAATGTTCTGTCCTGCAGCAGAATCTCCTGAGCCTGTGTGTTTGAGGTGTTCAGGTGTTCAGTACCAGATTTAGGGTGCCCAGAGCAGCTGGGGCTGCCCCATCCCTGGAAGTGTCCAAGGCCAGGTTGGACAGGGCTTGGAGCCACCTGGGATAGTGGGAAGTGTCCCTGCCATGGCAGGGGGTGGCACTGAGTGAGCTTTGAGTTCCCTTCCAACCCAGGCCATTCTATGATTCTGTGGTTTTTAACTGGTGATTAATTGGGTTTCCTTTCTGTTCTATTCCTTGTGTTACCTTGACAAAGTCAAGGACCAGTGCAGCTGGATCCACAGCAGAGCAGATCCCTGTTTCCTCACTCTTGGCGCTAGGCCTCGATGACGTGCCAGAGAAACCCAGCTATTCAAAGACTCCCAGGGATTCAGTTATTAAAATACTGAGACATCATCTGCACCAAAATACACCCTGATCTGTACACAGAGACAGATGCATTCTCAGATTTATTTAGTTGAAAACGTTCCTTAATTGTAAGCAATATTTTTGTAATTGTTATCGTTGCTATGAGAGTAAGGTCTAGGTTTTGATCCCAGGCACACAAGCACATGCTGCTAATCTGAGCATTTATTTCCACTGGCACACACAGTATGGAGTATAAATTACTCACAGTGACCACTGCATTGTCCCACATTTATGCTATAGGTCCTCAATCTTGAGAAATATATGGACATTCTTAGCTCTATAAATGGTGGCATCTTGATTTTATGGCATCTATTCATATTACATAAAACAAATTACATACAGACATTTGCAGGATTAAAGCTACAAGATGTAGGCTAAAAATATGCAGTGATTAACTGTATAGCTCTCTCTGCAGATCTGGAATAGTTATAACTGTGTTAACTCTGAACCTGCCAGTTCCCACATTCCTCGAGTTGGGATGAAAATCATCCAAGCATGGATTTTCCCCTCAAGAAAACACTCAGAAGAACACCTGGAAATATCACTGATTGTCAGTTTCTTGTGATATTTTTCTTCAGGGTATTTTTTCAGTCCCAATTGACAACTGTTTGAATTATTTCAATTTCATAAAAACAACATCAACAAGGGTCATGACTTTGTGTCAGGTGAATAATGTGCTTTTAGGGAAAAACAATGTAGATTTTTCTCTCTTGTATAGATAGGAAAGGAAGAAGATATCTGCAGTTCCTCTGAAGGAAATTATGGCTCCCCAGCCAAGTTCTTATCTCCCAATCTACAACTTACGTCTATCAACTTAAAGCCAGTGAATTTTTAAGATTTAAGCTCCTGGAAATGTACAAAAAAGGCTTTGGTTGATTCAGCTCTTCCAGATCTTGTGGGCTCTGGACCCCAGTGATCCATCTTGGAGAAACTGGGAAACGGAGTGAGCAGCTCCAAGTGAAACTTCTGCTGTTTTGCTCGCAGGAGGTTAAATTCAGAGGCATTTCTGTGGAGTTCCTGCAGTACCACCTCAGGATCAGCTGGAAAGGCAGCAGAGCTGGCCAGTTCCCTCTGCTGTGTGGCTGCACACTGCGCTTCCACAGGCAGTTGGCATTTCCCTCCCGAACGTTTCCAAGGTGACAGGAGCTCATATATGGAGCTTTCTGGCGTTTAGGCAGGAAGACATGCCAATAATGGAATCTGCATTTTGGCAGGGTGGTTCATATCAATTACATAACACAACTTGTCTGCCCCTGTTGTTTGGTAGGGATCGATGTTGGCCTGTAAACAATGGCAAACATTGATTTGTCGGACTGTAAATAATGGCAAACATTGATGAGCATCTTCCCAGTGACTCATCCTTACAGATGTATGGACAGAAAATGACAGGGGCATTTGCTGTCAGAGCACTTCATGGAGGGATGGGCTGGGATGGCACCAGCTGGGAGTGCAGCACATCTGAGGTAAAACTGTCATCCTGGAATTAGCCCTGGCTTGGGGGCAAAGTGGGGAATTTCATCCCAAATCTGTTGCATAAAGAAAAGAAAAGGAGGGCAAAGTGTCTGGCTGCAGTGTGCTTCATGATTATAAAAAAAATTATGCAGATTGAGGGAGGAACTAGATGTTCTACAGAACATTTAGAAACAGATAAAAACTGTATTGCTAGCATTTAAGGTGAAAAGGAAATTAATATTGTGGTTATCCAGATACTGATTAAATACAGACACATTTGTGTTGGGGCTGGGGGACGTTCAGACAGTGCAAGTACAGTACAACCTCTGAAATGAGCTAAATATTCCCACCATGCAATTGCTACTGATATTCCCAAATTACAAAAATAGGCATATGTGTGTAATTTATATATCTAGAGACATTTGGCGATGTTGCCACAACAGTCTTTCACGAGCTGCTTAGGTGGAATCATGGGAGGGTGAGATTAATTATCCCTGTGGTACATTTTTTGCCTCTTAAAATTATATGTGACAATATGATATCTTTATTTTTCTGGCAGTAAAACCACCTGTTCTATTTAGAAAATTATCTATTAAGAATACCAGGTAATGCAGTGCAGCCATAAAATAAATTGAAATAATGTCCTCTTGATACAGTCTCAAAATCCTGAGTAATAAATGACTGAAAACTTGTTTTTGGCCCAAATCGCTGAGCATGCTTCTCCTCAATCCCCTCAAATTGCACCATCCAATAAATGATTGTATTGTAGCATTTACAGAAGTATAGATGATTGTGATCAGAGAAAATTCATACCTGTTACACATTCCAGAAGGAAAATACTTGACAGATACTGAAATGTGGGTCTCTGGCTTCAGTGTAGTAAAATATACTTCAAAGTTGTGACCTTTATTAGTGCTTGAGTAGGGTAGATACTTCAAGAATTACTAATTGTTGATATAATCGTAATAACAACTAATGATTTAATAAATAGTAATGATTAAATGTCATTGTAAAATTGTCCAGATGTGGGTGGAGCCCATCAGCATTTGGCCTGGCATGGACATCAGAAACACTGATTTAAGAATCTGTGTTGCTTCCACAGATCTACTACAGCACAGGTCAAAGTTTGCCCCAAGCTGTGTGACTCTGACCTGATGTCCTGGTCCTGCTGGAGCTGCAGTGACCCCACCCAGTCCCCGAGGGTCCTGCTGAGCCCTCCCTGCAAGGTCAGAGCCTGGGATGGACATTTCGGTGAAAGCTGGTGCCTGCAGCCATAGGGATTGAGGAGAAGTTTGTTAGAGTGAAAAAAAGGCTTAGGAAACATTGAGTATCATGGGCCATCTTTTTAAGACTGTTTGACAGTTCCCAGCCAGTAGCTAAAGCTAAAGGAAAGCTTTAATTATTTTCAAGAGGATTAGATGAGAAAGATTTGGAGAGCTTATTTATTTTGTTTTGTTTTGATGTTTTAATGGCAATTTTAATAGTTTCTTAATCTATGTCTTAGCAATTTTAATCTGTCATTGACTGTAATGAGTTTGGGATATTTAGCTAGAACTGTAGGAAATTAAATGTATTGTTGATCTTTATTATTTTATCTCCTCTCTTCCCTTTGGCAATAGGAGTTATTTGAGTGGGTTGTGTATATATGTGTGTATATATATATATATATATATATATATGTACCAGTCTATTTTAAATATGTATTGCATGTAAAACCAACTAAATCCAAGGCTGAATGATCAAACTTTTGCCCTTCTTCTTTATGAGGATATAATCCTTGGATTAGGATAAAGGTCCTTGTAGATAAAATGTAATTTATTTATCTGAGAGAACTTTCATGTCTTTTAGGATTGCCATTGTATTTTTACTTGTGTCAGTGGTCACTTTGGTAGCAAGGTCTGTCCTTTCAGAACATGGTGTGCTTATATCAACACACAAATACACACATCACACACTTACACGTGTCATCCACACATAAAATCCACTCAGACACAATCCAGATGTACAAAGTGCCTCTCTGGATTTTTGGCTATTTTTACAGCTATATGCTGAAGATGCAGAAAAGTGTTCTTTTTTAATAGTAAATTAGGTGACAGCTCTCCAGCCAGAGGAGAACAACACTGAGGAATTCTCAGCATAGGTATATAGCCCACAGCACCATCAGCCTTATGAGTAGGAAAAATATGAAACATCTAAACTGAAAATATCCCAAAAGGTGTGAATGTGTTATATGGAGAGACAAAGTCATTCTGTTCTGTGTGTCATCAGGTAAATTCCATTTAAATCTTTCAGTTCACCTCCTAAAGAAAAAAAAAAAAAAAGGAATTTAATGTAATAATCTGACTCCTTGAGTTAAAATTTGTGTCTTTTCCTCCTTTTTGGATGTTAGCTGCAGGATTGCCATTGAGATGGGCAGAGGGAGGAAAAGATCAGAAAGAAAATAACCTCTTGCGTTATTCTCACAGGTTTATGACATGTCTGTATTTGTTGTATTACATTTGTGTGTGTGTTGTGTACATCTGTTCTCCTGGATTTCATGGGGCTGTTATTCCCCTCACCCACCATCCATCCCTCAGTAGCCATTTGAAATGTTGGTACTAAATAACAATACAGAACTAAGAAGACAAAAAGATGAATCCAACACTTTACCCCAGATGCCTCCGTTCATTAGCTTAAGGTACCTGCACAATCATTTTTGTTTTATGATATAATTTCTTGAAAATGTCTCTTTCACACTGTTTCCTTTGTGGGTTGGTTTTAAAATTGTCATTCGAGATTGAACAGCACCAAAAAGCCGAGGAGGCGGAGGAGGAGAGAAGGAAAGAGCGAATATGGAGGAGAAAACCGAGTTTGACCTGCAAGTCAAGATGAGCCCGAGGTCCCGAGGAGCCCCGTGGCCGGGTCCCCGCTGGCCCCGTGCCGGGAGCCGCGGTGCCCGGGAGCCGGCGGAGATCCCGGGAGTTCGCGAGGCACAAGAGGTGGAAGCCGGACGATGGCAGCCCGGGATGGAGCAGTGAGCTGCTCCGAGCGTTTCACTGTAGAGAAGCCCCCCAGGAGCGGCGAGGCAGAAGTTTGTGTTGCGGGCTCTGCGCCTCTCGGTGGTACCGCCGGGCCGGGACAGCGCGCAGGCAGCGGAGAGGCGGCATTTCCTTCCCCCGGCTCCATCGGCGGTGCGCTCGGAGCGATGCTGGGAGCCGGGCTGCAGCTGCGGTGCCCGGGTGCCGCCGGGATTTGCCGGGAGCTCGGGGGGGGCGGCGGGGGGCGGCGGCGGCGGCGGTGCCTGCGGTTCACATGCCCCGTGCGGAGCGGGCACAGCGGCTCCGAGCGCCCCGGGACCGGCCGCCCCTGCCCTGGGCTCGGGCTGCAGCTCCTCCTGCTCCTCCCCGGCACGATGCGCGCAGGACATTAGCGGCTCCGGAGCACTTTGAGTTGCTCCCACCCCGCTCCGTGGGATTAATCTATCCTTTTGGAGGTTATTTTCGGCAAGCAGCCTCGCAGGCGGGCAGAGCGGCCGGAGGAAGAGCCCGCGGCAGGGGAGGGATGCGGGAGCAGGGCAGCGGAGCCGGGCGGGACTGAGCCACCCGCAGAGGAGAGGAGGAGAGGGAAGGAGAAGAGAGGAGAGGAGAGGAGAGGAGAGCTGCCCTGCTCCCTGCTCCCGTGCCGGGCTGCCTGCATG
Organism: Pyrgilauda ruficollis; assembly: GCF_017590135.1. Lineage (NCBI taxonomy): Eukaryota > Metazoa > Chordata > Aves > Passeriformes > Passeridae > Pyrgilauda > Pyrgilauda ruficollis. The sequence continues at coordinate 548,472 of NW_024515764.1, forward strand.
GCTCCCGGGCACTGTGGAGATTGTGGGGGCTGCTGCTGCTGAGCAACCATCCATCGCTTTAAACTCAGCCTCAACTTAGCGCAGCAGGCAAGAATGGCAAAGCCACTGGAGCTTTGGAGCTGCCAGGAGAGCCGGGGAACCTGGGTTTTGGTCGCTGCTGTCTAATAAATGGGAGTAAAATGGAATTTCTTACCTGGGTTTTTCCTGCCTTGATTCTACTGTGCACCCAACAGCACAGGTGTATCAGGTAAGAAAACATCTTCTCATTCTTTCTTAGACTGGCCTCAGGCAGCCGTTCTCTCGGGGTAGCTGGAGTGAGTGATGCCAGCTCTGGCTGGGGCTCCCACTTTTGCCCAGGGATGCTTTCTGCACTTATGGGCCATGACTGCTTTGAGTGAGTGTTCAGGAGAAAAAGGGCCCTTGACTGAAGAGTTTCCTTAATGTGCCTCATCTGTTTCAGTTTTTTCTTTCTTCATTCCCTAGCTGAGAATGCACTTCTGCCAGTTGAGCAGCACTTTCTTGGCTTAGTCAAGGGCGGTGTTTTTAACAGGATGCTCCTGGAACCTTTTTCCCGAGGGCACTTACTCTAAATTGGGGGCAATCACTTTTTCTAAGGCACTGCAATATCCCAGCTCAGCCTCAGCCCCTCCAGCAGCTCTGTAGGGGCCTGCTTGAACATGAAACTCTTCCATAAACCCCAGCACAGCCAGTGGGGTACGAGCTGAATAGCTTTGCTTAGGGCCTCCCTAGGTGCCATTAAAACCACAAAATACAACTATCCCTTTCTAATGAGTTCATTAAGTCTCCTGAACTTGGGTTAGCAGGAAGAGACCTTAGGGGAGCAGAGATCTTAGGGGAAAAAAATTTGTAGAATGCAAACCATTTTTTAAAATAATAAATTTTAAAGAAAGATATGTATTTGCAGCTCTCAGTCACATTCCCTCCGAAGGTGTTAGCTAGGCAACCAGCGACGGTCTCGGTATATTCTTATTCTCTCCAGATCTGGAGGCTGGATGTGGAGAAAGCTTGCCATGATTACGCAATGAAAATAGAGGGGGGAGTAAAAAAGAACTTGCTGCATGTAAAAACATGCCTACACCCCCCAGAGCAGGGGTGGTTGTGGCATTAAAGGGGTCTTACATCTTCTGCTTCATAGATATCCTTAATAGCTTCAGAGGAGTGGAAGAGGCAAAGTGGGAACTGTAGTAAAACATGACATTGTTGTTACATGTTTTGGAATTAATCAGGGAGATCTGATTTTTTTTCACTGGGAAGGAAAAGAATCTTGCTCAGAGAAAGTGTCAAGTCAACTGCTCCTAGTCAGGATTTGACAGAATGATTTATCCTGTGACCTTGAATCTGTTATCCAGGGTCACATCCTGACATCCTCAGACTCTGAAGCAATCCAGTGGTACAGTGAAGGCAGAGGAAATACTGCTTATTACCTAAGGGCACCCAGATCTTGCCCATCATTTCAATGATCCTGTTTCTCCTTCTGCAGCTGGGCTACCATTGAAGCTGGGGGTTGAAAAGTGATGTTTGAGTACATAAGACCAAAAAAAGAGAGAATTTTAAGGAAGAGTCAGTCTTCTCAGCCTCTGTCTCCAAGGTCTGCTCCTAGGCACAGCAAATGCCAGGATACTGTGTTTGTTGGATACATTATTTATTTTATTATTAATTCCCTAATTGACTTTCTTTCTCCAGTTACACAATAGTGATGAATTGCTTGGTAGGAATACAACCACTCGTGGCAGACTCAGGCAAGGCAAATTCTAACTTCTGAAATTCCAACTGTTCAGGTTGCAGTCTTCCAAATATTTCAAAGTGTGAGACATTCCATGGTCAAGGAAAGATTCTCTATTTGGATTCAGGATTTAGGGTGGCTGTAGTAGGACACTGTTTAATCTTGTAAAAAGGGAGTAGCCTTGCTTGCATGTGTATTTGGATCAGTTAAACAGAACTAAATGAAATTTTATCCTTGCATTAGTAAAAATAATTTTGGTACGAGATGCTTTTATGAATAGCAGCATATTAATGGGCAAAACTGCCAATGGCTTCATTTTAAAGCCCTGATTTTGTTTTCTAAATGCAGTGTGATTCAGAATTTTGATGATAGAGGCCACCCAACACCCCTAAATTCTCTGCTCCTGAGTTCTGTGCACTGTATATTGAAAAAAACCCCATATTCCAAAGAGGAAGAACATTTTGGTGATTTTGAAATTCACCAGTAAGACAAAAGAGACAAAAGACTTCCCAAAAGCAAAACTACCAGTGAAAATAATGTTGTGGTTTGGCAGAGGGGGGAAGTGGGGGATGTATGCAGGCTGCTTCCTCAGAGCATTTCTGAATACCCTTCTGGGGTGCTCTAGCTGTGTGTAAAGCAATTTCTCTGTCATGTGTGTTATTTGCCTGAAGTGAATGAGCCAAATTCAGCCTAAGTCAGCACATTTTTGTCAGGTAAACATTTTTTTTTTAAATAGTGGTTTTTGGTCTGCTCAAGACAGTGATTAGTGGCAAGGAATTTGGCATTTAAATGATTGACAGGTCTTCAGGACAAAGACTGTGGCTTCCACTATTTTATCAGTGTTTGAGATGCTGTGGATGCTGCAATAATAAATGTGCCACAGTGAATGAGATCATCTGCAGAAAGACATTTGGGGAAATATTTCTTCATTTGCGTGAGGAAGGAGCACTTCTGAAAGGAGTTTTGGGGTGTGTGTCTGTGCTGTGTAATTCCTCACTGAAAGAGATTTTAATTCTCTAATTAGAATAGGTATATATTTAATATTTAAGTTTCCACTCTGTTAAGTGACTTTTATACTCTTGCATTTAATTGTCATTCTGCTGTGTGTCTCCCTAAGCCTTTTACTTCTATTTGTGGAAACAGAGCAGCTTTAACACGTGAATGTATGCAAAGAGTAGTCCATTTTCTGTAGCTTAAAACTGCCAGAGAGGCTTTGATGTTCTAAAGGTTGCCATGAATTAAGCCTAATGCTTTTTCAATTACATTTCAAAATACAAAACATATTTACAGTGAGCTTCCCTTAGAGTCAGGAATGGCAGATGGGAAGGATATACATACTGCTCTGGATAATCCTGGAGTTTGGCAGAGGTCAGATTGTTCACTGACCTTGCAGGATAGTCCTTGTCTTTTTCCCAAGAAGAAGTTTTCTTCAGTGGTGATGACATCTGGGACATCTGTCCCAAATGTTTATCAAAATAAAATCTACTGATCCCAGTTCTCCAGTTAAACTGTTTTTTCCATCTGCCAGGTTAAAAGATTCATATAACAACAATGTCACCATCCCCAAGAGAATCAGGTTAGCAGATCTAGAGAAGAAACAGAAGATGCAAGAAGTGATTTTCTACATCTTGCTGCTCTGTGAATTTTTCAGAAGATCCTACACCTTCCTGACCAGAGTGGGCTCAAATCTGTGTCCTACTGGCCACAGACTTAAGGATTCTGAGTTTTTTTGCAGTGATCCTGGAGATTTTGGCACTTCTGGGCAAAAATGAAATTGCTAATACTATCCCTTGCTCAGCTGCTGTTGTACTCTCATTCACATGGAACTTACAGATTGCCTCTTGCTTTGGTGTGATTTAAATACCAGATATTTGCTAGTAATATTGATAAACTTCTAGCAAGTGTTTTCAAGCAGTGTTCTGGAAGAGAGCAAAGACAGGCTAATGCCTCACTTGTCTGACAAGCCCCTTAAAGATGTGCTGTCCAAGCTGATGGATGTTTCTCCCCCAGATCACTCCACATTTGCAGGGTGCCCTGGTCCTGCAGCAGCTGGGAGGGAGGTGTCAGCTTGGATTGGAAGGATTTTGGGATATGTGTACTTTTCATTCTGGAACTGCTAGTACTTAGCTCTGAAAGAGACATTTCTTTGCTCTGTCATGTCACATTCATTGCTTGGAGTTGCTTTTCCTAACCTGTGTCAATATTAAGAGGAACTCCAGAGGTTTGTGCAGTTCATCAATGGGGATTTCCTTTCCCTTTGTCTGTGCAGGAGAACTCACTATTGCTTTCATGGCTTAGACAGCAGCAATCTATTTTCAATGAGCTCAGCTGAAGTTCTCCCAATGCTCCAGATGCAAACATATTCTCAAAAATATCTGCTTGAAATGAGATGTGTACAGAGTCAGCATGTGGATCATCTTCTTCAGCTTTACCTTTGGGAATGACTTCCAGAGGGACAGCAGTCCCCAGGACTGTTGCCATTCAGCCAGTGAGGCCCTCCACACTGGCCTGGTGCAAACTGAAAAGAAGCTTTTCAGGAGCTCTTCTGCCCCTTGGATTTGACAAGTCAATATCTTGAATATCTTGATTTTACAAAGTCCTTTTTCTTACTGAAACAAGCTTTACAGCAGCTTACATTAGGAAGTGAAGTTGCTGAATCAACTAATAATAGTCTCCTTTCTTTTCATCCTTACTGCTTACACTATGAAAAGTTAATCCCTTCCAATGCATCTTTTCTATGCTGGTCTTCCTTTTTCAGGTACAATAAAGAATAATATTTTAGGCCATATATAATCCCAACTGCTTATCAAGGATGAAGGAAATTCTCCCACCATTCTTCTTGTAACTTTAAAGCTCTGGATGTGATGTGTAGAAGTCTAGAGGAATGACTCAAAGGAGTTTTCACCACATGGTAAATCAAGCCATAAAATTATTTCAGCTGTAATATTTTAATAATACCCCTGGTATTAAGTGCATATAGCTCTACTAACTCCAGCACATTTGTTACACTGATGATCTGACCCTAAGGCTTTATTAATAATAGAAACAAGATTTATTTTAATTGTGTCATGGATATTTAAGTAAAACTCCCTCTAGATTGTAATCTTCTTAAAACACATGGCAGGCTATAGCCCTCAGTCTTTAACCTCACTCTCATCATTTTAACTTCCTTTGAGCTCCACGGCTTTCCTTAATGCCATTAAAAGAGAATCCTGACACAGGAGAACAGCTGAACTCCAAGCTTTGTCAAAACATGATCAGCACATGGGATACATCACTACAGTGCTGTCACCTTCTGACTTGAATTCTGTTTTCAAAACACTTTACTGAACTTGGTTGCTGCTTTAGCAACAGAAGCTGAAAGGCATCACCTTCTATTGAGAAGTCAAAGAGATTTTCAGCAGATATATTCATTTAAGTGTATTGCAGCTATTTAATTAGGAAAAGACATAGAGTACCATTCTTTACATATAAAAGGATCTCTGATATTTTACTGATTAGAAACACCTTTCCATGACGGGGATTTGTGAATTACAAATAAGTATGTTTTTAAACAAACTTATTATAAAGCTATAATTACATTATAGTAAATAATGATGGTTGGATGATTGAAAGACCAGCAGTCTGATAGAAAGAAGTGTTGATATAGTTGATGAGACCCAATAAAGAAAGAAAAATCTTCTGTCGACATCTGTTATAAATCTTCAAAGCCCTTGTCTAAATCAATTATGTTATTCCAATTTATGTAGCTGAAAACACATCTTGGAGTGTTCCAAGATCCTTCCTCAGAAGAGACAGAGGGACCTGAGAAGTAGCTGAGACAGTAATTTGAGTTGAACATACAGCAGTGTGCTCATGGCAAGGAAATCTTAGAAATGCAGTTTAACATCACATTTTGCTGGGAACTAACGAAGTTGCACTTGGAGCAGTGTCCCTGTGCTGGGAGGTCACAGAAGCTTTGACAGCTCTGCTAATGCAAGACTTTAGTGTCTGTGCTGCTCAAAATTTACATTTACACATTGTAATCCCAGAACTCCTTCCTTATATAACTGAGTCTGGACAAGAGTTTCAAGACCAGGGCAATCAAAGGTTTTTCTTTCATTCTCCTGTAAGAAGAGTTGGTTATTGTAGGATATTCTGTTCCTGTGCTGCAATAACTGCTCGTGCTGAGCTGAATGCCCAGGCTGGCATATTTTGGAGAGAAAAACCATGTGCTTTATGTGGGTCAATGTCACATGAACACTCTAAGAAAGTTATGTAAGTACCAAGGCAGAATGTGTTTGTGGTGCATTACTCTTTAGCCTTCCATGCATATTTAACCATTTCTCTTCTGTTACAAGTCATAGGTACCTCTCAAATGCCACATTTATGGCTGGGCTCAGTGAAAGATGCTAAACCAGTGCTCAGGCAGCTTTGATCCAGCACTTGCATTGAGTCACAGGCCCTCTCAAAGCACTGGCAATTCTTCTCTTTGCAGATGGTGCTGTCAGACATTGTCCCAGCCCCTGATTTTTCTCTTCCTGCCTTGTCAGTCACAGTGCAGCGAGAGGAGCAATGTGAGCAGGCGCAGATCTTCAACTGGAGCCTGCCAGGTTTAACAGATAATGAAGACAACACAACCTTGCCTTTGTTTGTGAGGGATGGTGGAAAATCCACATCACTGCTTGTGCCAGGGCTGAGGGGCTGGCAGCTGCCAGGGGCTGGCAAATGGCAACCAGACCTTGGGCTAAAGACTTCAAGGAGCATCACTGGCCTGCCAAGAAGAGGCACCTGAGAGAAGAAGCCTGATTGCTGGGAGAGGCTGTGCCATGAGCACAAATCCCACAGCAACACATCTTCTCCCAGCCAAAACCTGCTGCCTGCTATCCAGATTCCAGATGTGCAGTTTTTCCTGGTTTCCCGTCACATTTGACAAAGCTCCAGCCTTCTTGATCTCAGCTGTTTTATAGTAAGAAGCTGTCACAGCTGCATTTCAGAGTTCACAGATGCATTTTAGGCAGTATACAAAGTATCTTTGTTTCCCTCATGCTTTTTCTAAATTGCTGAATCTATTTTTCCTACTTTTTGTTAGAAAGAAACTTTAAAAAGTATGTGCTTGTAAGTAAAGATGTCACAGTCTTGCCTGAAATTTGTTTTGATTTAAACAGAAATATCTGAAATGGTTTTCCTACCTATAAACATCTCCAGCATAGCTGATTCTACTGTAGGTGGTCTCTGGTGTAAAATAAGTAAATAACTTCCATTTGCTGTCATTCTCCTGTTTGTAAACATGGGAAATTTTAATATACTTATTCTCTTTACCCAGAGCTATGAGTGACATTGGAGATTACATAGGTTCCAACATTGAAATCTCCTGGTTGCCCAACCTGGATGATTTGATGAAAGGGTATGCACGAAATTTCAGGCCTGGGATTGGAGGTAAGACTTGGAGAATAAATAATGTCTCTTTGGTTCTTACAATCCTTCTGATGTTTATGTGAAATTCGTACTTTAAATAATTAAAAAGTTGTGATTATCTTTTACTTGGATGCTGGAAAAAAATAACAATCAACATTTTGCTTGATTTTGACAAGAGACAGACTGTTCAACAGCAACACAGGCTTCTGATGCAGTTCTTAAATCGTTGACATCTAAGTTGAAGGAATTTTGTATTTCATTAAATGGTGATAATTTCTGCATCTGCTTGAAGTCATGCTGTCTTAAACTAGATAATGTGATTTCCAGAAAGGATTCTGTGATTTTCAGTAGTTGTGATTTTATCTTGTGTCTCTTATCACTGAAGTGAGGTGTGCTGTTGGAAATTGAGGGCACAATTGGTAAAAGATTTAAAACTCTTGCTTTAAGAATGTACTTTATAATGGGAAGCACTTCAGTGAACTGATGAAAAAATTAACAGTCTGGGGTCACTGATATTTTTGTGGGTATTATGGTGATATAAATCACCCTATTCAAACATTTTTTTCTCAGGTCCTCCTGTTAATGTTGCTCTGGCAATTGAAGTAGCCAGCATTGACCACATCTCAGAAGTGAACATGGTACAGTATCAGATTTCTTAGTTTTGCTTTAAAAAAGGCAAAGGCTCAAAACCAGAAGCTGTATTTGTTGAGCTATGTAAACTGATTTTCTCTGTCAAGACCTATGCAACTCTTGCAATGTGTTATGTATCACATTGATATTGAATCACTTTTTTATATCCTGTGCTTCTCCATAGTAGGAGCATATGACAAAAATACAAATGCTTGGGCAGCTCCCTGGCTGACTAAGTATAAAAATATGTATTTGCACTGAAAGCAAATAATATATTTCTAGGCTAAGACATTGATTTTTGGCTAAGTTCCAAGATATTTTCATTGTCAGCATCACTTGTTAATTAGGATTTCTCTTGTCACAGGAATACACCATGACAGTATTTTTGCACCAGAGCTGGCGAGACGATCGTCTGTCTTACAACCACACCAACGAAACTCTGGGCTTGGACAGCAGGTTTGTGGACAAGCTCTGGTTGCCAGATACTTTCATAGTCAATGCCAAGTCTGCCTGGTTCCATGATGTGACTGTGGAAAACAAACTTATCAGGCTCCAGCCAGATGGAGTCATTTTATACAGCATCAGGTGAGTGACAAACAGTACAAGCGCTGTCTGTTGTGTGTTAACTTTTTGAACGTTCTATAATCACTCAGCAATCCTAGGAGGATTTCCTGAAATAATTATTAGTTAAAAATTGAAGAAAAGCTCCTATCCCACTATCCTCTTCTTTATGAGAAGTCAGGAAGGTCTCTTTGGCAGCACTAACTCATTTCGCACTGCACAGTCACTGATCATGTTCAGAATGCCCTCAGTGGGGGAGAAGCCTCTCATGGCTTTGGTCACTAGGCAAAGAGGTGCTGAATAGAGAGCAAAGATTCTCTTCTCCCTCACTTTATTTTCCAAGGGAACTGTGAGCCTGATTTAGGCTCAGCTTCCCCATCTTTCACACAAAGTAGCATTTCTCCCTTTTGAAGAGGGCTGTGGCTGGAACTCAGTAACTATATTGACAGTTAATTGTGTAATGTTCTGAAAAATAATGAATGTGCACCTTTGAAATGTAAGTCCAAAGTCCCCCTTAAGGTATTGGTAGTGATCTTGGGGACAGTGAAAGGGAGGATTTTGAATCAGAAAATTCCTTTTTATCATCATCAGTAGCTGCAGAATCCTCTGACGTTAGACGAGTCATTTGACCTTTTTTCAATTCCCTCTGCCTCTGGGTTTCCCACAGACTCAGGCAGCAGCCAGCAGGACTTTGAAAACAGTTTTCTTTGTTAGTATTAAGGTTTCAAAGTTTTCCACTCAGCCTTCTGAGTTCTGAGGGAAAAGATCTGTCTGAATGTCACTAACTGGTGTTCACGTTGCTCCAAACAGGATTACCTCAACAGTGGCCTGTGACATGGACCTTTCCAAGTACCCAATGGATGAGCAGGAATGCATGTTGGATTTGGAGAGCTGTAAGGGCTGAGTACCTCTGTGTTTTGTGTAAAGCCTGCATACACGGTGCTGAGACAGCTGGACTTTGCTGGGCTGATTCTGCTTTGGTCACTTGGGGTTTATAATGAGCAGAAATATCTTCATTCCCTGTGTTGGGCATTAAACTGTGGAATTTTCAATACCAGTTCAATCCTGGTCCAATCCAAATCTCTAGGATTTGATTTAGGGATGATGAACAATGTACAATCCTGCTGACAAATGTCTGGAACTTTGTGCTTCATGTGGAACCTTGTGCAGTTGTGACAGTCTCTGGCATTACTGAGGTTTTTATCAAATCCAGTGAGAACGAGTAGAAAAGCCCACAGGCAAAATGTGATGTGCTATTTTTAATTTATGAGAAAATAGGAAAAAGAAAGAATTCCCTGCTTTTAATGAATGCCATTGTGACAAAACTTCACATAGCTCTTTAACTTGCCTTGGCATTCGTGTATCTGTTACACAGAAATCCATCAGAATACTGCATGGATGGGCTTAATTCATTTGTACTCACAAAGGAGGGTGAAGAATGGATTTATATTTTATCCAGCTTGTATTTAATCTATGATCAGCATGTAATTCCCATGAGCATTAATACTTCTGAATGAAAACCACCACTGGCACAAGCAGGGACCACCCAGTCAGGGAAAATGAATCTGGTTTTTAGATCAAGAAGCCTAAAAGTCCTGAGGGTTGCAGAGATGTGGGAATAGCAGATCCTGAGCAGATCCCTTGGCCTGTTGATACAAGTTTCCCGTTTTCTTTTTTGTCACTGACTTTGTTTTCTAGGCTGTTAACCACAATACCATTTTATCCTGTCAAAAATAGCAATCTACAGTTTTACTTACATAATCACCAAATGCAGAGGCAGCAGACAGTGCCCCAGCAATTCATTCCCTCTCCCAGTGAGTTCTGCAGGGAGTTTTGGTGGGGGTTGGAGGTTTTAATTGAATTTGAGGGTTTTCATTTCAGTGAAGCAAACAGAAATAAAGTCTCTTTAAACAAATGAGCGCTTTAGTAGCAAGTTGTCAATGAACAGCAAAACTAGGGAAGATTGATTTCCTGTGGATTTGCATATTACATAAATCCTCTCATTCATATCCCCCCTTTCTGCCAGAGCCCTGGTACCCTGCACCTCTCCAAAGCAGAGAGAATTATCCAGACTGAATCTCAGCACGTTTGCAACGTGTCTGGTGGAAATCAGCATAGCAGGGGAATTAGAGAACTTCTACTACGAATTCTCTAAGCTCTGAATTTCTCCCTTGAATTTTGTGTTTATTCAGCTTTCTTTTGACAGATGGCTACTCTTCAGAGGACATTGTCTACCACTGGTCAGAAAACCAGGAGGAGATCCATGGGCTGGATAAGCTGCAGCTTGCTCAATTCACAATTACCAATTACCAGTTCACAACAGAAATTATGAACTTCAAATCTGGTAACAGAATCTTTCTTCAATTCAGGGACAGTATCTGACTTTTTTTTTCCTGCAGAGAGAAACCTCCTCTATCTATAATAGAAAATCCTTCTTCTTAAGTAACTAATTTAAGAACCTGTCAGGTTGCTGATAAGTTTCCTTCATCTTCCACTTGTAAGAAGTGCCATTCTTTGCTGAGCCTCTAGGTAGCCACTGTAGCATGGTCTGTCCTTTAGCTCTCTCTGCTTGACAAAATACTGCATGGAGTAGCCAGACAGCACTTGATAAAAAGCACTTGAGGTATAGCTCACATTTTCTTGACCTAATTTGCAACTTCAGATCAAGAAAAATTTCCATTAGCCCTGATGTTATGGAGCTTATGACGTACAGTCAGATCAGTCTAATTCTACCCCGTAGAAGTCAGTGGTGTGTATGTCTATCACTGGGCTTATTGCAATGTTTGTACAAGATTGGAGTCATTTCTTTCCTGCTGATTTTTCATCCTCTTTCATGTATTCAGATTCTCATTTATGCTGCACATCTCCTCTAAGCTCTTTTTTGAGTTTGAAATTAACTTGGCCTTTTAAAAAATCTAAATTTAGTATCTGGAGGACTTTCTACAGCAGATGATAAGACAGTACACATTTTGAAGCAATACTGTTATTTGAGAAGACTCATGATTTTATTTTCAGATCTGGCATTGATATGACCTGAGACAAATCATTTGACCTATTCTTAGCTGATGAAAGCTGCAGTACCTCGTGCAGGGTTTATGAAGCATCAATCGAACAGCATTCAAAAAAGCTTTTTGTGACCCTTGTGCAGAAGATGCTAAAGAGTGTATCTCTGTGTCATTATCTGAAATGTCATTTTTAATAGCAATCTAACTGTAATTCACGCAGCCAGAATCTCTTCTGCCTGCTCTCTTTTCCAGCAGGTCAGTTTCCCAGGCTCAGTCTCCACTTCCACCTTCGGCGAAATCGAGGAGTTTACATCATCCAGTCTTATGTCCCTTCCATCCTACTGGTGGCCATGTCGTGGGTGTCCTTCTGGATCAGCCAGTCAGCTGTGCCTGCCAGGGTGTCACTAGGTAAAACAGATGGCTCAGGGACTCACGGGGAAGGGAGTGCTCAAGTGGGAATTGTGCTCTCTGATAATCCTCATTAAGGTGCATTTATGACCACTATGTTTACATTTGCAGAAGGGAGGGTTCTTTGAAAGATTTCTCTCCTGGTTTAATTTCTGTCGTGTTATCAGAGCAGCTGCCTCAGTAAGGAACAGCAAATAACCACCTAGGGAGGGTTAAAAGCAGTAATGACTGTGAAAGAAATGAAAGAATTGATTTGAAGGAACTGGGACAGTGACAAAAAAATGTTCTTGAAGCTTGTGGGTCTGTTTGTCTGACTAAGGGTTGCCAGTCCAGATGTAAAAGTGTTTGAGGGTTAATTCTTTGGGCTTTGTTTCTCCTGATCTAGGACAAAACCAAGGACAACTTGTTCAAAGCTGCCTTAGTTATAAAAATGCAGTTTCTTAAAAATTCCCCTGTTTTGAAAATCAGAAGCCATGGTATTAGGGGCTTTAACTGTGAAAATAATCCTCAGCCTCCTATTAATAAATATATTTATGTACATTAGTGCATATATTTCTCTCTCATGCTGCCCTGCAGGCATCACCACTGTTCTTACAATGACCACTCTGATGGTCAGTGCCCGATCCTCGCTCCCACGAGCCTCTGCCATCAAGGCACTGGATGTTTACTTCTGGATCTGCTACGTGTTTGTCTTTGCTGCACTGGTGGAATATGCCTTTGCACATTTCAATGCTGACTACATGAAAAAGCAGAAGAACAAGATAAAGGCGAGAAGGCAGAGTGCAGAGGTCAGTAAGTGTGATACTGGGAAAAATTTTGCCAAAGCAGTCATCCTGCTTCATGACCTTTTACTACAAATTCTTCCTGAGAAGAAAGGCTTTGAGAATGTTCTTGATGGTGCCTCAGTAATCCAGAGCATGCAAAGCCATAACCAGAATTATGTGGGTAGCACAGAGTGTTCCATGAGTTCTGCCAAAGCAGGGGATAAATCCCATTCACCACATATGGATCCCAGGGGTGTTTCACCATGCTGGTGCCATGGATAGCTTGGATGAATGACACTGTCCTTGCCCTGTAAATTGCCATTATTCTCCTCTTTCCTTTGCAGATCAACGTGAAGAATGCCATTGTTCTGTTTTCCCTCTCCATAGCTGGTGTGAGCCAGGAACTGGCCATTTCCAACAGGCAGCACCGAATTCCCAGAAGCCTGCCTGGATCATATGGCACAATAGAAATAGAAACTGGAGAGACAAAACAGCAGCAGGGAATGAAACTGGACAAAAAGACTGGCCTGAAGTCCCTCTTTAAGCCCATTGATGCTGACACCATTGACATTTATGCCAGAGCCGTGTTCCCAGCAGCCTTTGCAGCAGTCAATGTTATATACTGGGTTGCCTACACAATGTAAAGGCAACAAAAAAAGGAAAATTCTTCCCTAGACCTACAAACTGAACAATACCCACAGGCTAAAAAGCCCTCACTGAAACTGAATTGAAGCACCTCTTCTCGAAGTATTTTCCAATGAGCTCAAACACTTCCAAAGTCAAGAAGGTCCTGCTATGAATTCCTACTTAAAGCAGCAATTTATTGCTGACCTGATTTGATACGTAAGACTGCACTCTGCCAAACAATTCCAGCTCTTCCTTTCCTGTAATACCATGAGACAACTTTTCATATGTACATATTTGTAGCAAAAGTTTAAATCTTAAATGACCATGGTTTTCCTCCACTTCAAGGCTGATCAGTAATGAAGATTTGGCTTTTCACACTCAGATAATTTCCTTTTTATTTGTAATGAAAGAGCTCATTCCTCACTTCTGCACGAGTGGTTTTCTGCATCTGTGGGCTGGTCTAGGTTTAACAGTAGTGCTAAAGTTGGAGTTTTTAATCAGAAAAATCTCATGAACAAAGTAAAAGGGAATAGAGGGGAATGGAGGTTTTTTCTTAAAATATTATTTGTCTTGGATAAAGTATTGAAAAATTTCAATGCTCTTAGTCACAGCATGAAATAAAATATACTACATAAAATTCTACTGAATTGTTAATAATGACTGTATTACATTTCAGATCTGAGCTAATGAAAGTTTAAACATTTAAACACAGAAATGTTTATTAGTTTAATAGGCCCCAAAACAGATAAAGTGGTTTAGAACCACAGGGAAAGCTCAGGCTTCCTGTGTTAGATTGGGAAAAATTTGAAAGGTGCTTCATAATGAAGGAAGTCAGACTCCATTTGCAGGAATGACTTTAGAATTTGTTCTGTTAATTTTCACTGAGAATCTACCATGTGTGCCTCTGAAAATATCCTTTTTGAATCTGTCCCTAAATAGCTGAGGGAAGTAAAAAAATTTCATAACTGTCTTTAAGTTATTCCGTTGCTTTGGATATTTTTGCTGGTTTTATTCAGAGGCTGACCTAATCTCTTAGGCCTCTTCACTTCCATTATTCAACAGTGAAATTTATGGGTCCTCATACACACTGCTTAATTCAGGACTAGATCTCTCACCCAACTCATGCAAAATAACACTTTGGTCTGTAAATAATCTCAGTGAGCTCAGCAAGTGAACACAGTACTCACAACAAACTAGTTTCACAATTATTCTCTAAAATCTCCACAGTACATATATTGGAATATGGATTAAAACAACTGTAATATTGTTAATGTAGGAAGCCAATGTAATACATTACAAAAGGGCAATTTATTTTTGGGATATTGTTGCCTCGAAAGTGAGAGGTTGTTTTAAAAATAGAGACTGCCACAAAAGAATAGGTGAAATGAGAGAGAGGAAAAGAAGGAAGCAAAGCAAGAGGCTGAAAGCTGCAATGGAAAGGAGCATGCAGAGAGACTAAGCCAGAAGCTGTAGGTGAGAGAAGAGCTTTGCTGGCATTTAGGATGGGGCTCTTGAACGTGTGGCTGACAATTAATAATTGCAATAGAGGTGAAAGGAGGATTTGATCCCAGTGGAGTATGTGCACATTCCTCCTGCCTTAGCTATGGTTTAAATTTTCATTTCATATGATATGACCAGCACTGAAAGATAAAACATTCTAGCACTGATTTATAACTTAGAATAAGATTTGCTCAGTATCAGCAAAGTAAGAGAATGCTTTGAAGGAAAAGTAATTATCTTGAGCTGGGCTGCAATAGAAAATATGTTGCACTGTAGGTCTTAGGTTCACTTCAATCTTTAGTTTCTGTTATCATGGAAAAGCCATCAGCCAACAGAGAGCTGGAAAACCCCAGGTGACATCAAGCTAGATTGTTCCACCCAGTCCTCACCAACCCAGCCCTGCACTGACACCTGGATTCTGCTCCCACATCTCACCACTGAGCTGCTGGGGAATCTCAGTCAAAACCTTCCACTGAATCATCTGAACAAGTGCTATAATGATTTCTTTCCTGTATCTTTGAGTTTTACAGAAGAAAAGCCCTTCAGGAGAATCAAAACCTGCTATCCTCCAGCTAGGTAAGTGCATCCAATCAGTACTTTCATGGTACTATTCACCACTGTTTCTGAGGCTCACATACTGAATTAAGGCCAAGTATCACTCAAATGTCACCTTACCCAGAAAAGCAAACGAAAATCTGCATTTCTTTCAATATATTCAGGTAATCAAGTTTTTTCTTTCCCTCCTGCTTCTCCTCTTTCTAATTTGTTTTTCGTATTGTTTGTTCCTGATGCTGATGGAATGCTGCATTTCAGAAATACACTATATTTTTTTCTAAGTGTGTTTTTGGTCATAATCACTTTCTCTCCAAGGAAACGCAACCTCTTCTGCCTTCTTCTGAATAAATCCTACTGCTCTATATAACGATTTAATGCAGAGTGGAATAAAAGCAGCAGAAGCATGAGTTTACAATGCCTTTTCCTTACTAAGTTGTTGTTTTTTCCATGATCCATCACCACAAAAATAATACATCCTTTGGAAAGATCACAGTGCCACCGCCTTCTCTGTTACACTTGCAAAAATCAGAAATAATCTTTAGTTTAAAATCAGATTAACTTTTTCTGGGAAAGCAGAATCCAGCCTTTTTATATCCCACTGTTTTCTCCAGCTATTAGTTTATTATGTAGTCTGTCAATGTTAGTAACTTCTGCTAAGAGTGAAATTATTGACTAAATCCAGCTGGAGGAATATTCACAGCAAGTTCCTGAGGAGTGCAAATCACAAGAAAATAATCCATGATTTTGGAATTAAAGTTATTAAAGAGCAGAGAAGGAAGCACAGCCCTAGTCCCTCTAGTGTGCAGTGGCCAGTTATTGAGAGTAATTAGCAAGAAGGTGGCTGCAGATATTATAAAGGCAATGTCTAATCTAATTACTTCAGCAGTAACAGTTTGCAATTGTGCACCTGACATAACTCCTTTCACTGCAGCCAACTGACTGATCACATGGGGTTATTGGACAAAATTAGTTGCTTCTCCATCTGGGAGACAGTCACAGGCTGCAAGTCCTGCTGACTGCTCCAGAAGATTTATTCAGTGAATTTTCTCTCTAGTTTGACTGCAGATCTTCAAGGTGCACAGCTCAGTCTGACTGATCAAAGTAAAAGGTGGCAGCAATCTCCTGAAAAAACCCCAAAGCCAGAATGTCAGACTACCCACAGTGATGTAGACAGAAGCATAAATAAAAGGCAAAAAATATCTCAGAAAGTTGCAGGGAGTTGGAGAAGCGCCCTGTGAGCACACATATGACAACCTGTCCATCCCAGAAACAAGGGGATCTGAGGGGAGAGCAGGAGTTTCAGCTGCTGTTGTTGCACTTGCATGAGTAGCACAAGACAAAACACCTCCATCAACAAGAGGGAGATTTTCTTAAATTGGTTTCCAAGGCCAGAAACTGAAAATTCAGATGCCATTCAAACTTTTGAGGAGACATTTCAGTACAGGAGTACGGTGAATTGATTGGAGTTTTGCATAAATTTGAATCTTCCATACTTTTGTATGTGCTTCACCTTTTTTTTTTTAAATTTAAAATCATTGTATTTAAAAATCCTCAGACATTACTGCTTTAGACCTATTAACATCTAAAGACAATTCCCTATTCAACTCTAACTTCATGATGCCTTTAATAAAGTGAAATAAGCCAGATTTGATGTCAGTTGAATGCTGACTTTGGATGGGTTGTACTAGTGCCATAAAAAAAGTATGTGACAGATGAGAAGGCACTTTTTCTGTGCTGCACCTGAAAGCATTTGTGTTCCTTTCAGCAATTTATAGTACTGCTCTATGGACTGGCGTGTCTGTGAGAAAAAGAGTGGGATATGTGTTAATGTAATCATTCTAAATGTGAAGTGTTAATAAAATGTAGATATACAGAAATTGGAGCTTCTATAAACGGACAAAATAGGCATTCCAACTATTGAACTGGAAGATAAAATGCATTAGAAGGAAAATCAGAATGACCCTAGAGATTTCAGCCCATAATGACATCCTGCCTTTTCAGTGCCCAAGGGTTTGCAAAACTCTCCTTTGGCCTTGACAACAGAAGAGGAAGCACCACTGTGTGTTCATGAGAGCTTTCAGGGGGGCACTTATGCACACTGCTGTACTGATGTGAAAAAATAGCTATTGCTGCCTCATGAGGTTGGAAAGAATCAGAAAGCACAAGAAGAAAGATGAAGAAGAGCAAGATACTGCATTTATTTGAAAGTAATGCTGGCATTAATAGTGACAGCACTATGAAGAGGTTAAAAACCAGAAATGTCTGCCCTGTTTCTGGGTAAAAATGAGAGCATTTATCCCAGTTAAAGCTCTCACATCAGTTTTGAACTGGTTTGCTAATCCAATAGATAATGTAGCGAAACCAATTTAGCTCAATGAGGTTTCTGCTGTTGGGACAACAAAACACTTAATACGATTGCTCTGATTTTAAATACTCCCAGTCATTACCCTGGAAAAGCACTTCTCGTTAGGAGGAAAACAGCACCCTGTGTATTTGTCTCTGAAGCAGAACAGATAGCAAAAAGCTTATTGAAAGTTTCTGAGAATATTTTTGTTTAAGAAAAAAAACTGAAGCAACTCCCTCCTGCCCTGTTTATTGCAGCAGCTTAAACCACTTGCCGTGGTTGAAAGCCTGTTTGATATTAAAATAACATTGTGTGCAATATATGTTACAAACATAAAGAGCTGATTCTTCCTAATGAATACTGAATACAAATTTGGCAATGAATATGTGTTTTTGGATGGATTTGGTAGATAGATGAGAAAGGCAGTGTGTCTTAATTTAATTAATTTGAGGATCTAAGCCCCTCATTACATAATGCATCAGGGATCTGCTCTCTCCTTATACCAGCTTTGTGCCACAGCTATTTCTTTTACTAAGTCCTGCACAGTAAAAACAAATCTGAGAAGACAGCCAAGCCCAGACTGTCAGAAAATATAGCAGGAACAGAACTAATCAGATGTTATTGGGAGTTCACTGTTCCATGAAAAGATTGGTCCAAAAAAGTGAATCCAAATATTCTGCTTTCTGAGACACTGGAAACCTCTGAAAACTTATCCTGTCTTTAATTCTTGCAATACTTCTATTTCACTTGATCCTCAGTTCTCTTTCCATTTTTTATCCTTTTGGAAAGGGGAAGAGGATTTTCTTTCTCTTTGGCACAAGAACATATTAGGTAAAACTAATATAATCTTAGTGTCCAGGTATGAAAAACAGGGAGACTGAAAATCTCAATTGACAAACCTTTGTACCTTCCAATGATTATTACATAAAAGGCAAGAAACTCAACCCTGTGATAATTAAGCAGCACATTCCCACACAAACACACTCCCACACAAACACACTCTTTCCTCCCTGTTTCACTCTCTTGCACTGCACACTACTAACCCCATATATGCAATAAAGAGAAAAAGATAGTTTGAGTCATGCCTCAAATTCACCACACTCTTAAAGAAACTCTTCTTCCTAATTTTGGCCCAAACATCTCTAACATAGTTGCTGGGTAACATAAGTTACTATCAAATCCAGGTTGCATTAGTTGCTTATTGGGTAAGTAATCTCAAGAAGAGCAGCACAAATATCACAAAACTCAATTTTCATTCATGGGGTTACCAAGTGGAGTAGGGAGAACATTTTTCTTTGCACAGTAGTAAACAATTGGCCAGCTTTGGCCAGTTGGAACAGGCAGAGCTGGAAGTAGCAAAACAATATATAGGCCATTGAGCTATTCCAGTATTACAATTACTACAGCCTTAAGATTAAATAAAGACTGAGTGATGAAATACAGAGTAATCTGTAAAACATCTGGTATAATGTTCCATCCAGACTGTTCTTCCCTTATTGCTGTATTTCTTCCAGCTTTAAACAAATACAAAATAACTATTTCTGTACATCTTTAACTACAATTTTTACAGACATATTTAAGATTATCCTACCCTCATCTTTTTGGGTGAAACTTTTACATATACAAGCTTGTATGTGCAATATAGGAATTACAGGAGATTCTACATTTTCTTTATGTACAGTATTGTAAAATCAAACAGGTTGTTTAAATATCCTGAAAAAGTAAATACAGAAGCACAAAGGTTTGGGTTTAGTTGCTTTTAAAGATGTGTAGTTTGGGCTACTCATAGAATTCTTTCTCCTCCTGGCTAATGAGGTGTCAACAAGAGAGTCAGCTTCTGGTTGCTTCTGTCTTACATAAGACAGACAAGTAAGGGTGGTGTTGGCTTAAAATAGCCTTGAAACATTATTCATTTTGTCTATTTTAACACAGGCTAGAAAAACACTAATATTCAAGCCAGCAAGAAAATCTACAAAGAATTGCCATGGTGATTTCTGATATTATGTAGAATATTTGCTTTACTCTAGATTATGCTCAAATATATTAATGCTCTTCTTCTTATTTTTATCCAAACTTTGTGGTATCTGGCCCAAATCCATTCCCACTGCACCCAAGGATATCACTGCCAGTTATATCAATGGAAACAATATCTAGTCTCTTCCTTGGCAAAAGAAGAGAGTAAGTAGGCTGGAGAGCAGACTGCACATGCTGCTGGTTTGATCTGCTAAAGAGACATTCTATGGGGAGGCATTTTTATTCTAAAGTGATAGAGAACTGGTATTGGAACTTCAGCAGGCAGCCAGCTATCCCCAGCCACCCCGGGCCACAGGCCCCTGAACAAGAACGCCGGCCCCTTTCCCTGGGAAACAAAACTCACCAGGCCAGGTTCCTGATGTCACTTTGCACTTGGCACTGTCAAGCCAGCCCCAGCTGCCTGTGGTGGCACCTTGCGTCTGGGAGGCATCCTGCGACGTTCGGGATTTCAGCAGGCAGCCGGCCACTCCGGGCCAGTGGGCCCTGAACACCAACGCCAGCCCTTTTCTCTTGTAAACAAAACTCAGCAGCCCAGGTTCCTGATGTCACTTTGCAGGAGGCACTTGGCACTGTCAAGCCAGCCCCAGGTGCCGGTGGTGGCACCTTGGGTCTGGGAGGCATTCTGTGATCGAGAACTGGTTACTCACACTTCACATGCACTTGGAGATATGAGCTGTCTCTCTCAATTTCTTTGTTTAGTTCATCGTGTGAAAGTATCATTCTAATCTCTACTAAATCTTTAAAATCTTGGAAACTTGAAAGGTCCTAATATAGCTGAAGATCTTGAGTCATGAATTGAAGTACTAACTGGTTACCTGTCTTCTGCCGAGGTGAAATTAGTACCAATTGCCCCTTTTTTGCAATAGTTGTCTTGAAGAAGTAGCTGCCATAATGATGTTTTTCATTGGAGCGTTTGGGAAGGAGGAGTTTTCTGGTCAGCCTTGTCAGAATTGGACAAGTCCCTTGTGTCTCAAGGGTGGCTCAAGGTGTACTTTAGACTAATGCAATCATCAACCCAAAGATTTTTTTTTTCTTCCTTTTAAACTGATTTAAGAGTTTTCAACTCTCTGGTGCACTAAATAAAGATGTACGACTTGTAAGCACAGTCTGCACAACCGTGATTCCCAGCGAGTTGCCTGGGAATCTCTTGCCATCTGCTGGAAACGCGTGGATGTACAGCCTGAAAGGAATTTACATCAGTGCCAGGAAATAATGGGGAATATTCGGAGAACTCATAACTTTGAGTCAAAAAGACAATTCATATCAGACTCCCAGGCTGCAGCAGTTGGACTACCATCATTAGATTCTTGAATAAATCACATTTTCGCTGATACGGTTAATTTGTGGCATAATTGGATGCTGAGGTTGATTGTAGAATTTCAGAAATTAAATATCTGAAAAAAACCAAACCATTTTTTAGTTTTCTCTTTCTCAAACAGATTGCTTCAGATCACTGCTCTTAAAAGATCTGATATGAAAAAATTCTAATGGTGATTTTTAAAAGAACTAAAATTTTAGATATCTCATTTACACCTGGAATAAAAAAAAATAAAAATAAAAAAATCTGTAGGAACCTGCCAGCTCTTCAAATCTACATGTAGGTGACAGAAATATTGCAACTTTTAAGTTGAAGATGGCTTGGCAGAAGAAAAAAGTGCCTGCCACCTGGAAAAATACAGGGGAAAAAAGGAATACACTCGGGATTTACAGCTTGTGTTTCAAACCAGTTACAACCTTGTCAGCTAATGCACAGAGCAAAGCCAAGGTCCTCTCCAAAAACTGCCATCTGCCCAGAAGTGGAAGCATCTATTGAGAAATTCAACTGTTTAAACAGTCTTGTAATATAAGAAAATAGAAACCAACCCAAAACAAGACTTCTAAAACAACAGCATGGATAGTAAGTGAACAACTATAAAATTTCTCTGCAAGATGTTAAAATATTATACTTGAGATTTTTTTTCATCAAACACTAAAAATATACCTGAGCTTTTCTCCTTGGTAAGTTGTGCTACAAGAAAAAACAGCAATAAACCACACAAAACTTCAGATCACAGTTCTGAAGAACCTTTTATCTCCCAATCCAACAGCTCAGGGAGCTGAAGCATTTAATTGACATGGAGATCAAAGACTACCTTGACCTGAAAGAATTATGTTTGTAGACCTACCTTACATAATGTTCTCCATTTCAAGCAGAGAAATTTGGAACACATGAAGATTTAAGGACCCACTTTGAAACCAAATCGAGAGTTCCCAATAAGATAAAATTAGCAGTGGACAAACAAATAATTCAACTAAAGACTGATAAATGAAGCCATGGGGTGCAGTTCCTCAGTGTCAGAGAAAACATCTCAACGGATGGGAACATATTTTCCCATTTTACTGCTAATGAACTAGTGCCAAGTATTATTTGTTTGTATTTTGGAAGATTGTAGAACACCAAAAGAAGCCTCAGAGCTACACTGCTACCAACTATCCAACTCACAAATCCCAAAAGCTCCACAAAGGTGCTGAGGAAGTGCTAAATGTGCATGAAAAAACTTGAGGTAGGTGTACACATGAAATAGCAGAAGACTAAGGACCGATTTTTTTTTCCATTTCAAAATACAAATCATGACCACTCAACACCAGGTAGCTAAAAAAAAAAACCAAAAAACAAAAAACAAAAAAAAAAAACAAACCAAACCAAAACAAACAAACAAAAAAACCAAAAAAAACCAACAAAAAAAACCCACACAACAACCAAAAACCACCAAAAAACCTTATAGCTGTGTTCCCTGTTTTATTTTATTTTTCAGCTTTGTTGGGTCATGTTGCTCAATGGTGGATATAAATACAAAAAGAAAAGCCCCAAAGCAACCCTTTTGCTTGGATAGCTTATTTGCCTGGAAAAGTTTTAAAGTACACAAGGAAACCAGCTGTTTGGGCAGGATGAGCAGCATTTCCACTAGAGGACTCTCTGAGTTCTCCAGCTTTTTGTGAGGAAAAAGCAGGAGATCCTGATTAATTCATAGTTTGGAAGCAAAATATCAAAGCATCATTAAGGAAAAACATCCAAACCCAACTTTACAAAGCATTAAACACGTCACAGACTGCCTCTTGTGGAACTCTGGTTGCTCCACCACTAATATATTGTTTTTTTCTCTCATCTGGCCCGTCTGATATTATTCCTCTTTACTATCTCAGCTGTGATTTTCCTGCTTTAGCCAGTTTGAGTGGCCCCTCCCCAGGTTGGATGTTGGATTGACACTCACGGGACATCACTGCTGGGGCTTCCTGTTGAGATTTCCTGGGAAGCAGCTCTGGCAGCTCTGGGGAAGGCAGACAGAACCTGTCCTGGCACATCTGTCCCTTCAGCACCTTTATCCCTTCAGCACATGTCCCCTCCAATTCTGTTCCCTCACATCTGTCCCCTGTCCCCTCAGGACCTCTCCTCTGCCCCCACATCAGTTCTCCACCCATCCCCTCATGCCACTTCCCTCAGCTTGTGTCCCTGGTTCCCTCACACCAGTCCTCACACAGGATACATCAGTCTCCTGTCACACCTGTCCCCTTCACACCAGTCTCCTGTCACACCTGTCCCCTCAATACTGTCCCCTCACACATCCCATGCCCTCACACCTGTCCCCTCAACGCTGTCCCCTCAGCACTGTCCCCTTCACCTGTGCCCTAAACACAGTCCCCTCATACCTGTCTCCTGAGCAATCTCCTCAGCATTATCCCCTCACACTACTCCCCTGTCCACTCACACCAGTCCCCTCTCACCAGTCCCCTCAGCACAGTCCCCTCAACAAAGTCCCCTCACACTAATTCCCTCACACCTGTCCCCTCAGCACAGTCCTCTCACACCAATTCCCTCACACCTGTCCCCTTACACCTGTCCCCTCACACCAATTCCCTCTCACCTGTCCCCTCACACTAATTCCCTCACACCAGTCCCCTCAGCACAGTCCCCTCACACCAATTCCCTCTCACCTGTCCCCTCACACCAATTCCCTCACACCTGTCCCCTCAGCACAGTCCCCTCACACCAATTCCCTCTCACCTGTCCCCTCAGCGCTGCCCCCTCACACCTGTGCCCCCCCCCCCCCGCTCCCCCAGCCGCCTCTCCCTGCCGCGCCGCGCTCCCATTGGCTGCAGGTGTTCCCCGCCGCCCCCCCCGCCCGCTCTGGTTGGCCGGGACGCTCCGGCTCCCCAGGTAACGGTTCCCGCTCTGCTATTGGCGGGGGGGAGGCGGGACTCGGGAGGGGATTGGCTCTCCATTGGCTGCGGCTCCCGCCCTCAGACCGCCATGTTGCCGCGGGCGCGGGGCGCTGAGCCTGGACAGCGGCTGAGGGGCGCCGGGGCCACCTGGGGCGGGACTTGAGGGGGCACCTGAGGGACAGCGCGGCTCCTCCGCCCGGCCGCCGCCGCCACCGCTCCCCGCCGGGG
Source organism: Pyrgilauda ruficollis (assembly GCF_017590135.1). Classification (NCBI taxonomy): domain Eukaryota; kingdom Metazoa; phylum Chordata; class Aves; order Passeriformes; family Passeridae; genus Pyrgilauda; species Pyrgilauda ruficollis. The sequence continues at coordinate 572,469 of NW_024515764.1, forward strand.
CACCGCCGGCAGCGAGGCAAAGTCCGCTTCGAAACTTCCTTGCGGGACTTTGAGCAACTTGAGGCCGCGGAGGTGTAGCCGGGCACGGCTCAGGGAGCGGCCGCTGCGCGCCGCGGGGCCCCTCTGTGTGGGGTGGGACCGCCGCGGTCGGAGCAGGTAGGAGTCCGGATGGTCCCGGTGGATACCGCTCCGTCCGGGGAACTGCCGGCGCCAGCTTGTCCCGAGCGACGGTGTCGCGTTCCGGCCGCTCCCCGCAGGCCGGGGCTGAGGGGGGACCCGGGGGGGCCGCGTGTTCCCCTGAGCCCTCCGGGAGGGTCGGGCCGAGGGTTCGGGAGTGTCCGCTCCCCCGGTACCTGTGGCCCGGCTTGCCCGGACAGCGGGGTTCGGGAGGTGTCTGGATACACACATTCGTGGGTGATGTGGTAGTTTGGAATAAACAGGATGTTTTGTCAGCCTCCAGTCATGAAGGTATGCTAAATTGCCCCTCGGAGCTCCTCTGCTGCTTCTCTTGGGTAAATTTGTAACTGGTAGTAATTGACTACAATGTTTTATTTACAGAAAAACTATTTTTAGTAGCTTGATTCTTTGGGAGAAAAGAGTAAGATGCTGTGTTGATGAATAAGTAAAAACTTCCGTGGAGTATTTCAGCCAGGAGGGAGCTGTTAGATGATTTTTAAGAAAACATCCTCGAATACTTGGGATATTTCTGTAAAGCTAAATTGTACAGGGTATTTTTAACCAGTCTTATTTAATTTCTGTGCAGGTCAATGATCTTACACATTTTCCTTTTGATTTTTGTGCTGTTCTATGTAAAGCTATTTGTGTTTCTAAAATTTGACTCAACTCATTTGTTTAGCAGTGTGTGTATATTCATCAATATTCTGGTTTTTTTATCTGTGCAGCTGGATTGAGAATCATCTGGAGCAGAAACACATTTCACATGTGAAGCTCTTCAGAATCTGTTATCTGTCTTGAATCAACTTATTTCTGCATACTTGTAATTTTATATAGCTGCTAAATACAGACCATGCCTAGCAGAATGGGCTCAAAAATTGATCTGAACAAAGACTTCATCAGAGTTAAAACACACTACAGTGGGTAAGTCAGTGTGTCCTTTCCTCTGTGTTGTGACCTGTCTATTTTTGAAGTGTATTGAGCAGGAGTTAGTGGTCTGACCTAGTGATAAAATAACCAGGGCTTTGGTGGATTTGTAATTAATGTCAGATCAGGCAGGTAAACTTCTGAGCTATTAAAATACCAGTCAGACTCCTGCAGCATGCTGATCAAGAAGAAAAGTTAATTTATTCTTCTCTCAGAAGGGAAAATGTGCATAACTGACAAACCCACAGTTATTGTGGGTTGATGGATTATTGATTCCCATGGTCACAGCCAGGTTAGATCCATCTCCTGCACCCAGATGCAGTTATTACATTTTATCCTGTCTATAATCAGGATGTCATGGTCCCTTATGACTTCACTCAGTTGACAGTAGAAACAGGAAGGTTTTATTGCAGCAACATGAAATTTGAGTTTTCAGGTATGTTTAATCTCATTGGCTTGCTGCCACTCTGAGGACCTTGTGAAATAGTGTTGCTTTAGTTTCTCCTGTCTTCCTTCAAGGCCTGAGTTTAAGGCATTTGAGGAATTAAATATTTGGCCCAAGTAGATCCTTAAAGTTGATTGGAAGAATTTAGACTGAGCTTGTTGGTATTTAATAAGTGACTTGAGTGATCTTTTCTGATGTTTTACTGCTAAATAAGTAAATGTAGCTACCAGTGTGCATGTGCTTACATTATGGTGTAGAAAAATGCTGTTTTAAATTAAATGTGATGTAGTTATGAAAGTCATGTCACAAATTTTATTTAAAACAAAATGCTTTCGTTTTAAACTTACCTACTTATCAATGCCATGTGGTTTGAGGTCCTGAGTTTAGAGTTCTAGAGCAGTTGAATTACTGTGGTAATGCAAGGGGAGAGCTGCCTCAGCTCTGTGGAGGAAGGCACTACAAGCACCAGTAGAACTGGGTGTAAGTAATTGGGGTGGCTTGCTGGCAGGTAGTGTTGATATAAAGTGAAAGGAGTGTGTGGAACTTGTCTGTGCACAGCTGGGAGAGTGATAATAATTGTGTCAATGTTAGAAGTCAAGTAATTATTATTACCATGTTTTACAATAAACTGCTGTAGTTTTTCCTGCAGCACTACATTCAGTCTTTTGCATGAGCTGTGAAGTCTGTAGAAATCAGTTTATGAACAGGAGTTCCAAGCTCTATGAGTTTTGTTTTGTTCTGCTGATCAAATTGTGTGAGGTAAAACTGACTCTTTTTGGCATTGTAGCTTCTATAACTGATCATCTCAGTATCTCCACTCAGCTTTTGAGCAAGTTTGACAGACTTCAGGAAATCATTGATGCTGGGCAACTTCAGAATTAGGGACTAACTGCTGAAATTAAAATAATAGTACAGATGCCATGTTGAAATGCCTGTTAGAAATCTGATCATGAGGAAGTTTAAAACATGTGAGTGTTGAGTGTATCTCTGGAGGCTGAGTATCTCAGGTATTCCTGTTTCTGGGTGTGACAGAGTTCCTAACATAGCACACTAGAAATCACTGCCAGGGTAGATTACAAAAGAAAAACTAAGTAACTGCAATAATGAACCAAGAATTACACAACTTGTCTCTCTAGTTTATACCTGGTTACTTGAAATCACTGGCACAGAGCAGTGGTGCAGTCTGCTTTGCTGTGTGCTACCTTGGCTCTGAGAGATGACATGTTTGATCTGTCACTGGAATTATTTCTCTTGCTGCAACTGCTCGTACAGAACTTACTGATCATTAGCTTTTCTTATTACTGGGTAGTGTCCAGTTTCAAATATATTTTTTAAAAGTGTCCCATGGGATTGTTTAGTGGCAAACAAGGAACGGTTTTTACTTCCCTGTGCCCTGACTACCTGATGTGGCTGTAGAGATGTTAAGATTAAATACAGTCAATCTCAAAGGCATGTGGACATCATGGATATGAAATTCATTAGTGTACTTATAGAATTACATCTGTTATAATAATTTTAATAATTCAAGGCTGATTAGTAGTTGCCAGTTTCATTTGGAGTTTACAGTGTGTGTAGTAGTGTTGTCTTACAGTGTATTTTCAGTTTTAGAATATTATTTAGATACTTGTGCAAGTGTGATTGTCCAAGGTTACCACAGCTCTACAGCTGCCTGATTCCACGAGTGGCTCGTGGTGGCAGTGCATTAAATAATGAGCTGCATTTGTTGGTGCCCTTGTCTTGGGGCAAGGCATTGCACCAGCCCTCAAACATGGCTGTGAGAACCAGTTTGGTCTCTTACTTTCATAAATGCATAAAACATGACTTCTTTGACAGGGAAATGTTCTTAAACTCAACCTCACCTGACAGCTCTCAGTGTAGTGGATGATATGGATGTACAGGTTGGCAGGCAGCATATGTATTTCTTTTGCTGTTGCTGTTATGAAGAATTATTAAGTTGCTGTTCTTTGAGAGTGCTACAAAGTATAGATTAAAGATACACTTGAAAAGGTAGCAGGGCTTTAATCTGAATTTGAAACAGTCCAGTTCTTTAAGGTGATTGTTTTAGAGCTTTGCTTATAGTAATTTTTCTCAGCAAAGGCAAAATGGCAAGTTATTAATGCATATCATTTAAACTGTAAGTTGTGGCATTTAAGTTTCTTATTTCAGTGTAGTACTGTTCAGCTGCTGACTGAAAGACATAAGTAGGCAGAATATATTGTATAACATTTTTTCTAAAATGACTTGTCACATAGTATGGAAATAGGAAAATCATCTCAGTCATGTTGGACAGCTTCTGATATATTTGCTGTATTGCACTAAGAGGGGAAAGAATTACACGTGCCAGTAGCCATTAGCTATCAAACAGTTTCCTAATTGTCCTCTGGAAGGTTTTGACAGCAGTGGAATTCTTTAAATTCATCTCCTGTTTCTTTTTGCACTTGTTTATTAATTGATTTCCCAGAGTCAGTTATTTGGAAAATATTTTAAAAGTAGTAGAAAGTCTTGTTTGTTGAATCAGATTTTGTTTTGTGTAATCTTTTTTCATTTTTCAGTATTTGACCTGCTTTGACAGGACTTGTGGACTTCCATTATATCAAAAGTTATTGTCACAAATTCCTGAGATAATGTATAGTTTACATAGAGAGTTCAGTATTGGGTTCATGTTCTCTAAACACTACAAAGGTAGAGTGCAAGATGCAGAATTTGAGTAAGATTTTACCTGAATTTTCCTGTAATTACATGTTTTGAAAATTCACCTAATCAAAGCTTCATCTCAAACAATATAGGGGATGTGAGATAAAGCCTCTGTTTTAAAGGATTTTACAATAATTGAGGGTTTTTTTATCTCCTGATGGAAGAAGCACTTGGATTTAAAAAAAAAAAATTATTATGAAAGCTTCTGGTTTGTTTTTTAACAACACTTCAAGCACTGATAATTATAATAAGGGAGCTTGGCTCACCCGAGTAAACATGCATTAAAGACAGGTAATTAACACATTTATTTCCTTCATACTGAAGTATTTTTAAGTTAAGCACTGTGAGGTGTAATCCTGCTGGCACAGTGGGAATGTTTTATATGAGGAATGCTCATGCTGTATGATTCTGCAGCTTGCTGTCCATAGGTGGAACTGTTGGAATATGCAGATATTTTCTGATAAAAGCTGATGTTTTCATCTTCTGCAGGGACATCCTGATAACAAACTTGGATGCATCAATGAGCTATGCTGAACTCTGTGATGAAGTGCATGAGATGTGTAACTTGGAACAGGAGCAGCCAATTACCCTCAAGTGGATTGATGATGAAGGTATTGGACTGAAATACTTCTCAGGGTTTGTTGTTCACTGTGGTACAGAGAAGGGGCATTGAGGAACTTGGATAAACAAATACACTGTGGAGTTTTTTTGTTTCTAAATACCTAACTACAGAACCCTGTCACAGAGCAAGGAGCTTGGAGAAATGAGAATTAAGACCTCAGGGTTGATTGTAGTAGCACCTGAATTCACTTCTACTGAAGCACCTTGCCAATGTCAGGGCCTGCAGAACTAGAACTGAATACAGAAAGGTGGAAAAATACCAGACTGGTTTAGCTAATAGTTTTAATGGTGTGTTTTGGTTTTTTAAATAGCTCTCTTAGCTGATAGAGTTGTTTGAGTAAATGGAATTTCAAAGTACTGACCTTGGAAGGAGGTAGCTGGTAGTCAAAGACTACTCAGCCCTTTTTAAGACACCAAGGACAAGTATTAATACTTCCAAATTTTACTCTATGTTTTAAATATAAGAAGGACAGAGACAACTGTACCAACCTCAGTTTAATGATAGTGTAATAAGAAGTAACCTGATCAGAAGGACATGGAAGATAATTACATTGCCTGTGCTTAGCTGGTTGAACTGCTAATAAAGGAAGATTATTGCAGGGAAGAAGAAAACCCCCTGAGTTTTGAGTTGGAGGATTCTAAGACATGAGTTCTGTTAAGTGTTTCTTGGTTGGGCTCTCTGTTGCATTGGCTTTTTGAAGCTTACTTAAATTAAAAAGAATTTATTTAGTCTCTGTTCTAGTAAGTATTTTCCTCTAGTCTTGGTTAAATACCTGTACAACCTTTTTCTGATTCCTGGGTCTGAGTGGTTGAGTTTCAGCCAATCTGCTGTGTTGGCTGTTACTGATCCTCCTGGGTTTTGTGAGTTATCCTATTTCTGCATGTGAGTGTTTCCACTTATTGCCACATGGAATTTAAGTTCATTTGACTGATTGCACAAACAGATGTTCTCTTTGAACTAACTAAAAGCAAACAATTGCCGATGGCTTAATGAATAAACAAAACCTACCAAGAGATGAAGAAAATAGATTTTCTGTTGGGCTTTTATAGTGTTTCTTTGTTTTTGACAAGATCCAAAAGGTTTGAACTATGAATAGCTCACTCATGAGAAAATCCTGTAAACATATAAGGAATATGGATTGTTGATTTGCAGTACAAATAATTCTTTTGTCTTTCATGTTGCATTATTACTGCATTTACAGATCATCAACAGCAGTAGCCTTCAAAGAGAGGTAGCTGGGCCCTGGATTCATAATTTTACAAAATAAGAACATTTTTTAAAAATAAGAAATTAAAGTTTAAATGTGGCTTGACACTGGTGTCATCACTTGGCCTGGATATCATCAGGTCACCTGTCACCCAAGGTGTGCTGCAGGAAGGTGGCTGTTCCACAAAGGGACAGGGGTTCAGAGTGACACCCTTGCTTCTTTGCTTGCTCTCAGTGCATTGTGACGTACTGTACTTCACGTGTGACTGGTTAAGTGGATTTATGGATTAATTATCCAGTTTTAACAAAAATAACTCTCCCAAGGTAATGCTGCTAATGTGACCACAAGCAGACATCAAGAAAATGGGGGGGATCTTTAGGCATATTGACTGTTGACTTTTATTTTCTTGTTATCCTATAGGATAGTTCTGTCTACTCAATTTTGTTGAAATTGGAAGGAATAATTGTGTTGTTCCATTTTGGCTTTGATCAAAATGCCAACTTAATATCAAGTGATTGAAAGAAAGGCAATACCTGAAGCTGGTACATTTTTTACTAATTGAAATTCTTCAGTGGTAAATTTGCCTGTCTGTTGCTTTTTTTGTTAGGTGACCCCTGTACCATCTCATCTCAGATGGAGCTGGAGGAAGCATTCCGTTTGTATTGCCAGAACAGAGATGAAGGACTGATCATTCATGGCAAGTATTGCACAGTTCAGGAACCCCTGTGTGCCTGATAATCCCAGCAGCTGCTTAAGTGGGAGCTTGGAGTGACTCCTTGCCTGTCCAATATCCTTTGTGTAGCTGCTGCCCTGGAGTTTGATGCTGAGGAAGGAACTGGAGCTCAAAGCTGAAACTGTGCAGGAGGCTTTGAGTTCAGCACTGCACAGATTTGTTCATGCCTTACTCCAGTATAAGCTCCTGAAAGCCTAGAACCAAATTTTGATTGCATAATTTCTCATGTAGAATTATTTAAAAGCTTCCAAAAACTGTTTGTGTGTAAGTACATTCAAGAATCAAGGAAAAAGTACTACTGAGAATCTTTTACCTTAAAAATCTAATGTTTTTGTTTTAGTTTTCCCAAGTACTCCAGAGAAACCCGGCATGCCTTGTCCAGGAGAAGATCGTGAGTACTAAAATGTTCTCCAATTCTAGCTAAATTTTTTTTTTGGTCACATGGAAAAGAAATATATTAAAGGATTTTCATGATCTAGTGCTACATACGTGTGTTTCTATTTTGTTTTCTTTAAAAAATGCAAAATGTTTTACATTTTGTCAACAGACACATTGCATAAATCAGTGTTGTAGCAGTGTTTTACTGTTTGTGAGTATTAATGCTGGTTTTTGTTGTTGATACTTTTGAAGGAAGAGACAACAGGATTTTAGATGTCTATTTGAATGTAGACCTTGGCTTTTTTTGTGGTTCTTTTGGTTTTTTAACTTTCAGGGAAAAGAAATGATGTGCTCAAGAGGGAGATAGAGCCATTTTTATAAAAAGGTTATTAATCTCTTTAAAAATAATCCTGTGAGAGGTAGATAAACCTCCAGAGGAAGGACACATAATTGATATGGTTTACCTGTATTTATAATAACCTGAACTGCACAGGGATAAAAGGATTAAATAGCTGTATAGTCAGCTCTCATTACAGAGGGGTGGCATCAGGACTTTAGTTCATATCTTGGTAAATGTTATGGAAAGGAATGGGAATAATTGGGTGCCAAAGGTACCAGATGATGCTTGGCTGCTCACAGGAGTATAAAGAAGAGCTAACTGAGGAATTTGAAGGACCTTTGCTCTTCTCTTTGAGAAATATGAGAGGAGATAAAACTAATTGCTGATAAGAGCAAGTAATACATACTAGGAGAAAAGTACTTGGTTGATCAGGATTTACACTGCCAGACTGGCTAAAGATGAGTAGTGCAGTGGTAATAGTTGTGAATGCTATTTTTAATCAGAGGAATTATGCTAACAAGTTATCTATTGAGAACTTCTATGAGGGTGGAGAGAGGTGAAATAAATACCAAAAAGTTAGAGTTCAAATATGATTTTCTACATTTTACTACATCTAACTACAGTAGATGAAAGGTTAACTGTAAACACCAGGTAAGTTTTCATGTTGACTAGGTTATCAAAATTGTCTTTTAGAAAGGAAAAAAATAAAGTAATTGTACAACATTAATTCCTCTAATTTTCTGAACAAGGACAGCAGATAAAGGCTCTTCTACTATGATTAGAAGAGTTAAAGAAATTATCCCTGAGACACCTAATTTAATGAACTCATTAAAGGTGTAGATATTCTAATAGGAAAGTTTTTTGTGTTAATTTGTTCGAAGTTTTAGTTCTCTCAAGCCACGAGATGAGCTGCAGAAAGCACAGCTGAGTGTGGCTCAGCTGACCTGGTTATTGTGTCTGTAGGGTATTTCTCCCTCTTTGGTTTTACAGGTCACGTTGAATCACACTCAGATTGTTTAAAAATCCTGTTTAGTTAGATGTGCTTGATAAGGGATCTCTGGTCAGGTTTCTCATGGTTTCATGAATTAATTTCATGCACATTACCTCTTTGCATCTGTGGGGCCTGCATGGAAATTGGGCCTTGTGGCCAAGGTATAACTAATTTTTGCAACAGACCTATTAAGATGTATTTAAATTGTAATTTAGCATAGACTAATACATTGAGTGTTGTTGCTTGTTAGCCACAGGCCCACAGCAAACATCTGCATTGCACTTGGGACTGTAAGGAAATGTTACTGGTGTTGGTGATACAATTTATTTAAGGGACTATTGATTTTGTCAGGACTGAAATACTTGCTTTGCTTTAGAAAATATTAATCCTGTTTCAATTTCTTACGTTGTTACAGTCTTTATCACTGTAGTTATGTTCATAGGAAAGCCCTTTAAAAGTGAGAATATTATGTAATATATGGATATGTTTTCTGGAGTATCATGTTTGCACTATAAAGGAGCTTATGAGTTTGCCTCAGGTTTTTTCCAGAGACAAATAAACAGTGAAGTAGTTGGTCTATCCAAAATGAGCTTCTACTTAAATTAGCAGTTCTAAGTGTGGATTGCTGGTTTGTTACAGAACTACAGACAGTTTGAAATGGAGTTTTTAAATAAAACTATTCAATTGTGAAATAATTGCATTTGCAATCTGTTGCTCAGATGTCTCCATGTTAGGTCATGGAGTGGCTCTTTCCAATAGTTTGTGGTCTTCTGAAGTGCAAATCTCTATTTCTGTAGGATTGTAGGGCTTTTCTTTCCAGCTCCTTCAGAACAATAATACTTCGGAAGAAGAGTGCAGGAATACAGACTGGAGGGTTTGCATTTATTATGTTTAATGATAGAGTTGCTACCTATCCTCACCTTTGTTAAACTGATACAGTTTTGAGATTGTACCAGCCAGCAAAGCTTGAAATAAAAGCCTGTAATCCATTAATGAAATAAACCACATGCCTTATATTTCAATTCCATTTGCATGACTTAAGGGAAGTTATTTCTGTGCTTGAAGAACCTTTGTTCTTATATTGATGTGGTGCTGTCTGTGAGACAGAATTTGCACAGTCTCCAGCATCTGCATTTGTATTGTCTCTGTATTCCTTTGCTCCTGAATTTCTGTGCTTGTTGTTGGAGCCAGCCCCAGCTCCCAGTGTAAGTGCCCAGCTGTGGTTACAAGCAGCCCCTGTCCCTGAGCTGGCTGTGCTGGCAGTGCTGCTGTGAGGTGACAGCGTTGCTGAAACGTCTCCCATCCCTTCCCAGACACTGAATGTGACCCCTCCCGGGCGTTCCCAGCATCTGCTGGACTGGAGCCTTGGGTGCTCGATCTGTGTTTCCTGATAAAGATGGCAGACTTTTAGACCAGTCTTGCATTTCACTTTTACTTTTTCAGTAGATGAGCAGTTCTTTCAGAATGGAATAAACAAGGTTGTTTCAGAGGCATTTGGTGTGTTCTCTCCTGTGCCTCAAGGTGCCAGCGCTCCTGACAGCGTGTGTGGATCCCAGCAGCTGATTGGCAGCTTTATAACTTAGTTATTGGAGTCTGAGCTTATTTACCCTGACAGATCTTGATCTGATTTATCACTCTTGGTGCTGCAGTGCATTGTGTAACACAGCACGTCCAGCTGAACAATTCCCATCGATTTGTAGGACTTCCCTAACGGAATTGCCGGCTTTATCAGAGAAATACTTGTTTTGGTGACTTCAGCTCCTTGACATCCATGCCATGTTTTAGTTGTGCCTCAGCTGCTAGCTACAGCCTCTCAAGGGAGCCAGTACCACCCGTGCCTGGATACATGAGGCAGAGATGTGAAAGGGAGAGACGGGGGTAACCAGTCTTCCATTAAATATTTGCTCTTAATGTTCGAGCTGATCCTGCCTATTGTCCTTGGTGTCTAATGGTATTCACACAGCGGCATCCGTGGAATAAAGGGAAAATGTTTCATTTCATACCTACTACATTGTAAAGAATTCCATGCTGAAGAGGCTAAAGAATAAAACCCAGTGAGTAATGCATGCTTTTTCTGTAGATTTTGTGTCATCATTGTGGTTGCTGTTGTGAGCGGCGGGCACTGACGCGGGCTGTGTGTACGTGTGCTGCAGGAGAGAAGAGAACTCAGCATTTTGGTTATGGTACAGTCGCTGTGCCTGCCACCCTCCTTTGCAGCCATGGATTGTTACAAATGCAGAGATTCCTGCTGCCTCTGTGCGTAGGGATGTGGCTGAGAGACCTCCTGGAAATACTGATAAAATTGCATTGAAAGGACTCCTGGGGAATGTATTTTAGGAGGAGAGGAACGGAAGAGTGAGTGATGCTGCTGCTGCTAATATTGGAGATTAATGAAGGAAATGTATCCCAAAAACCCTGACGGTATGTGCTCGGGGCCTGTTTATTGTAGGATTGCTGATGTAAAGGCTAACCATTTAGGGGCATCATTTTCTGAGGCCTTTTTGTTGAATTCTGCTTAGTGGCTTGTCATAGATGGCTGTTTTTAATTGTGAAATACTTGTTTTGAATTAAGGGTCACTTAGTTTCTAATATTGTCGGAATGAACTGTGCTAGTTCACTTCTGCTTTACAAATAGATCTGTCTATTTAATATTAAAATTCATCTTGGGTTTGGATAGCTAGTGCCAGCAAATTTTAGGGTTGTTTTGCTCTTTGCTTCGTTCAATAGGAGAATGCAGACTAGGAAACCTTTAAATTAATTAACAGAAGAGAATGAATATGTTTTAAATGTTTTAGCACGTACTACGTTAGTGTGATAGTTTTTATTATCTAATATTTCTGGCTCATTTTGCTGCCTTATTTTTCTGGTAATGATTACAGTGTGTTGTGCATGTCTCCTGTGCTCTTTGTTTATCTGCTCAGTATTTTAGCATTAGGTGTTTGGACTTCATTTTCCCCCCAAGCCATCTTTCTTGAAAATTTCATCACAGGCTTGAGTAAAGGTATTGTAGTAACCTAATTGTTGTTGTGGGCTCTTTATTTTAGGTATAGATATTTGATTTTGCTTTACGTCCTGCCTGGTACTGTGAAATAGCTTTAGAAGGCTTCTTGCTGGAGTAGTGTGGCCTGTAAATATTTTTCTAGCTCATAAGGCAGGTTTTTCCCTTCATTTGTTACTGTATTGGCAGCAGTGATTAGGTTATTCAGAGCACGTGAACCAATTTAATCCCCCAATGAAGAAAAGAACTATTGCCACCATAGAGACTGTTCTGAAGACATAGATTGGATTGCACTGGATAATTAGGCAATTTTGAAACTGCTAGTAACCCTCTCCTGGATTTTAGTAATTGAACTGGGGGGGAGGGAGGGACTGTACTATTTTAATTTAAGATATTTTTGCTTAGGATTTAAAAATAGCTGTGTCATAGTTTCTCAGGAATACCTGAAATCTCTTCCTCTGTCTTAACTGCACCACATTTGTATCAGATGTGACATATTTGAAAAAGAGACAGATTGTGAGGCAGCATAAGTTACTGAGAACAGAATTGTAGTTAAAGGTCTGGTTTGCTTATAATAATTTCATGATTAATAATTCTAAATAATCTTAACAGTTTTCTTAGCTATGAAATGTCCATTGAAGAATAAAGGGCTGGACCTTGCTTTTATAATTCAGGCATAAAATTATAAAGCAGAAGTCTGATTGTGGGATTTGAGATCTGCTCTTAATTAAAGGTGCTGGGTGTCATAGCAGATGTTTGTGTTACAATTTATAAACCATAGACTAAAACTACAATGGACTAGGGACTGCATGTGCTGATTTTTAAGGTGTCATAGCAAATAATCTGTGTTCTTTTTTCTTTATTCCACTTCCCCTCTCCTAGCTGTTACTCAGAATGTAGTATATTAAATGCAGAAAGGGTGTCACCTGGTTTCAGAAAGCTTCTCTTTGATGTAATGTCTAGTTCCTCTCCCTGTGTTATATCTCATATCTTCTTATAATTTGATAAATCCACTCTTGATATTCAGGCACTTGGGTAACTAAATGGGCAAGGAGGTGGTGAAGCTTTTTGATTTTGCTGGAATTAGTGAATATTTGTGAGCTTGCTAAACCCCAGTTAGGCCTGTGTGTTTCAGTTTTGGAAGAGCTGTTTAATTTGTAACCTCCTCATTTATACAGCCGAGGTTAATGATATATTATTATACTTGGGTTCTGTGTAATACTTTTGGAAATTAGTTTCTCTATGCAAGTTCTGTTTTTTTATGTTGAACTGAGCCACAGAATTCACAGCAGAGGCCTGCAGGGCAGGTACATGGGCTCTTCAGCATTGATTCCTGGATTTTGGAGTTGCTGTGAGAAACCAGATTGTGTGTGAGATTCCATTTGGAGTGGGGGGCACCAGGAGCAAACCTTGGGAGGCTCTGATAGCAGTTGTAGCCTCTGAGGGCTTGCAGTAGTACAAGTCTGGGGGATAAATAAAGCAAAAAGCAGCACATTTGAGGCTTGCTGACAGGGTGGCTCCCAGGAGAGGCACAGGAGAGCCCTGAGCACTGGCAGGCAGAGAAGGGTGAGCAGACTGTGCAGTTCATCCTGAAACCACATGGGGAAGGAGCTGCCATGGCAGTGGCAAAAGGAAAAACTGATCTCAGTATTGACCAGAAAATGCCTCATTTGTAACTCGAGTTCCATTGCTATTTCTTCTGCATCTGTTAGGGCTTGTCCTTGAATTGTTAGCTGGGGGCAGGTTTAAAAGGAAACCAGAAGCTATTTCAAGGCAGTACTCCAGGATTTTCATATGGCCTTTATTTTTACAATAAATTACTACTGCTGCTAATGCTGTTCTATACTTGTTCCAATAATTTAGGTTCTCATCTAGTGCTCTTCAGTAAAGCAGTGCAGGTGCCCTGTGACTGGCACAAGACTCCCTGTTCTTTACTTTGTTAACTCTGATACAAAGTTACCTAAGTTTAATTTCAATTTCATTCCAAGCACATGTTCTGGAAACTTTTGGTAGTTCTGTGATGATCAGCTTTGTGTGCAGTAGAGCACAAAGTAGAATTGTAATTGTAATTGTAGTAATACAAGTAGAATTGTCTTGGTAACTCTGAAATGAGGGGGAAATGGATGGGTGGGACAGGTCACAGCCAGTGGGATGTTTCAGTGCAAGAAGACAAGACTAGGACTTCAACTTAGAGAAAGACAATTGATCAAATATGCTAAAATTAATTTAAAAATCACATTTGGCATAGGATAAGATAAATTAGTTAACTGTTTTCTAAAGGACAAGAGGCCAGGGAAATCGGACTCTTCAAGCAAAATCTTCTACAATGTTTTCTCAGGGATTTGTCACTAGCTAGCTTTTTGGTTTTCCTTTGACCTTTTCAATAGACATGTCATAATTTGCTTTTTAAGATAAAAAAGACTAGGTGAAAACTAGATCTGACCAAGTTTTAACTGATGACACTTGAACCATGTGGATTCAGTTCCTTCTGATTGCTGTCTCACTCAGTTACAAGAACTGGATTTCCCTTTCAGTTACCCACAAGTATGAACTGCATGTGCTCAAAAGATGAAAATTTTCTTGAAAATGTGAGCTGTCAGCTCTAGGGTAAGACTCCCAGCAAGTCTTAAATCATGCAGGCTGCTGATGAGGTACAGCAGAACCAAATTCCTGCAGCAAACTTCATAGGTTGCTCCTCACTTTTTTGGTTGCTTTCTTCAGTGATTCCAGGGTGTACAAAAGACAGAGACTTTCTGTTATTAGGCTTTTATTTCTAGTAGAAAATATTGCTTCATGGATGTACTAAGACATAGAAGTTTGTTTAAGAACAAAACAGTGGCCTGAAAGTGGATGCAGATGCTACAGATTGCTTAAATGTTCAGAACTTCATTTTGCTGTACTTCAGTCCTAAGTTAGCTAAATTAAAGAATTAAATAATTTAAATAAGTACTGGCTCAGTACTCTTTCAGCTTGATCAAACATTTTATTGCAGGTCCTGAATGATGCTAATAGAACGTTAAATTCACTTTTCATTTTTGTAAATCTTCTAATGAAAGTGATTTTTATTTTGGGAAAATTAATGATGCAATCATCAAAAGAAGCCTTTGGACTTACTATTAACCATGCAAGGGAAGTTTGGTTTTGGGGTTTGTGTGACCAATGACTTTGTAACCAGAAGAGCCAACTGCACATCATGAAAGGCTGTGAATTGAAAATTGCTTAGAGGGTCCAGTTAGAGAAGGGAAAATATGAACCTTTTTTTCTTGCCTAAACAAAAATGTTCATCACCTTCAGAAGCATGGACTCACCACCAGTTGTCTTCTGACCCTTCTCATAATATTCTTTCAAATTAGAGCAGCATTTTATCCTGTGTCTGGGACAGCCTTGCAGACAGCAGAAGTGTCAGCACAAGAGGCTGAGGAGGGAAGGACATCAGCAGGTTGTGGTCACTGATGTGCTCAGAACCAGGACATGGTCACTGCTGGGGCAGCAGCCACTGACTGGATTTAGTGACCATTTCTTGAGTAACACTTGGTATATTTTGTTATTTTCAAGTACATCTGATAAATTGCACATAAAATCAGACTTGTGAGTCAGAGACTCGCTCCAAATGAGCTGTTAGCACTGCTGTGTTTGTGGCATTGTCTTTGGAGGTGTGACTTTGTCACCTTGCAGTGCCACGGAGCCATTTTAGCAGCAGGATTTGAAGGTGAGCACCCAAGAGCTCAGGCATGAGGGAGCACTGGGGGTGTGCAGTGCAGGTGGGACCCAGCTGCCCCTTCTGGGGCAATGGGGAAGGATGTTCACCCAGCTGTGCTGCAATAAATGCTGCTGCTCTGTGGGACATTTGTTTCCTTGTTGGTTCTCCACTGATCCTGTACTTCCTTGGTCATTGCTGCTGTCTTAACTGTGTTTTTTCTTCACAGACTTCATAGTTAATTTTAGTGTCTGTTGGAAAAGAAAAGGATGGGGAGATGGTTTCCCAAGTGCTAATCAGCTTTAAATTAAAATTTAAAAAGCTATCTTCTGGCCATTTAATATTTTGCAATAACTGCAAGGGGTCAAAGCACTTAATACCTCCATATTGTTAAGGATACTCTTTTCATTTTCCAACTTCAATTGTATGCAGCAGCTTATTCATAATAAAAAGAAGGGCCACTTAACATCCAGTGCATGTCTTAAAAATGCTTTCTGAAGCACGTAAATTGTTTCAATGTTAGGAAATTAAATAACAGATGTCGAGCAATGTACTATCAAAGTGTGCTTTGGAATTTAGTGTTCCAAAAAATGTGTTCTACCTTTATATGTAATTTCTTTACCAAGTCCAGTCTATCTGAAATGCCAGTATCAATTTCCCCCTTGTAATTCATGAGTTGGTTTTGAAAGAATGCTCACTTGTGTGCTCAGCACAACATTAAAAGAACAAAACAAAAACTGGGCATTCTGGTAGTGTCCAGCTGGCAGGCTGGGTAATTGGCCTGTAAACAAGTTGTATTAATCTCTGAGAAGTGATTTGCAGCAATAGCAAATTACCTCTGTGCTCAGGATAGGAGCAGATTTTATTAGGGCTGGATCACATAAAAGCCAGCTTTGGAATTGCATTTGGAAATCCAAATGAAGAGGGAATAATTTTTGTGGCCATCTTCACTGCCCTTCATTGGTGGAAACCAACTGTGTTGTCATTTGGAAAGGAATTGTGCCTCCTTGTGTTTTCCCCTGCTTTTCTAAGTTACATTTTTCAGCACAAAGTTCTCATCCTTTCTGTGGAGTTCTACAGATCTTGTTATGGTATTGGGGGGTATCCTGTGTAGATAAATTAATTTGGAATTAATGCTGAACACTAGACATTGCTTGTCAATTTATGTCCACAGTTAAATTTTGTGTGTTCACATTTTTCCTTAGAACTTTTTTCTACGATATTTTTTAAAAGATGAGGAAAGAAGCCCAAACCCAGTCCTGGAAAATGTCATTGGAAAGCCAATATCAGATCTCTGTGCAGGGTTTCCTGTGCATCACTGTTGGTGATGTAGTTGCACAGTTTGACAACAGAGGGAAGAATTGCACAGCAGCAACTGGCAGTTGTTCCCCACTGCTTTTTAGGTAGAGGCAGCTGGTTTATTTTATTTTGAGTACTTTTATTTCCCTGGTACTCTTACTTTGAAAAAGGCTGGGTTTTTTTTCTTTCTATTTTCCAATCTTGGAAGTACATAAAGTTCTGCACCTTCATTCTACTTAAAATATATATTTGTGTTCCCCAATGAAAAATTGTTATCCCTGCTAAGAGCTTAAAATATACTTGATTTTTTTAATCTAAACGTTTTCAGATACAAAATGAGGGTTTGAAAGAATTTTTTTTTGGTTAGGTAATGTCTTTTGTTTAATATTAATCATCAGAAAAGATTACTTTGTTTAATTAGGAGTATATCATCTCCATCAGACTGCAAGCAGCCAACTCGAACTCCTTAATGAGTTAACTGAAGTGTGCTGTGAAATAAATTACAAAATAGCCCTTTTCAATAAGCTCAGTAATTAAATAGTCAGACTTCTGTGGTGGCATTCCTCCTTCTAGGTAGCTGGGATCAATCCTGTAAAAACTTGGTTTAGTTCTTGGATACCAGGAATCACAGAATCCATTCCTTGTTTTATTCTGAAGTGTTCTAGAAACATGTCCCTGAAAATGTTGTTTGGGTTCATTTTGCCATGTGAAGGGATGAGATGCAAAGTCAGATGAGAGCTTTGTTCACACAGCACTGACAATAAATTGTTCCTTAACTCAAGGTATGCACTTATTGCCATTTTATGAATCTGATTATTGTTCAAGGTGGTTTCTTTGATCTGGTAGAGCTCTGGCTGGGACTTGTAGCTGATAATGCTTCAAAATAACAATGATCTTGAAAACCCAAACTGCTTTTTATAGCCTGGCACTATCCTTGGGGGAGTTTCTGGGAAGGATGTCCCCTTTCATAAGGTTCCTGGCTGCTCAGTTTTCCAGGGGTCGAGGTCTCTGGCAGCACAACCATGTGGTGCATCAGCCACTTGTCCCAGTTTTGGATCCTCAGTGAACAAGAGTGTTTCATTCTGTCATAGAAATTTAATCCTAATGTCTAGTAATAATAGAATGTGTGCTATAAAGGTGTGTCTTGCAGGGATGGCTGTTTTCTCATTTTTTACCTTGGCCCCTTTTGGAGCCAGGGAATAGGAAATATGGATTGATTTGCCTCAGCCCCTGCACTGAACCATGGCAGTCCTGGGGATCAGTTGTAGGGGTTCCCACTTTTTAAAGCTGGTCTATATGAAGCTCAGTTTTTGTTAGTCTGTTTCCTCATAAGTACATGATATAAAACCCTGCCTTTGATTTAATATTTATCATTAATTAGGGAGGTGACTTGCTCCTCTATTTACAGACTTCATCAGCACAAGCTGCTCGTTAACTTATCATTCACTTAATATTCCTCATGTCAGTGATAAGCTAATGTTCAGATCACAGATGTATTACGTTGCCTCCATATGGTGCTTTGTCTGATGAATTAATTAACTATTTTGGAAAAAAAATTCCTTGTGGAGATTTTTTCCTCTTGGTGAAAAGTCACCCTAGAAATGATGGAAGGGTTTTCCATTGGTGTTTGTGGCTGAACATATTTTAGTTAAAAACCTTGCAGTCATTTGCTAGGTTCTCATTTTAATGTTCTTTGCACTTGAGAAAAGTTTGCTTTAAGGTTGACGTTTGGCAGGTTTGGAAAAGTTGTTTGAGTCAAATGGCCATATCCAGTCTGCATGTCTGTTCCAGTAGTTCTGTCTTTGCCACTTTGGGTGTGCAGTCCTTTAGCTGCTTTGAGAAGCTGGTTGGTTTTCTTTTTCCAAATTGTTAACAATTAGTTTAATAGTGCAGTATCTGTTTCAAATGCTTGCACAGTAAACATTTGCACATGCAAATAGAGTAGGTATGAATGTTTGGGGATTTGGCACTGTGGATGTGGAATCACAGAAACTTCAATGCTTCCTTTGGAAGGACAAAAATAGAGGATCTAAAATCAGACCAGTATTGCAGCCAGTGTTCACACATTGCGTGTCAGTAGCCTGTGAGTTTTGGCTTGCTCAATATAATGCTAAAATAATTTCTTGACAAAGAAACTTTTTACTACTTGCATTATCATTTGACACAGAAAATATCTGTGTTTTTCTATTAAAAAAAGTCTTCATCTTTGATGAAGTGTGAATGTTTGAAACTTGAAAGTAACATTAAAGATGAAAATTAAGATGCTTTTGCTTTAGTTCCTGGGGATTATAAATGTACAGTCTGCTTTATTCTGACAAAGTATCAATTAGAAATCAGGTCTGTCAGAGTCTTTATACATCCATGTTCCTCACAGAACCCACCTGTACCAGCTGTGGGAAGCTGTGACCCTGGTGGTGTGCAGGGCTTGGCTGTGTCACCCTTACGGCTGTGAGCAGCTCTAAAAGGGACCCCTGTGGCACAACACTTAATATGAAATATCAAACTCTCTAATTAGCCATTCACACAGAAGCTGCTCATCTGCATGTAAACAGCCACAAGAAAAGTAACTTGGATTAGACACTGGGTTTGGCTTAAGCAGATTAAATGATTTCTTGTTATGTTTAGAATATATTAAAAATAATCGTGGACTTGCACTTGACCTGCCTGAACAAAAGAAATATTTACTGTCAAGGTAAAAATGAAGTCAAATGATGTAACTCTGCAGACTTATAACATGTTGAATGTGGCATGGGTGAGGTGTTATCAGTACCAAACACGTCTCACGCTATCAGTATCGTACCAGCCATCCTTTGTGCGTGTCCGTGGAAGGTGCCAGGGCAGAGCAGCAGCGCCATTTCCCCGAGGAGCTGCTCCTTTAACAGCTCTGTCCCTCTCACCTGAGCCAGAGCAGGCACGGAGCTGTAACGGGATTATGATCATGTGAGGGAAAAGAGACAGGGCTGGAGGGAAGGGAGAGGCAGCGGTGAAAGCACATCCTGCCCCAGCCGTCACTCACGGCTGCCTTAAAAAAATCCAAATCCCCAGGGATTGTGGCTGTGCGTTGATATTTAGGAAAGCAAGATTGTTCTGAGTCACAACTTGCTTACCCTGCCGTGTGTGGTGCTGCTGGGCTGCCATGCTGCTGCCTTACACCTTTCTGGTTTCTTCCCTAGAATCCATCTACCGCCGGGGAGCCCGAAGATGGAGGAAGCTGTACCGAGTGA
Source organism: Pyrgilauda ruficollis (assembly GCF_017590135.1). Classification (NCBI taxonomy): domain Eukaryota; kingdom Metazoa; phylum Chordata; class Aves; order Passeriformes; family Passeridae; genus Pyrgilauda; species Pyrgilauda ruficollis. The sequence continues at coordinate 592,198 of NW_024515764.1, forward strand.
ATGGGCATTTGTTTCAAGCCAAACGTTTTAACAGAGTGAGTACTGTTGCATGAAACGTTGGGGTTTGCTCATGTTCTGTGCTCATTGTTTGCCTCAGTCTGTGCTTTTTCTGTGTTGGAGTGTTGGAAAGAAAGGAAAAGCAGGATGCTTGTTGGTGTGACATTTTGGGCTCTGCGGTGTTATTCGAGTCATAACGAGCAGGCGAAACTTGGCGGTGTTTGAATTTGAGTTAATACAGGATTGGTGGAAATTATTTATTTTTGAAGTCTAAAATACTGTTTTTGTGACTGTTTAAGCTGATACATCCTTGGAGCAGCTTCTCCTCTCTCCATTCCTGTGATTTTGGTTGCTTGTTAGCAAAATCTTTTACCTTCAGAACACTTTGCCATCCATAAAAGTTACAGCTGCTGATGTGGGCTTTAACTGTTTAGTATCTGAGGTACTACACAATCTAAGAATTTAAAAAAAAATATTTTTTTTGAGCTAAAATACAGCTGCATTTGGAGAGCTTGATTTAATCCACATAAGCAAGTGAATGTGGCTTTAAGGCTGAGACACCTCCTTCACTTATCCCATTATGCCTAAGTATTGCAGCATATATACAAATGTACTTGGGAGAATTCCACACAAAACTGAGTGCACTCGGAAGAGTTAACTCTTTCATTCAGCAGGGATGTTTTTTCTAAAATTTCCCACCCCAAAAGTGCACTGAAAGAAGGAAAAACCCCTTAAAACTCAGCATTTTATCACTAAATGTATTATGGTAATGTCTGTATTACTGAATTCAATACCAAATTTCAGTGTTGATGGAATTTTTAAGGCTGGAGTGTTGCCTTAAAGATTTTTTTCCTTAAGGAAACCTTTTGTAACTTTTTCAGATCATTCAGATAAATGAACAGATGCAAAAATTTAAACTTTAATCTTGTTGAACATAACATAAAGGTCAACTCTGATATGGCTTTGACTGCATGTGAGAGCTGTGAAAGGGTTACCTGAATTTCTGATGGAACTGGGGACCTGCCCCTACTTCCAGGGCCTGACAGGTTTTATTTAGTCTTAATACTACTGCTGCAAAACCTATAAAAGGATACTGAAGGAAGTCTGGTGGGCCAGGAATTTTGGAAGAGGTGGCAATAGATGTCCCAGGCTTCCTCTCATCAGGCAGTTTTTGGGTTGTTTTTCTTTCCTCTGGGCAGTGCAGTTTGGGTTTCTCCTGACGAAGAGGACTGGCTGCACAGATGAAGGAGAATGAATTCAGTCTTGTTTTCTAAAACTACCAAAATACAGCAAGAACAATATAAAATGCTTGTTTGAAGAAATGCTCCATTCTTTGATCATTAGTTTTTGACTATTCCAGCACTGCTAGCAGGGATTTTCAGGAGCTGAGGAGTTTTGGGCAGGGGTGTGTGTGACTCACTGCTGGTGACCGCAGTGTAACGGGCAGTGCCTGGGAGGAGCAGGCTGGCACTGGGGCTTTGGGAGGTCTGGCTGAGCTGGGCTGGAAGCAGCAGGGCTCCTGTGCAGCTGCAGGGTGATGGGCAATGCCTCAGCCTGCTGCAGGAATGACTGGAGAGCTTTGGCAGCCAGGGGTTCGGGAGTGGGTTTTGTGTTGTCAATCCCCAGGCCTGGGTGACTCCTTGGTGTATAAGGATCTCAGATTGTAGTTTGACCATAGCAACATACACTGGAACAATGATTTAAAAACCTCTCCTGTTAAAGTCAGCAGCAGGATGTCTGGATTCTTCATTTACCCTCATTTTGATTTAACTCACATGCTCTTTTCTTACATATATAAAAACACCGTAGATTTTTGATGCTCAGTGCAACACAGAAGCTTGATATCAGACATGATTAATGGGTTTTAATTATGCAAAGTTTCTCCCACTGTTAAAGTGTATAGGTGTAGATGTAGAACACTTTTTATACATTGTCTGCTTAACATTTGGTGCCAGTGTTCTCCAGCACAGTCAGTTTGGGTGTTTCTTATACATAATTATGTACTACAAACTTCTGGCAGTTTTGTTTGGGTGACCTCTGTCAAAACCTGAGATTCTAAATAGACTTATTCTCTAACAATAATTTGCTAATGTCACACTGTAATGTGTTCCATATGCTTGAGGTATTTGTTTTCCTAACATTCATTAAAAAAAAACCCCTCTATTTAGCTGAATTCTGGGTGTGAAGTGTAACCTTCAGCTATTATTGTAATTCTGGACATTCTAAAATTATTACTGAACATCTGTTAGGTGACTGGGATGGGCTCTTGCTGCTAGAGAACTGCTGACTTCCAGCAGGGATTGCTCCTGGAACTGATGATGTGCATTGTGGCTTGCAGAGAGCTTACTGTGGCCAGTGCAGTGAAAGGATATGGGGGCTCGCAAGGCAAGGCTACAAGTGTATCAACTGCAAGCTGTTGGTCCATAAACGTTGTCACATCCTTGTCCCACTGACCTGCAAAAGGCATATGGTGAGTGTGTGCTCTGGGCAGGGCTGAGGGGTGCCACTCTGGCCTGTGCTGCTGTTGGTAGATGTGTCCTGAGTAAGGAAATGTGGCCATGGCTGTGGATCTGTAACACCTGGGAGTGTTTGGGTTTCAGTTTCTGTGGAGGGCAAGCCTTTGGATTGTGAGCAGAGAGAAAGTGAGAAAGAAGGCTTGTGATATGACTTCACTGTGCTCAGGCTTGAATTTGGCTTCTCCAATAGACACTGACGACCTCAGAAGTTATTCCTTTTAGCCTGTGGGAATGTTTTAAGAGCTAAGGCACTGATATAATTTCTGCACTGCTCTTTTCAGAAAGACTTATTGCTTTCCTGTTCCTGCCACCTCAGTTTCTCCAGTACTGTTCTCTTCCTCTCCATGGCCCTCAGCCCATTGCCAATGCTGGTGTCTTTCCTAGGCTTTAAACATCAAAACACTTAAACATCTGTGTATCTCAATTTTACCCCTTTCCTGTATTCATCCCCAGTATTTCACTGGTGGTTGTATCATTTTTTGTGACTTAAAACTTAAACCAGTATTTTTCTTTGCTGGTGTTGTATGTGATTTGCCTTCACGTTACCAATTCTTTGCCAATTACTTTCTTCATGCCTGTTGTACTTCCTGGAATAGTCCTGCTTGTCTGGGGGTTGAGCCCAGGGTCCAAATGCAATATAAAATACCTGTTATTGTGGCCTTCACTAATTTATGCATAATGAGAAAAAAATTCATGTTTTTATTAAGCAGGAAAGGAATATGCCAGTGCTCTAAATGGAGTGTGTAACATCATGCTGAAGTGTTTACTTGGTTGTAGTTCCATGTGAAACACTCAAGAGGTCTTTAAGTAGAATAAAATTTTGAACTTTGCTGTAAAATACCCCACTCTTATTTTTAGAAGACAGCCAAGCATCTGTTGTAGCTGCAGAGAATGGCTAATTGAGGTTTTGCTAGGCTGCTTTTACAACGCATTACAAAATGTTAATATTTGGACATGTAGTCTCCAAAATCCAGTTTTCCTTGTGGAAGAGGGGAGGATCTCATGGAGTTTCAGGCAGGGCACCCCCAGGGCTGCATGCCCAGTGGGGTTTGTTTGTGTGGCTGTGTTTGGCAGGATTCGGTCATGCCTTCCCAGGAACCTCGCTTAGATGACAAAAACGATGAGGCTGATCTCCCTTCAGAAGACACTGATGGAAGTGAGTGCTTTGCTGCTTTAGAATCCCTCTTGCCCTCATTTTTTCCTCTTCCTGTTTACAAAAGTGGAAAAATATGGTCAACTGGTCAATGTGGACCAGTAATGCTTAAAGCAACCTGGTCAAAATATGGTCAGTATGGACCAGTAATGTTTAAAGCAACCTGGTCAAAATATGGTCAGTATGGACGAGTAATGTTTAAAGCAACCTGGCCATAAGCTACTAAATATCTTTCTGTTTATTGATTTTTAAAACTATTTCAATGAGGGCCTTTGTAACCACACTACTTTGATTTCTTTTCCAGTTCCCTACATTCCTTCAAACCGGAAACATGACACCATTAAAGATGACTCTGAGGTATGTTCTTAAAATATTTTTGCAATTTGTATTTATGTATTCCAAATCACAGAATGAACTAGGTTGGAAAAGACCTTTGAGATCATCAAGTCCAACCTAATAATTCAACTTTTTATAAAATAGCTGATTATTTGTTTTGGCCTTTCTGCTGCCCTTTTCAAGAGTCTGAGGTTTTTTTCTGAACATGTATAATTTTTTTAAAGCATTTTTATTGGATATTTTTCAGATTTCTTCTGTGTTAAGCTGTTGCCATTCCACTCATGATCCAAGATACCTTTTAACATTTTTGTTTTCTCACTTCCATTTGTTGGAATAACAGTGATTTAGCAGAGGGTTTGACTTTTATGGTCCTTACAACAAATGGTGGCTTTGCCATTGCCTTGTCTGCTGTCCCTAATGGATGCTCACCCTTTGTCACCTCAGGCTATTGTTGTGGAACTTGGTTCAGTCTGGTGACCCATTAACTACCCAGCTCTCTGAGAGGGTTCATATAAATAATACCTAAGCATTTCTACACAGCTCCTGTGGAAACACAAGTAGAATAATGTACACTTAAACTCTTTTTTCAGGTCTTTTGTAGAGGATCTGACTCAATCTCTGCACATCAACAATGTTATTCCTTTAGAGCAGTCTGAAAAATCTGAATATGCTTCAATTATAAAGGGCTTAGACATTTCTTTTAAGAATGCTTCTGGCATGTTTAAAATAAATAGGATGCACTCTGCACAGCACTGGTAGTTGTTCTGATGTTCCCCTCTAGCAAGGCTGCACCTTTGTCCTTTGCCTCCACTACAATGCTTGTCACTACCATTCCTTTCACACTTGAGCAGCTCCTGCTCCTGGGTGACTGACTGCCTTATTTTCAGTCATGTAGCTACAGATTTTTATCTCAAATTCAGAAATGGAAGGGTAAAAATTAGAAGCACATCGAAGAATTTTAATTGCTCACTTTGGCTGTGGTCAGTGCTCAGGTTTGTGTTGAAATTTGGGAGATGCTGTTTGCTCAGCTGTCCTGAATGACACTGCTCTGATTGTGCCACCTTGCCTTTGAGCTGTACTGAAATGATTTAAGGTATCCCCCAGAAAGGAGTTGGTGTTCTGGGGGCTTTGTCTAGAATCTTTAAGCTTAGAGCAATCTCTTCTAATAGCAGTCAATCCTAGATCAAGATTCTTTATATAAACACTTTCCACAGTTCTGCAGAATGCTGATCTGTCTGCAAGTACAGTAGTGTGAGGTCAGATAAAAATAGGCCACAGAAGTGTGTCAAAGCCTTGGGTATATTGGTAAAACCTGAAAGTCCAAGTACCTGCTGCATTCATGTGGTTCAGCTGCTCCATCTTCAGTCCCATGTTTTCACATCTAATTCCAGCAAATAGCCAAGATAAAATTTCTCTTTCTTAAATAATGAATTTAAAAATAACATTCTTCATAGTGGAATATTTCCTGCAAATGTCCAGACTTAAGAAATTGAGATCTGCTTCTCTGTATTCCCAGGAACCTGTTAGAAATCTTAATTTTCATTAAAATGATAGTGAGCTGAACACAGACAGTTGTTGCCTAAACAGAAACCAAGACAGGTATATTCATTAGCAAATTAGTGTGTCCTTATTAATCTTATTTTTAGATAGCCTTTATTAATTTGTGCTGTATCTGTCAGAATATGAGCAATGCTCCTCACTTTGTACAAAGGATACAATGTGCATGCCTTGAGGTTCAGGAATTTGGATAAACCTCATTTCTCAAGGCACTGCCTTCTGCTTTCTAGCAGGGAATATGAAAATGATTAGTTGGATGAACTGCTGCCTAGAAAAAAACCAGTAACTTTTAGTTAGAGCAAATGCAATGGAAACCAAACATTTCTAAACAAATGTGTTCCAATCAGCATCCAGCCCTGGGTGCCAGTGCCAAGCAAAGTCAGCAAATTCTGTCCAGTGCTTAAAGATCTCTCTGCTTTAATAGTTACTTGCTATGGAAATGTCTTCAGTTTCTAGCATCTGTTTCTTTTTATACAGGATCTCAAACCAGTCATTGATGGAATGGATGGAATTAAGATTTCTCAGGGGCTTGGACTCCAGGACTTTGATTTAATCCGAGTCATTGGCCGTGGAAGTTATGCCAAAGTTCTTCTGGTTCGGTTAAAAAAGAATGATCAGATCTATGCTATGAAAGTAGTGAAAAAAGAACTGGTTCATGATGATGAGGTAAAAGTCTGTGTTAATTGCATTCTTTTACATACTATAAAAACTTATTATGCTTTAACAAAAACCATTCAACTAAGCAAGAAGCTCATGTTTCAGACAGCTTCTCTGGCAGAGAAGTTTTTCTGACTTTTGAGCTCATTTGTCATCAACTCTGCATGAAGCTCCAGGATGAAATCTGACAGAAATGTCCCTTATTTTAATAACAACTAACAATTACTAATAGTCTTGGTAGAAATCATGTATTAAACATTCCAACCTGGATGTACTAATCTGTAAGTGATGAGATAAATGGGGTGGAATTTGTCACTTAATTTTGAAAGGAAGCAAATGTGTTTTCCAAGGCAAAAGCATTGTCTGTGTGTCAGAAAAGGAGCTGAAACTTTGTTCTTATACTCATGCTGGCAGAGCCTATGTGCAAGTGACTCAGTATTCTGAAATATTTCTTCCATGAGTTCAAAAATTATGCTACTGCCATTTGAGATCCCTGTGTTTTTGTCTGCCACAGAAATCTGCTGCATTTCTCCATTATTTTCAAAATCCTGTAGATTTTTTTTAATACAAGGTCTCAAATGCACTAGTTGGGGGGAAAATTGAAAATTAAAAAGGGAAATGTTTTTTTCATCTTTTTCCTATAATGCACTTTATTGAAAGTAGGGTGTTTGTGCAAAAACCATCAAAACACTATTTTAAGTGCTCTTTGTCTTGGTAGTTTCAATCAGTTGCTCTGTCATCTGACATTATTCCAGAGGCTGGGCTTAGTTCTAAAATCCTTTGGCTCTCTCATTTATTTGATGTTTCCTTTTTATGAAGCAAGATGAGGCTGTTGTGTGGTTTATTTACTGTTTTCCTTTTTTAACATGTGTTTTTCCAAGAAGGTGGGAGCCAAAGCCAAGTCCTGTTTAATGAGTTGTGCAGCTGTTTGAGAAGCAGAGGTAGATGAGGAAAGGCTTTCTGGAATTGTGGCTCTCATAATTACATAGAAGACAGAGCTAATTGGTTTTTCTTTTCTCTAAGATAAGCCATATAATGAAATTCTGGGAATTGATAGGAAATTCACTGAATTCTGTGAGTGCATGTGATATTACAAGTAATGGAAATTTCACCTTAGAAGTGTTCCACAAAGAAAAAAATCAATTACATAGCAAGTATCAGCATGTTTAAATCACCTGGTGCTTACCAGGGTATGGCTGCTAGTGGAGAGGAATCAAATACCTGGGCTTCTGTTCAGTTTTGCTAAGCTTAGTTTTGTTAAGTGGAGCACTGGTATAATCCTAATGCCAAGAGCACTAATGAAGAGTTAATTTAAAGACTCTCTTTAAGAGAAGCTCATTTAGTTAAACCAAGAAGAAGTGGACATATTTAGTGCTTTATCCAAAATTGGGTTTTTGGCTCTGGATTTTGGTCTGGACTCAGGTTTACCCCTCCAAGGTGATGTATCTTCACAAGGGTCCACACACAAAACCTAACAGGTTTATTTAATTGGATGGTGACAGTTCTTGGTTTCCTCTGAGACTTCAGTGTCAGCATCCATCCCTGACAGGAAGGTCTCATTTCAGTCTCCATTTGTTGTCTCCAGATTGGTTGGGAAGCTGGGAGTATCTGTGGTAAATGGAGAATTTTTAGAACAATTACAGTTCTGCTATATTGGCAGGGTCCTGAGTGTTTGCAGGGTGGCACATGATCAGTGCATTGTATGAAGGGTGAATATCTGCTGCTAAACCAGCTGTCTGTGATGTTTAAATTGTGTGTGGTTCTATGAAATAAAGCTTAAATGCTTTGTTATCCCAGCTTTGAATCTTGCAGCACTGTGCCAGTATCATGCAAACTGTTTTTATGATGTGGTTTTGCACTGGGGATTCAGGACTTCTTCCTGTTGAAGGATTAAAGGTACCTGTGATGCTTTTAATGATTTTGGCTGGACCAACTAAGCAGGTTTTGGTAGTATCATTGAATTAAACTTGAATTTCAGATGAGGAGATGAAGTTCAGTTCACTTAAACCTTTTAAAAGCTGGAGATTCACATTGTTTGTGTTACTGGCATGAGCTGCTTCAGCAGCTTTGGGATCATTTATCTAAGAACTGAATTTATTTCCATGCAGCAGTGTGAGCAGTTTATCAAATATTGCAGATGTATGTTATTAACAATGGCTTAGATTTTGTGCAGGCCTTCCTTAATTGCTTAAATAACTTCTGAATTTATAACTGAATGACAATGTTTTATAATTTCCTCCAGATTTTAAGGGGTCCTTGCCTTTCTGAAGAGCAATGTAACAATGCCAGTGTGTGCAAGGCAGCACTGTGATGGTCACAGGTGTTTTTGTGGGAATACCCACAGTGGTTATCCAGCAGGAGTTCTGATTGTTCAATTACTCTATTTCAGGATATTGATTGGGTACAGACAGAGAAACATGTGTTTGAACAGGCATCCAGTAACCCATTCCTAGTTGGTTTACATTCATGCTTTCAAACAACAAGTCGGTAAGAAAGATCTGAAATTCTTTGTTTTCTTTTTTCCTTGATCATTGTGCTAAACTGCTTCCCCTAAAGCAAATGTAACCACTGCCATCACACAGCCAGGAGTTTTTGGAAGGAAGTATTAGCATTGTCAGGGGTTCAGTGCTGCAACAAAGTCAGTTCTGGGGAGTAGAGGTGTGGAGAAAAGTGTGGTGTTCTGGGTCAGACCTGAAGGGAGAGGAGGAGCTGTCCTGCCTTCCTGAGCACAGCCCTGTGAAATGGGGAGCACAGAGCTTCCCAACAGCTTACAGCAGCTTCTGCTGAGGAGGCCAGATCAGCTCTCAGCACTTCACTGTTCCTAAAGAGCCTGAGAGCTGGGCTGCCCATAATAACCTTTTAATAATAATATAAACCCCTACCTGCACAGTGCTGTTGTTACCTGGGAGGCTTAAAGCCTTTAGCACATATCAAAGCACTGTGTGATTTTTGAGAAAGTGCTTATTTAACTCAGAAATACTAATTCTTTGTCCCTGTGTGCACAATCCAAACTGGATTATTTGCTGCTTATTTTGCAATTGTATTATGAAGAAAACAAGAACTTTCATGTCCCTGCCTGTGTTCCTGGGGAATTGGGATGTGGTTTGGGATATTTTTTGTGTTTTCACAGGCACCTGTTTGCTGTTACACTTTTATAATGCCTCATGCCATATATCTCATAATCAGAAAATTGTCATTTATCCAACTCACTTGCAGTGTAGAGTGCAAAGTTTTAAAGTCTTCATGGATTATCCAGTCATTTATCCTTAAGAATAATAATCTGTTTATTGCAATGTGTATTGTCAAGTTTTAAAATACAAAGCCATGCATTGGATCTTTTCTTCAGTCCCCAAAATTTCACCTCCCCAATGGTTAGAGCCAGAGGAAATCTTCCTAGCAGAGAAAACAGAGATGAAGGAGGTAAAGGAGCTGTGTCTGTTCTGAAGGTACATGGACCAAAGAGTGTTTGGAAGCAAGGAGAAAGAAATGAAGAATGATCTCTGGAGGTCACTGAGTGAGGATGTGACCAAAACAAACTCATCAGAAAAAATAAATAAGCATTTACACAACTGACAAACTGTTGGGAAAGGCTCTTAAGTTAAGCCAACATTCCCAAACACTTTCTCACCAAACACAAAGTAGAACTGTACACCTGATACAAAAATTCAAGTGGTCAGGCAGGGTGAGGGGTTGAGAAGGAGGGTTCTTGTAACTACTGAAACCCAGGAAAAGGCTGAGTCAGCAGCAGGATCCTGTGCATTCCTCTTTGGCAGCTACACTGACAGAGCTGAGGAGCAGAAATAGGAAAAAAACCCCATGCTGCACATAATCCAAGCTTTCTGTGTTCCTGGTGTATCTTTGAGTCCTGCTTTTGCAGCCCAGCTGCTTCTTCCAGTGACACTCTAGTTTTTTGTTGGTAACTTCAGCCATTTGCCATGGATATAACCATAATGTCATGAATTCACAATTTGATTATGGCTGTAATGTTATAAAATCATAATTATGACCTCATTTACATCAAGCAGGAAAAGCACAAAACTGATTCCAAGTGAATAAATTCATCAACATCAGATTGTGTTAAGTGGTCCAAAGAAAATGAGTTGTAATAGAACAAGTTGTGACAAGGGTACTAATGGGGGGAAAGTTGCAAGAAATGTTCTTTCTCTTGAATACAGCTTTAAATAAGTATTTAACACAAATGTGTACCTAAATGTGAGGCTAATTGATGTAGCTGTTCATAGTTCAGATACTGATGATGCTTGTTTCATTATTGTAATAAAATATGGCCCTGGACTTGCCCAGAATTGCCAGATAAGTGTCTTCCAACAGTCTGAAACCTCCATCCTGCAAACCTGGTGGTGTTTCAGTAAATCCTTCTAAACCCAGCAAGGCCTGCCACTTCTGACACTCCTGAATATGACTTGGCAAGGAACTTGCAATTTCAAGTTCTGAATGGTGATAAAACACTGGGGACTTCTAAAGAGGATAGGAAAGCTGGAAACAAAAAACACCAGGAGTGCTGTAATAAAATACTCATGGCATTGTTATGTATTTTGTTTGCTGCTTATTTAATTTCAGTTTAGCATTTATCTTCTTGTGAGGAGGCCACTCAGAGTCCTGCCAGCTGGATTTTGTCCAATAGATTTTCCTGGTTTAAGTTTTAACACTTTTTAAGTGTTTCAAATGAAGAATCCTTTTCCAAAGAACAATCAAATCACCAGCTAGAGTGATCTGAGAGGCTGGAGCATGTGTTCTCCAAAAGGAATGTTTTCCAGTGTGTGGATGTGTGGAAAGGAGCTTTCAGCTCATGGAAAATGAGGTGTACAAGGAAATGCTGCTCCCTGGGCCAGCCCAACCTGCCCCAGCAGCTCTGTTCCTGTCCTGAGCTCTCTCTGACCTTGGCAGCATTGCCTGGATCATATTTTCCCAAGGATGAAAGCTTTCCTGCAGACTGCAACAGAATCCTTCTGTCTGCCCAGTTCCACCTGGATCTCTGTCCCCTGCTGACCTTTCCCTGGTTTGGAGCAGCCTGGTTCAAACATTGATTCTCCAGAGGAACAAATGAGCCCAGAGCTTCCATCTGGTGCCTGTGTTGTGTACAGTGTCACACTTGTTTAATTCATATCATTATATATTAATATAATTAATAATTGTAATTAATTTATACATACAGATAAAGGTGGCAGCATTTAAATAATGGGAGTGTTCCTGCATAATATACATAAAATAAGTGCTTTTTTCCCCCTCTTAAATAGTTTTGTATCTATAAGAAATCTAGAACTCTGAATCAAGAGTGGAACTGAAAATGGCTCAGACGGGAAGAATAAAACCAGCTTTCCTAGAGAGTTTCCTTGGAGTGCATTAACTGTGTTCTGTAATTTCAGATTGTTCCTTGTCATAGAGTATGTGAATGGGGGAGACCTCATGTTCCACATGCAACGGCAGAGGAAACTTCCTGAGGAACATGCAAGGTATCCCTGGCACAGGGCACGTGTTTGCTTCTGTTCTGGTGCTTTTTGCACTTGGATTCTTAAGTTTGGGATGTCCTGACTGGGAAGAAATGTAAAATTTATTTTTTTTTTTTGAAGAACATGAATATTTTTAGAGAGCAAAACTATATTGGAATATAGTTCCAATAGTAGCAGTTATTCCAATTCACTCCTCTTTATTGCTTCATATTTAGGTGATGCCTCTTTGATCTGTTGATGGAACATGTAAAATTCTGCCTAATTTGCTCTGATGTTGAAATAATACAGTGTTGGTGGGAGAAGATTAAAAATCCAGTTTGCATGTACCTGTACTACACAAAGGCTCACTGTCACTCTGAATAAGAGGAAAATAAACATCTTCCATCTTGCTATGTGGAGTTTTCAGAAAAAAAAAATCTGTGGAATAAAGAATAAATATTTTCTTAACTAGTAGAATAAAAAACCCCTCATTTTTATATAGGGAATGGTCTTATAAGAGGTCAGTGTCCTTATCAGTAAATGTAGCTTGGGTTTTTTATGCTATTGATGCATAAAATGATGTTTTAAGAAGAGATATTTAAGTTACTCCAGCTTTTGTACCATCTTAATGCTAATATGAACTTTCTCCTTAATTTCAGGTTTTATGCTGCTGAAATTTGTATTGCTCTAAACTTCCTACATGAAAGAGGCATCATCTACAGAGATTTAAAACTGGACAATGTTCTCTTAGATGCAGAGGGTCATATCAAATTGACAGATTATGGCATGTGCAAGGTAGGATTGTGCTGACCTTTCTTCTGTCACTCTTAGAGAACACTAAGAAAATTAATTTTTATATTAACATTGGTGTTACTGAGCCCAGAATTTGGTTGTGGAATTGGAAGTTAATTCTAAAAAATCTTAACTGAATAGAACCACATTTGGAACTGAATTGTTATAGAAGTTTGGTTTTTTTTTTCCCCAATATCTATTTGAAAAGGACTTCCAAATTGTTTAATTGATTTTTTTAATGTATCTGTAATTAGTAAACAAAATATTATTACATACATGTTGTAACTCAGTTTTAATCAACTTTGCTGAAGAAGAGCTGTGGAGTCCTAGGCCATTTTGAGCACTATGAGTATTTATTTTGTGAAAGGAAGCTCTTTAAACTCCCTGAGTAACTTGGGGGTTTGAGTCTAATTAAAGGAAATATCCAGAAAAGGAGGTCAGCTTTTAATTTATGAAATGATTTCTGCATGTAGGAAGGTTTGGGCCCAGGTGACACTACAAGCACTTTCTGTGGGACACCAAATTACATTGCACCAGAGATCCTCAGAGGAGAAGAATATGGTAAGTCATGCCTAAACAAGCTATAGTCAAAATAAATATAGCTGTAGTTTGGTTCAAATACCATTAATTTTTTGACTTGCACATTTCTGTGTTGATATATAATAAAACTTGAGTGCTTGTTGTACAGTTTGGTTTTTTTTTTTCCTTAAATAAAGGGGTTTTTCCCCTTCCTATCACTCATTTCAGCTTCTTTTAAATCATACTTGGCCTGAAAAATATTTATGAAATAATCCTATAGGAAAATATTTAAACTGCAGCTTTGCTGCCTGCAGACAGTTCCCCTACATTTGTCATCCCAGCTGAGAAAACTCAGGCTCACCCAGTGATGGTGTAAATCATGTCAGGGCTTTCAGTAAGTCCTGGGGTGACTTGATGATGCTGGTATCCCCATTTGCCTGTTTAGCCCAGAAATCAGTTTAATGGGCATTTTGTGATGCCCATTTGCCTGTTTAGCCCAGAAATCAGTTTAATGGGCATTTTGTGATGCCCATTTGCTTGTTTAGCCCTGAAATCAGTTTAATGGGCATTTTGTGATGCCCATTTGCCTCTTTAGCCCAGAAATCAGTTTAGTGGGCATTTTGTGATGCCCATTTGCCTGTTTATCCCAGAAATCAGTTTAATGGGCATTTTGTGATGCCCATTTGCTTGTTTAGCCCAGAAATCAATTTTCTACTTTTCTCCAAGGAAATATTTTCCTGGACTGGTTGAGGGAAGAACCACTTGAATCTGCTTTCTAGAGGAACCCCTTTGGAGGTTCTCTCCCAGATTTGCCCTAAACCAGGACACAGGGCTAAGACCAGGCCATCAGTGTTGCTTTGTGTGAGAGAGAAGATGAAATTGCAAGGAGTGCTGGCTGAGCAAGCTGCGTGTCCCCTTGCAGGGTTCAGTGTGGACTGGTGGGCACTGGGGGTGCTGATGTTCGAGATGATGGCCGGGAGGTCCCCGTTCGACATCATCACTGACAATCCAGACATGAACACTGAAGATTACCTCTTCCAAGGTACAGCCTTTGGGGTGCTTTTTGGGGGGATATAATCCAAATGGGCAGGTTGTATGGCAGAGCTGGGGTTTTCTTTCCCAGTGTTACCCTGCAATGCTGCCAACTCCACAGCAGGCAAAGCTTCTCTAAAGCAGCTCCTGCAGTTCTGTAACAGAGCCTGTCATGTTCTTCTTGAAGGGCCTGATATAAAATAAATTTCTGTTTAAAATCACACTTTTCCATATACTGAGAACTGGAAGTTTTATTTTCTGTTTACACAACAAATAATAGCAAAAGGTAATGAAGGTAACATGTCCCTTAGGAAATCTTGCAATGTCAGTAGAACAATGCTTTGAGTTCCTGCAGCTCTTTTTGTTTGCATCATTTAAAAAAAAATACTTTATCTTCCATTTTCTAACTGGTACCATACTGAAATAATAAATGTTTGTATTGAATTCATGGCCAATGTCACAAAACCCAATATTGCTGTTTTTAAACCTGTCACAGTTATTCTGGAGAAGCCAATCCGGATTCCAAGGTTTCTTTCTGTCAAGGCTTCCCATGTGTTAAAAGGATTTTTAAACAAGGTAAGTAACATTCTCTTATTTTTAGCATCTGAAAGCTGGAAGTCAGAGCTTCCTGTTGAAAGTGATACAGTTAAGAAGTTAATCTGCTTACTGTTAAGAAAATCTATAAAACCTTGGTATCCTCTGTGTTAAAAACCCCACTGAGTTTCAAAATTACTGAGGGAATTCCTCAGCATAGGCTTCATGTTCAACTAGGTGCAGGCTTTTAAAAAATAACTGTAGCTTTGTTCATCAACTCTTTTCTGTAATACTTATTACTCATTTAATTAAGCTGATTGAAATCTGAAGAACCATTATCACGCATGGAAAAAAGAAGGATATGAATTATTTTAAGAAGCTGTAAAAGATAATTTAAAAATGAAGTTTCAAGCAAATTTTGTTTAAAAAAAAAAAGGGAAAAAGGTTAAGCATCCCTTGCTAGCCATAGTGTGTTTATCCCAGCAGAGTTTGCACAGTCATGGGAATGCTGGAGTCATCTCTGTGGGCTTTTGGCAAACGTGGGCTGTAAGTGGCTTGCAGTGTGTAATTCCAGTGTCTGTGTTTTCCACAGGATCCCAAAGAAAGGCTTGGCTGTCAGCCCCAGACAGGATTTGCTGATATCAAGTCTCACACGTTTTTCCGCAGCATAGACTGGGATCTGGTAAAAATCACTCCTTGTGTTTCTGGGGGTTCCAAAGGAACCGTTCATTCATTTATTAGTTGTGTGCACATCAACAACCCTGTTGCAAACAGGCAAAATGAATTCTAGAAATGTCAAAGCAGTGGTCCTAGTACATCAAATCCAGCTGAATTTAGCAATTCTGGGACTCCTAAAAGCAGTAGGATTGTTCAGGTGGGTGTCAGGGTTCAGTGACCTGAGGAGGGTGAGCAGGATCAGTCCCTTTTGTTGGGGATGTGGCAGGAGAGCAGTGGGGTTGTTTGTAAAGGGGCTCTGATTACAGTTTGCAGGTTTTCTTTAGTACTGCTGAGGTGAGGGAGGTTTTCTGTTCATGGTGAAGAAGATGACTTGCATCTCAGTGTGTTTGCAAGCAAATATTGTATCAAAATTGGGGTTTTAAATCTTCTGCTACTTGGTAATTGTGTTACAGTCTGTCTCCAGTGCAGAACCATCCCAGAAATGCCATTATAACAGTTACTGACACTGGTTTTTAATTCTTCTGCTACTTGGTAATTGTATTACCTTCTGTCTCCAGTGCAGAACCATCCCAGAAATGCCATAATAACATTTATTGACACTTGAGCAATAAAGCTGTAAAGTCTGGAGCACCTCCCTGCCAGCATTACATTTTTAATAGGTAGTTAACAATTGAAAAGTGTGTCTGTAGTATTTCCATAGTCTGGGAAGGCTGCAGGAAGTGTAGGAAGAGGCAGCACTAACATGAAAGAGTTCAGATGAGAGAAAGCTGCACAGTTTCATTTTCCCTTTGAAGCTGCTGCTCTGAATTTCATTGTGACATTCTTCAGAGAACACAGTGCAGAAGGAATTGGTGCTTTAAAAGTCCTGGTGTTTATAAAATTATCCCAGTAATGAGGGCTGTCCTTAATTTTGTCAGACATTCCTTGTTTGGAGTTCTCCCTTCAACCTTAGTGGTGGTTTTTTTTGGGTTTGGTTTGGGGTTTTTTTCTATCTTGTGGTGCCCCAGTGCAGCTCACCAGGGGTGTGGAGCAGAACATCATGTCCTGCAGTTTGTTCTGCTTTGCAGGTTTTTTTTTTTTGAGAGAAAGAAAAAGACAAACTGGGAAAAAGACAACTGTTGGATTTGTATTTTGTTTATTTGTAGGAAAAAAATCTTCATCGAAACTGGTACTTTATGGTCAACATTTATGCTGATTGAATTTTTACATTTTCTAACATATTTTTATGGCTGAAAGCTTTAATATTAAATCCCTATTTAAAAAAAAATTGGGAAGATTGAGGTGATCTGTTTTGTGATATGATTAGGACAGTACTGCTCAGGAGGATCAACGTCAGAGAAATTTGAAGTGAAATTTCTAATAAGTTTTGGCAAACGTACTCAGGAAAAAATGAGAAAATACTTGGAAAGCTTTTTTAGTTATTAGAGTCTCCTACTCACCACCTGCCTTTCAAAGAAAACATTTGGACTTAAAAGCTTTTCCAAATCTTTTCAAGTTGTAACATAAGGAAACGAGTCTAACACCAACTTTAAAACTTGTTCTGTGTGCAGCTTGAGCTAAATGGAAAAATAAATACAGGGAAAGAGAGCACACAGCCCAGGAACATTTTTCCTGGTGTTAGTCATCCCAAGTGTGTGGCACAGCCCAGAACACTTGAGATTGCTCACTCTGGTGTAGGATGGCTCAGCAGCACCCAGGGCAGTTCTTTTTTGGATTGTTTTGGGATATTCACTCTGTTCTTATCTCAGTGCCTGTTTCATGGTGTTTAACCATTACATGCTGGGGTGAGAACTACAAAGCCACAGCTCCTGTTTGCAGTGAGGGATTTTCTAGAGCTGCACCACCTGGTTTTTCACTCATTTTCTCAAGTTAAAGGCTGCAAGTTCTCTCTATGGCTGGTTGAAGAGGGATTTTATACTGTGCTGAGTATAGCAAAGGAGGAAGTCTGATGTTTAACCCCTTGTGCAATAATGCCTGGCTGTTGGATGTGAGTGTGTGGCAACAGCTCACAGGGACAGTCCTGCCACCCTGCTTCAGTTTTGAAATATTCATTTTGCTGATTCCTTCATGTTGCCATTCTTGTTTGGGAGGAGCTGATTATTCCTTCCCTATGACTTTGATTTCATGGTGCTTTCCCAGACCTGACCATTGATGGGATGTTGATGTATTAATGCACCACCCTGTGACAGTTTCACAATTTCCTCATATCTCCATCTGTACTTCCTGTGCTCTTGTCTGACACCTGAAATCCAAGATTTTTCTGGGATTTATTCCCTGTTTTGTTTGCTCTGTACCAAGCATCATGAGAGATTCTGGCCTTAAAATCAGGTTTTTATCTGAGGTTGGTAATACAAGTGATCATTTTGATCAGTGGTCACTACTGCTCACTCTCATCACAGTTACCTTTCCTAAGTTAGATTATGGAGATTTGTAGCCCAGACAGTTTTTTACTTGAATATAAGTGTCAGAATGAGAATGTTGGTGTCTGTGCTACTATGAATTGGACTATGTGACAGATTGCACACAAGTACAGGAAGAAAAGTAGGTCAATTTCTCAGGAACAAAAGTAAATATATTGTGCTAACTGCTGTATTGCAGCACTGTGGGAATCCTGAATCTAATCTACCAATTTGGAGAAAACCTAAAAGGCTGAATTATTTGTGTATTTTTATTTTCAAATGCAGAGCAGTAATGGTATTGCTGCCTGGTTTGTAGGGTGTACTACTTGGTATTTTGATGTTCCTTTCCAATAGCATTTTCAGCAGTTGGATTGGAGTTTCCTGAGGGATGCTGTAACTCCTGCACACAGTAATTTTTTCCTTTCCCCACATGTTGGGTAGCTGGAGAAGAAGCAGACGACGCCCCCGTTCCAGCCGCAGATCACGGACGATTACGGCTTGGACAACTTCGACACGCAGTTCACCAGCGAGCCCGTGCAGCTCACCCCAGATGATGAGTATGTGCTGCTCTGCCCCAGTCCAGCTGCATTTCTAGGGATTAATTCATACTTTATCTGAAAATCACTAAGACTCTGTGTGTTGGTGTGGTTAGTTTTTTCTTTTCACAAAGGGGATGGGACTGCTGGGGTATGTTCCTTGAGCTTTTAGTGCAGCATCAGCCTCATTACGTGGCTGAGGCAGTAGGAAGATGGCAAAAGCTCATGTACAGGCAGCTGCAGCCAAAGATTTCTTTCACTGAATGACCAGGTTGGAAGAGACCTTAAAGATCATCAAGTCCAACCCAGCCCCAACACCTCAGCTAAACCCTGGCACCCAGTGCCACATCCAGGCTTTGTTAAACACACCCAGGGATGGTGACTGCACCACCTCCCTGGGCAGCCATTCCAGAACTTTATCACCTTTCTGTAAAAAACTTTTTCCTAATATCCAACCAGTATTTCCCTTGGTGCAGCTTTAAAGCATTTTAAAGACTTTTTAGCCAATAGCATATTGCTAAAGCTTACAGCCAGTTGTTTTAGCCAATTACATGTACACCTGCTTCACACAGTGTTTGCTTGTCTTCTATTTACAATACACAATACACCATCATTAAGCTTAAAACCTTTTACTATCTTGCTTCTAGAAATCTTCTTACCTTTACTATTTCCCACAACTATGTTCTTGCCATTAGAACTTAGTCATGTTACAGTAAATTTGAAATTCTTTGTGTCTTGCATAACTTATGTGATGGAAGACTGCCCAGTGTTCTGATAAACTAAACACTGCTCTCATTTATTTTTCAGAGATATAATAAAGCGAATAGATCAGTCAGAATTTGAAGGATTTGAATATATTAATCCATTGTTGCTGTCAACAGAAGAAACAGTATGAAGGAATGACCTCGTTGGGGACAGTATGAATGACATTAATTTATCCTTAACTACAGTATATGCATGCGAGGCTGGGGACTGGTCACTCTGGATGGAGACCAATGATCTAAAAACAAATTTGCTGCTGAAAATCAAAGAAGAGAATTATGATTTTGGTGGGTGTCCTCTGCCACTTAGTGATTCTTAAGTTCTGGGCACTGACACAACTGGCTTCATTAATGAAGGAATTTGCATTTTGTGCCTGTTTCATGAAGGATTGAAACGTTCATTGCATCCCTGCAAAAGGAGATCATGAGAAACTTTGAGATCCACACACTTTCTACAAACATTTGATGCAGTGAGCTCCCAGTTGAAGAGTATTACAGTGTAACATCCTGAAGAATAAAATATATTACAGTGGTGTTGAAGCTTATTTTTGATGCCTTTTTTCACAAGTGGTACCTGTCTAAACATCTCAGATATATTTAAAAGGAGTTGTGTTTTATTAGCAATCAAAACATAAATTTGGGTACAAGATTTAAGTGCCTAAATGGATAAACTGCATTGAAGGATTATTGCATATTTGGGACGTTCTTACACCTGGTAAGTTCTGCTTGTTAATATTAAGTAAAATTCCATCTGAAACATACAGTTCACAGCTGCAGCCTGATGTTTAGTTGCATTTTTACAGAATTTGGAATGCAGAGTGACTCAGTGAGATCAATTCCAAATTAGAATTTACGGTATCAATTACAGAATCTGTTGTCTTAAACTCCAAATTTACCAAAATGTAGAGATTGAAGAAAACTAAATTTGCACACAAAGGATTTCTGAACATACTTAAGCAGTGCCTACACCTACAATGATATTGTGTTGTATATTAGATTTTTGAAAAGTATTTTTATCAACAATACAAATATTCAGATGTAGAGCAAGAGCATAGTAAAGCATAGCCTTAAAGTAGTAAATCTAGAATAACCATAAGATAAAATCCACTTTCCTGATAAAGCACACCTCCTGCTTATGATAAACTGTCTGCTTACAGTTGCTCAGTGTGCATTAATAACTAATCATTCTGCAGCAGAGAATGGGATCTTTCAGCGAGACGATTTGCATCAAAGCAGTACAATTCTTTTAAAAGCAGAAAAACAAATACCTAAGAAATTGGAAGAAGCAAAAGACAACTGTGGAATCCCTTCTGGTGGGAGCTGGGGGTGCCAGGGGCAGGGGAGGACTCTGGCAAAGGCAGGCTGGAGGGGCCCTGGGCCCCCTGGGCCAGCAGAGGCTCTGCTGCCTCGGGCTGGGCTCCAGGGCTGCTGTGGGAAGGGAAAGCAAACCCTGTGCTGGCATCTCACCTGAGCGGGTGGAAAACACAGGAGAAATTGTGACACTTTCACTTTCTTTACATTAACCTATGGTTTTCTCAGGGTACAGCATTGCATTAGGTGCTGAACATGACATCTTTGGGATTCACATCCAAGTCATGAGGTGCTAGGACCAGACTGCCAAAACATTGTTTGAAATAGTCAATTAATCATTGATTAACAATCTAGGTTTTGTATCCCCTCCTTAGCCACAATTATGCAGACCTGTGGTTGTTTAGTTCTATGAATCCCATTCAGGTTTCAGTTGTGGGTTTCTCTGTTGGACTGTAGCTTTTCATATTCAGCAAAATGTGTTTTAATCAACACTAAATAATTTAACTAGTCGAAAGTACTTGCCTCAAATGCCTGGACTTTAGATACTTTATTATCTACTAAAGGCAACATTACCTTTTAAATGTAATCTGACATTTTTTTAATTGCTCCTTTTTCCCCTTTTCCCTCTTATTTTATTTCCCCTAAATAATTTGCTTTTCAGTGTTTTGAACTCCCCTGGTACTAAAGCTAATCAGTAGTGATCAGAGTGACTGCAGGCAGCTCATGAATGGAACTGTGACAGGTTAAGCTGTCCTTTGACATGCCAGGGCATGGAACTTTAAACTGGAAATATTAGAAATGTGGGTTGGGTTTTTTTTTAACCTTTTTTCCAGGTTTCAGAACATTTTGGGAGGGAGGGAAGGAAGAATAGAAAGACACATTTTGCTAATCAAACATTGTAAAGACTATTTGATTTTTATTTAAGAATTTACAGGCATTTACAATGTTGCTGTGTTGCCAAATAGTTTGCTGGGTACAAGTTTGGTTGCTCATGTGCAAGTGTTTGAATAATGTTCTGTTCATGATGAAGGGGAAATTTTTTATATAAAGTACTTGTTTTATAAATAAAAGAAAATGAAGGATGTAATTAAATGTGTGGTTTGGAAAAAAAAAATCCTAATATATTACAAATGGATCTGGTAATGATATATAGTTGTCTTATTTGAAATAGTAAACGAAAATTCTAGCTAATTTAATGATTGTAAAACAGTAAATATGTTCTTGTAGTTTTGTATAATTAATTAGTTGGGATCTTTGCTGACCAGTTTTAATTGTGCAGAAGATGGTATACTAATCCATAACAGCTGAGATCATTTATATTCTTGCACATCTATTAAAGACTTTAATGAAAAAGTTAATAGACTGTTATTATTTATCAGTGAAATGGGCTGTGTCCAACCTCTGCAACAGACCCCACTGTAAATTAAACCTCTAGGAGCCTCCCTGTATTTCTGTACTGTACTCTGTTAATTCTGGATCTGGATCCCAGCTCAGCTGCAGGTTTTGAGGTCCAGGGCCCAGGGATATAAACCAGAGCAGGTTGGTGATCTCATCCCTTGGTTTGTAGTTACTGAGCTGTCACTAAATGTCATTTATTGTCATTGCCAGGCTTAGCAAGTGTTCCCCTGCTCCCCTTGAGAATGACCAGAGAGCAGCTGAGCTCCTGAGCCCTCCCAGCCCCAGCAGGCTCTGGCTGTCCCTGCTCTGAGCCCTTGGTGGTGGCTGGGGGGGATGTGTGCAGCTGGTACCAAAATCAGCTCTTTTGGCTGTGTTAACTCTCACTTTGCACTCTGCATTGTGACACTGCAGCCTAATTAGCCCAGTCATATTAATCACCTGCTCAACACTGATACTGACTGAGAAACCTGCGCTGTAATGTTTTGAATTTAGCTAAGGGTTCCTTCAGAAACATAAAACCCCCACACCCTTTACTTGGCCTGGGATGTGTTTTCTCTTAAATAGCTACACTCCCAGGATCAATTGTACAATTATATTTTCTTACTTAGGTATTAAAACAACAAAAAAAGCCAAATCAAAGTACTTTTTAACTGAGTTTATTTTCATAGATTATCTGTTTAGAAAAAAAATAATAGAGTAAGTAACAGTTGTCTTTTGCTCAGCTGCTTTCTTCTGTTCTGAGAGATTCAGAACTCTGGTGCATCAGACAAAGCTTGAGGGATTTCCAGTAGTGCATTTCTTCAGGAGTACCAAGCCTGATTTCCCTGGGGGTCTCTGGGACATCCCAGAGCACCATTTTCAGAACTAGAATTACTTTACATGCATTTGAGAGGCTTTAAAATAAAACAAAAACAAATAGGCAGGTGGCACTTATCCTTCTGTTGAGTTACTGGTTTAAGTCAGAGACAAGGATGTGCTTCCTTGACACATTTTTCCTTTTCCTTTGAGAAAGCTTCATCCTTGGCCTGGTTCCTGTGCTCTCCTCTGGATTTACCACATGACATCATCTGCACTTTCAGACAAGCACCTTGCCAGGTGCCCATCGATGTCCAGCTGGGAGAGTCTGCAAACACAGAAACAGTCACATCCCTCTACTGACTGCTCTTTACTTCCTCCCAGAGGTGTTCTGGTACCTTAGTGGGACAATCAGTCCTGTGCCCAAATCCTCTAGCAAACCTCCCACCCTTGCTGTTACTGTTGCTCACACTGCAGCTCAGTAGCACAGACCTGATGCATTTTAAGCCTTTCTGTCTAAGTCTCTTGACAGAAGGACCAAAATTATTGTAAATATTAATGTAGCCACTCCTTTGTCTCCCTGCTCAGCCTCCCAACAACAGGGAAAGTGGCTCCCAACAGAGCTTGCAGGGTTAGAGGACCTGTGGAAAAGCACATTTTCAGCCACTCTGACAGCCTAAGTACTATGAAATTGTGTTAACATTTCTTACTGTAGAGCAGATATTCAACTTGTAAATGGGATTAAAGTATGTAAATCTGACAGCTAAAAAGGACCTTACAGTACAAGTTTTGTCTGCTTTTGTTATTCTGTACATAAAAGATGCATCCAGAACCTGCTGTGGTTCCTTTATGGGAAAGTGATGAAAAAATACCAAAACACAAACTTACCTTCCACTAAACTGTGTCAGACACATGGGACAACTGTCAAGAGCCGAAGCTGCTTCACTCTGGTTTTCCACCTTCTCCTCGTGGCTCTCAGCCCCAGGAGCGCTCCCGAGCCGAGGCTTCTCTGCAGACATCCCCGTGGCCTCTCCCACTGGAAGCTCCCCCTGATGTGTTTGGATTTGAGGCTTTTCCTCACCCTTTTCTCTCCTGTCTGCCCTGCTGTTCTGTACAGTCCCTGTGTGGTGCTGCTGAGGGCCCAGAGCCTCTGCAGGGCTTTGTGCCAACGCTGAGGGCTGTGCTGAGCTGCTGTGCCCAGGGAGTTCCCGTGGCTTGGGACTCACATCCAGCTCTGAAACACCTTTTGTGTCTGCTCCAGATGCAGTTTTGGCTTGATCTGTACTGGTTCCCCTGCAGGTTTTCTCAGCTGTGGATGATAAACTCTTCAGTTTATCTGCCTGGCCCTGTCCTTTATGTAATTCATTGCTCTGGCTCTGTGTTGGCTGCTGGGAGCTCAGATCCTTGGGGTTCAGACATTTTTCTTTGTGAAAAGATGGGAATGATACCCACTGAAAGTCTTTTGTTCCAACTGTAAAGACTTCCTGGTGTTCTGGACTCTTTTCCTGTTGTTTCTACAACATACACACAGAGAATGTCTTAAGCAAATGTAGCTCAATCAATACCTAAACCCAGGCTTAGAGAACACACTGCAAATACTGAGAAAGCTGAACTACAGGAAAGAAAAGAACATTTTATTCATGTCCCTCCTCCAGGAGCTTCCTGGAGCTGATGGAAAATGGGTCTTCCCTCAGCATTTCTAAATGGATGCAATGGGTACTCATGTTCCAGAGAGACTAAGGATGAAAACAACAACCTGCTGCTGTTCAGGGGGAAAAAAGTACTTTATAAAGACTGATTTTTATGTCGTGATCTTGCCTAATGCCACTGGAGTGATGTCAGGGTGGGTTCTGTGCAATTAACCCCTCCATTACAGCTTGCCTTGTCCAGTTTTATTCCTCAGGGAGATGCTGGTGTTTATGGCAATCAGCATCCAACACAGGCTCCCTCTTCCTAGCAAAATGTTGGAAAGAATTTGCTGTACTGCAAAAAAAGCCTCTTGCAGCTGTCCTTATATTCCCTGCCACACCATGCCCAGCCACACCGCTGCACACAGAGATTAAAGAGCTGAAACC
This sequence comes from Pyrgilauda ruficollis, assembly GCF_017590135.1. NCBI lineage: Eukaryota > Metazoa > Chordata > Aves > Passeriformes > Passeridae > Pyrgilauda > Pyrgilauda ruficollis. Next base: position 616,691 of record NW_024515764.1, read on the forward strand.
CCACATCTCCAAAAGCTATTTCAGGTTGTTTCCCATTAAGCAGGCTGTCGCTATTGGAAGCAGCTCACAAAGTGCAAAAACAAGGATACAGCACGCTACCTTTTCCAAGAACTCTGGAAAGCTGGGCACTGTGTCCCAGTTTGTGCACTGTGAATCTTGACTGATGTCTTTCAGTAGCAAAAGCCAGGTTTTTTCACACTCATTTAATTCTTCCTTTTCAAACCAGGAACATCTGTCAGTCGATGCCCTGTAAAGACACAGTCCAATAGTTTGAAGGTGCGGGAGAAGAAAGAAAATACTCCTAACACTGATACCAGTTTGCCTCTTTTTTCTGGAACACAAAGACATTATTGAGCCTGCAAACTATTTTTTGCAGCTTTATATGACTTATGCAATTTGTACAGCTAGCAATAAATGAATGTCTAAATGCTTTCCTTTCTGCTCATAACAAATGAGCAATAGGTATCTATCACTATCTCCACTTCCAAGTGAAACAGTTAAGTACAGACACTGTTTTATCTCCTCAAATACCAAACTTAACACCTGCTGAGCACAGAAATCATGGAAGTGTTCGCACTGAGGGTGGCAATTGCATCGGTTCCCATGTATGTTGGACATTCCCACAATGCCATTTGAAATTACTGATTAACTTCCCAAACTTGATTTAATTGATCCTAGGAACTATAAGCACTATAAGGTAATGTTGTATAAAGACAATTCCAAGGGAAGGATGGATTGTTAATATCACAATGGTACTTCCAGCGTTCTTCCTGATGTGTTTTCTTAGGTCACTGTCCAAGAATGAAGCTGCACAGGGAAGAAACTGGAAACAAAACGCCCTCAAAGAGCGGAGTGATCAACCTCTCACAGCCCATGGTGGAAGGGACACGGCTGAGCCCCTGGGCTCGAGCACAAACCGAGCCACTCACTGCCTTCCGAACTCCAGGAATATGGAGAAAAACAGGAATATTTCTGCGCTCCTGTGAGGGGTATTCTGGGAGAAAGAAAATTGAGTTTTCATACATTGACTTTTCTCAGAACCTGTCCCTGTCAGTGCTGTTCTGTGCCAAGGAAAGGCGGAAGGCGTGGGGCACGCTGTGCTCCATCCTGCAGTTTTATCTCTATTTTTTAAAGGCGCTACGGGCGGTGTTTTATGAAATAACCTTTAACAGACACAGATCTGACCGCGAAACGCCGCGAGTCGCCGGGGCAGTGCACCCTGGCCTCCGGGGCGGCTCCGATCCTCCGGAGCCGATTCGGTCCCCCCGGTGCCGACTGGGTCCCCCAGGACCGATCCGATCCCCCCGGTCCCGACTCACTGGGGCCGCGGCGGGGGCTGTGGGCCGGGGCTGCGCTCCCGGCCGCGGGCGGACGGCGCCGTCCGGGGCTTCAGGCGCAGCTTGGCGGCTCCTTCCTCACACATGGCCGAGGCTCCCCGCGCCTCGCCGGGGGACGGCGCTGGCGGCAGCGGGAGGGCGGGGAGAGAGGGCGGCCGGGGCTTCCTCCTCCTCCTTCTCTTCCTCGTCCTCCTCCTGCCCCGGGCGCGCTGCCGGGGCTGTGACTCTCCGCCCTCAGAGCCGCCCTCACGGCGCGGGGCCTGTGGGAGAGGGTGGCCGGTCGTGAGGGCACCCTGAGGGGAGCCCGGCGTTCCGCAGCCCCTGCCCCCTTCAGCCGCCGGGGGCTGGTCTGTCTGGAAAACAGACCGTTTTTGTGTTGTTTTTACCCCTCAAACTTTATGTTTTTATAGGGTTTTGGTGTGTTGGGAAGGGCACGGTCAGGGCCTGTGCTGGGTGGTCCCCGTGGCTGAGGGGGACAAGATGGCGGCGGGTCGGGCCTGGCCGGTCCCGCCCTGGGTCTGGCGCTGCGGCGCGGGGCCAAACCCAAAGGCTGTTCTTCCAAAAATTAAAATGGATTGGGAGCACAACTCTGGCCTAATTTCGCTTTTACAGAAGAATCTGAAGTGATGCGATTTGACGTTTTTGGCCAGAATGTCGCCCTGCTAGAGAGGGTTTAAACACTCCCCCAGCCTGCAGCCGTCTCAAAAACAGACCCCAGAGGAATGGTGACAGACACTTCATCCTCCAACAGCACATGAACGGATCAGAAAGTAACTCTGCTGTTTAAACTCTTAACAATTGATGCAAAAAATAACTGTGCAAGGAAATAAATCCAGTTTGGTAACAGGTGTTCATGAGGGAGCACCATCACAGAGGACTCTTTGGATGAAACCAATTTATTATTGGTAAAACATGAGTCCAAATCCACATTCTTCTGTAACTGCGTTTATGTATTCCTGGATGTCTGTGGACTGTGCCATCCTTGGATTTTTCAGAGTAGAAAGGAGGCATCACTATTAACTGATTGTTAGAGGTTACATCAGTGAATTATTGTGTTGGTCACACAGCCCAGCAAAAATGTATTAAGTTGACTAAATATATGCTTTGAGTGGATCTGAAACTTGAAAATGGGTATCAGAGTTCAGAGATTCATTTCACATAAATTTAAAGCTGAGCAGGTCCATTCAGCCCCATCCAGAGGTGTTTCAGCTGAGGATGATTCTGTCTGTGCAGAGATCTGGGAGGCTCTGCCCAGCCTTCACCTTCCCTTCAGGTACTTGGTGTTTCTGTGAGTCCATAATGCCTTTAACTCGGTGTAATAGCCAATTTCTTAACTTTAAAGCAGCATTAATAGGTTTCATTTTGTGGATAAAAATCTTGGAAGTGCAGTGTTTGCTTGCTCCTGGGATCTATGTGGGTTTATACAATAGATAGCCCAGCTGAAAAACAAAAATAATAAAAAAATTGTCACACTAGAGGGCCAGCATTTCAGCTGTGTGATGGGCAGAGTAAAATGAGAATAAAATCCAGGAAGAAAGAAACTACTGGAAAAGTCAACCCCTGTCACAAAGACTAACCTTTTCCCACATTAATATCTGTTACAGCTACTGCAGTGCCCAGGGAACACCCAAGGTACAGCCACAGGCTTCTGTCATTTTTATTGCCATTTAGAAGCTGCTTCCCAGTGTGGTGAAAGGAGATCCCAGGAAATTTGCCCTCCTTTCCTTTGTTGGGAAAGGCGTTCCCCCAAAAGCTGCAGGTGGAGCAAGGTAAGTGGAACAGAGGCAAAGGGTGAATCTGGATCTGAAGGGTTTAGGCTGCTGTGGACAGGTGGTAGTGGTGGCAGCAGAGACAGAGCAAAGAACAGCAGGAGAAAGGGGGTGTAAATAAAGAAAAAGTGTGAATTGAAGAGGGGTTTGGCCGTGGAAGTGGTGGGAAATGAGGTGACAGAGGAGGGGTAGAAATCTGATTTCTACCAGCTGAAGAAGTGTTCCTTGGGGGATTTTACTCAGCATCACTGGGAATTGTGGCCCAGCGCTGACTGTCACCACATGGAGGCAGCAGACTATGCAAAACCAGGGGTTTAACAAAATCCGGGGGGCTGTGAAAGCGCTCTGAACATACTCCTGGGTGTATCTGTGCTAACGATCAGTGATGCCACAGGGTTTCTTTTATTCCTGTGATGTTTGGGTTAGTGTTTTATGTTTTATGAGCCCTTGGATACTCTTTGGACAATCCTCTGCTGCTAAACCGTGTGTTGTACCCATGGATTTATGTTGTTGGATATGACTTCTCCCAGAGCAGCCATCAGGAGTGCAGCCTGTTCTTCATGCTGGAGGTGTTGCTGTGTGGTGCTGTGAGCACTTACAGCATTTGCAAAAGCTTTATTATGGGGGAACATAAAAATTGGTTATTGTGCAGTAAGGGCCACAAATGAAAGAATATAATAAAAAGAATAGGGAAATTATTATTGCAGCTTCTGCTTGTAAAAAGCAAAAGGAGAAAACCTTGCTTCTGTAGCGACTGTAGATTGTAGGTGGGTTTGGATTTTGTAGATTTAACTGAAAATTCTAAGGTTTTTCGGATTGTTACCTATTTAATGATACCCACTCTAACCATGTCATGAGTGTTTTCATCCTTGCTATGTCTGCTTCTCTAACTACCTCCAGATCTCAAACTAGAAATCTTTGTCCATTAAGGGCATTTGCTATTTCTCATCTGCATCTTGCCAGAATGAATAATGTACCAAGAACAGGAAGGCAAAGTGTAGAACAGGACCTGTTCTTGGGCTTGCCCCTTTGCACAAGACCTTCTCTTCTGTTTCCTCCACTGCATGGAAATCCTATTACTTCTTGCTTGATTTTGGGTCTTGCTAATTTAATAATTAGGATGTTTAGTGGTCTTAGGGAAAAAGTTATCCTAGAAATAGGAGAGTAGTCTTTATCATAATCAGCCTTGACTGGATTTGAGCCAGTGGTCAAGGGATTTGAGCTTGTGGAAGCCAGAATGCTCCTACAGATTATCTGCAGGGATTTCCTTGTAAATGGAGTGCCAGCATGTGTAGTTATCTCTTCCCTGTTGAGTCTCATCAAGCTGCACACGCTTAATCTTTACTTACATGGTCCCTGATTCTTGCTGTAAAGTGGGCCTCAGTTTTAACTTTTGCTCTCAGGAAGAAGGGGCTATTATAACAAATTCTAATCCTTTTGCAGTTCCACAATCACTGAAGCCTATGAATTGCCTGCCAAACAAACCAAGTGATCTTTTCCTGGGCTGAGGGAAAGAGGAGAGTGTAAAACGCAGGTGCCAGCATTTGCTGGGGAAGAACTGGTACATTATCAACTAATCCGCCTTCTGCTATTTCTGATTTCCTCCCCAACAGCTGCAGCATTGAATGAGAGCTTCTGCATTTGGGAAGAATTAGAAAGCTTGGTAATGCAGGGTCTCTATTACAGATACAACAGCTCACAGACAGGGAGGAGATTTTTGCTGCCGGTGTAGAATTTGGAGTGCTAGGCATTTTATAGCCTGGAAAAATTGTAATTTTCAGCTGTTGTTATGGAGTAATCAATGAAGAAGAGATGTCACAGTTTCTGCTGGGTTTCTCTCAGAGCCTGATGTCATTGCATGCAGCAGCTATTATTTTTTTTAATGTGCCACTTTGAGGCTGAAGCACATACAGTTTTTATTAAAACTTCTTTTTTTATGACGACTGATGCTCGCTGATAGTTTTAGACCTTCTGAAATATCATTTCTTCTGTAGTGATAGCTCCAGTATCAGATTAAAATGTTCAGAAGAAATTGTTCCTTGCTAGACCATTGAAATATTATTATATTTTAATTATTATATCTAATCAGTGCTTAGCTTGGGAGTACATGTTGATAATTTTTTGTCCTTGTCAAACAGTCTGGGACTTCACTCAAGGATGAGCGTGGCCATTCTGCTAAATGTAATAAAGGACAATGTCCCCAAAGAGACCACAGTGTGCAGAGCAGCACAGAAGGCTGCTGCAGCAAATGTCCCACAGCTGAAATGCTCCGCTCTAATGTCACCATGTGTCCCCTAAATAGCCAGTGGCAGCAAATGCAGCCCTGGAAAGAGTAACTCAGCAAACTGACCCACTCAGTCCAGTGCTAATCACTGGCTGTGGTGAAATGGGAAAGTCTGACTCTTTTCATTAATGTGATGTGTTACAATGAAACCACAAAATGAGGAGAGCTGGGTGAGACTGGCTTAGTCAGGAGGATAAAGATGACGTGCATTTCAGTTTGAGAAGTGCAGGCTCATTGCTGCTTCCAGAGAAAGTCAGTTGAGTGGAGACAGTTTTGTGCGTTCTCCTTAATTTTAGTTGCAGGAGACATTCTCTTCCCCACAAAAAGTCACTGCCTTTGAAACCTGCTCCCTCTGGTAGCACACCAAAGCTGAATTTGCCAATGTGCAACACCCAGTGCACGACTCATCTCTTCAATTCAGCCTTTCCAAATGCAAGGACAGATCAGCACCTGTGTGGCTGGAGATGGAAAACCCAGCCTTGTGACATTTATATGCCAAGATGGGAAGACCTAAAAAGAGGACTAGGGAGACTAGCATGGCATTTGCGGGTACCAGGTTGCCAAGGAGGCATATTGTATTGAAACAGTTGCCTGGGAAACATTTAAAAATACATTGAATGGAAAAGCATATGTGATGTGCCCACAAGTGTTCTGTGTGAATGAAATGCCATGGCTGATGATGGCACCAAGAGACTGTTACTATTACATGTAAAAATGCTGCAAGTGATGTGTGGTTTTTTTTCCCTTTTGTGGTGTTTTCCTACCCTGTTTGCAGGAGGTGCACTGAGGGAAGGTTGTTTTGCTCTTGGCTGATGGATTAATGTGAACGTGGGGAAGGTGGAACACACAGGCAGCAGCAGCAGCTGGGGATGGCAAGAGCAATTTGGCTTCATTTAGGCAACCTAAACCAACTGACAAGGAGACTGTACAATTCCCCCTCAAAAGTAATAACAGCACTGCTCAGACTCCTACAGTATAAAGATAAATGGTTCTCTGAGCATTGCCACTTTAATTGGTGCTAAAATGGGTATTGGGAAGCTCTGATGTCATTGCATTAGGACTTTCATGGAAAATGCAGGGGTTTTGATCAAAGGTTGGACAACATACATGAAATAGTCTCTCACTGACCTTGTTTTTTGTTTAGGGCACTGAAATAGGGGGAGATAAATAGATAGGATAAATAGATAAATAAGATAGGATAAAGTTTCAAAAGACAGTTACCTGCTCTAGTCCTTCCTCAGATCAGAGTCAATTACTGAGAGATGGTGCTGACAAAAAAGAATGATATCACCAGAACCAAAACAAACAATCATATTCACTCTTTGTCTCACAGAAAAAAAAAACTTATTTTCCTTTGCAGCCAAGAAACCAGGGAGCTAGCAACTGTAGTCTTTGATATCTTACCTTGGACAAAGAGGTTCATCTGCTAGCAACTTCCAGATACTAAAATGCATCTCTCCTTGACTAGGAGTGAGTGGCAGGTGTGAGGCTGGTTAGGATTATGGTCACCCTGCCTAATCCTCCTCTGGAGATTTAGAAACAAATATCCTACTCTTGATTTGCTAGAGGCTTAAGAAGCCTGTTTGGGAGCCAGCAGATTTAACTTGGTCCAGGCTTTATGTGGTACAGTAAATTTTTTGGAGGAGAGATGCAGTTGAGTAAGAAGGAAGGTCTGGAGGCCTTTTTGTGGTGGTAACTCTGCAAAGAGGGCACCAGGGCCTTGGCTCCTGGAAGATGTTGCCTGTTTGGGGCTGGGAGGTTGCTGCCTGTCTGGTGAGTGCAGTTCCCCAGGGAGGAGGAGACTCTGCTGACTTTGCTCTCAGTTTGGCCAGTGAGGAGATGCTTTTTGGCATTCTGGTTATCTCCTCATTTCAGCACAATCTGCTCAGGGGTCTGAGGTGATGCAATGATCATGTTGGAAAGCCATGAATCAGATGAAGTCTCCCTGGTGTCAGTCAAGTCCCAGTATCACTCATCATTTTTCTGGCCCAGTGTGTGTTTGGTTAAATCAAGTCCTGCTGTTTCTAGGCCCTGGGGTTAGTGTAAGAGAGGAGGAGAGTCTGCCTTTCATCCTCTCAGAATTTTGCAATGTGACTGAAAACTTGGAGAGAATGTGTCAGATCTCAAACAAGGATTAGGTTTGATGGCAGAGAGCCGTGGGTTCTGTGGCCCAGCCCAGAATTCTGCTGAGGGAGTTGTATCATCTCCCCATACTTTAAAGGATTTAGACTCTGAGTTTAGTATGAAATATGGCTTGAGGTTTTCATAGTTATTTCTTGCTTGCTTTCTTGTTTTTTGGGTTGGTTTTTGTTTGATTTTTATTTAATTCTAAATGTATCTCACAAATTATAGCCAATAGAAGTCTAAGTTCCTCTCCTTTGCTGTGTATCATTCCTTCATTTGAAATCAACATACTAAGGAGCTCCACAAAAAAAAAAAAAAAATTCCATAAATCACTTGTTTATGGGCATGAAACCACAAAACAGTGGGACAAAATTACCCTACTAGTTAATGTGGTGTGATTTTATCCATAACTACAATGGTGTATAAAAACAACATAAAATAGAATGTAATTCAACAGATGAGTATGTCTTTATTGCTTCAATAAATGTGGGTAGTAGGTTTAGTTAGTTTTGCAATTTTTTAAGGCCTGACTAGTGTTTTAGAAAGAAAATAGGGTAAGTCTGAAGGAATAATCAAAGCTGTGGAGGCAAATATAAATCTTTTCACTGAGGAGGGTGTATTTTCATATTCATCCTCCCTTTGTCATTAATGCTTTGATAAAAGGAATGTAAAATGGGATTAATTTAGAATACTGACAATAAAATACAGGAGAGCTCTAGTTTCTTTTTTGCCAGGTGTCATTTATGTAATTGTATCAGACATGGGCTGACTTTGGTTTATTTACATTGTCTTAATACCCAGAGCACTGAAACTCCATTGAGACGTTGTTGGTGTGAGAGGTCGCTGTGCCTGGCTCGTCCCTTGCTGTGACAACACCCACCCAGGGCTGTGCCTGCCTCTGCTGTCACTCTGCAGCTCCCAGCAGCTGTCACTCAGATCCATTCAGTCAACTTCAGCACAAGAAAGCTGATGCCTTCCTGCCACGTCCCAAAACTGCTGTTAACAAAGGGTAACTTCATGCTGCTGTTTCTTTCATGAGTGAGTTTGGAATTGGGCTCATTTTGGAGGATTTTCCCCAACAGAACCTCTCCTGCTCCCCAAATCCGTTCTGCTGTTTCTTCAGTCGAACTGTCCTGCTCTCATAGAAATTTTTGGTTGTTTCCTTTTGATCAGTGGGAAGTGCTCTGAGGGAGACGTGTGGTAGCTAAACCAAGATGTTGTGGTGCTGGCTGAGGACAGGAAACATGTTCAGTTAGCTGAAGTGCTTGCTCTGGTTTGTACCACAGCCTGGTTCCATCATTAGCCTGTTTTTATGAGTCTGTCCTCCCATACTGGAATCAGATGTTTTATCAGAGCACTCTGAGGAAAAGCAGCAGCCTCACAGCTCTCCGTGACTGTGCTGTACCCTGCAGAAGATGAGTTGTTTAACTTAAAGCCATATCCCACCAGGGAAGAAGCAACATCACAAAGAGCTGCAAAAATATTGGCACCATCAAACCTCAGTGTCAAAGGAAGAGATGATCTGGGTCTTCCAAGAAACTGTTTGGGTCTAATTGGGTTGGCTGGGCATGATGAAATGCAATCTATGACCAGTGCAGCTTTGTAGGCAGAAATGTCAAATATAGATGCATTTGAGTGAGAGATGCCTCCTATTCCCTGTCCTGCCAAATGAGATTTGGAGGAGCCTGCTAGCTGCAGAGTTCAAAGGACAGCAGGGATCAGCAGGAATTCTGGGAGTGGGGTTTGGATTTTGCAATTACAGAGAAGCTAGAATTGACATCCTCATTTGCTGGTCCCATTATTTAGTAAGGGATGGTTGTTTTTCTGAAATGTTTACCTGTTCAGTGATGATTTAATTTAGGAATTAATTTGGGGAATTTCTACTGCCTGTAGTGTGGTGCAGTAAGTCAGAATACTTAATTATGACATGCCCTCTGCCTTAAAGTAGCTCTTTCTTACCTAATTTCATACTGGTACGTGTTTATGAGATGGAACACAGGTACAAAAAAGTTAGGGATATTGCCTGTGATAACACAAGACCTGGGAACTGAGCTCTGGCCTGTTCACTGGGTCTTTGCATAGGCCTAAGACTGATGTTCCTTTCAAGGCCTGTTTTACTCCCAAGGGCTTCCAACACAGTGTCTTTCATCAGCTTTGAGTTCACTGGAAAGAAGTAAAAAGCTGGGACATCTTTCTGAAAGTCTCTGCCTAATGGCTTGTGTTTTCCAGAGTATTGATAAACCCCAGTGCAAATCCTGAGCCTCCCCTGCCCCAGAGACGTGCTCTGGCTTCAGTACCACACTTAATGACAAACAGTCACCTAGTTTACCATATGCATTCTTTTATCTTAGCTTCTCTCCGTGCATGCTAGGAGATTTATTTCTCCTCATAATGCATTTCATGTGTGTTAGTTGTAAATATTGTGCTCATAAATCAGCCTGGAGCATCCAGCCCCAAGGATGGAGACAGCTCACAATAGGTCTGTCTGCTTCACATTGTGAGGCTGAGCTCAATCTCTGCTTTTTCCATTGCTGGGCTCTGCAAGTGGCGTGTTGCCAGTCTCCTGCCTCACATTAACAGGAATACTATATATTACTGAATTCAAAGTGTTTTTCCTTCAGGACTAGAAGAATGTAATGGAGCATGCATCTGGCAGCAGGACACCGTGGCTGTGGTGTGCAGGGAATCACCCCCAGGGCTCCCTGCTCCAGTCACCAGAGCTGGGGGCACCTTATGGCAGGGACTGCACACAGATAGACACAATGTGTCATGAAAAATTGATTCTTCTCCCTTCCCTGAGACAGATTCTCTAAACAAAATTAGCAAATCTGGTGCGTAATCCCTAGAACTCCATTTTTTTTCATGCCACTTCTAGAGCCAACCCCATCTGTATTCACACCTACTGACCTCACTTTTTTCATCTGGGAGATGGAAACTTTTTTTTACTTGTCTCATAAGAAGTTGTTTTGAGAATGAATAAGTTTGTTATGCATATGCATGAGGACATGTCAGTGCTGCAGATGTGCATTCCAAACTGCCCCAAAACTGGGGTTGTTACTCCCTATTTTTGGGTAGTATCATTTGGCTTCCTCTCCATCTGTCCTTTTGTTGGGAAGTTTGTCTGCCTGGTGGAGCTGCAAGTACTTTGTGCAGTGCTCCTGATAAATTACTGGCCTTTTACTGATTTTAAGGATGTTGTGCTCTCAAAATTTCTGTGTTTACATGAATCAAAGCTGCATTAAATTGCATGGTCTAAAGCAATCAATATTCTATAAGCTTTTGGTGTTTTAATTGGCTTGTATCTGGAAGTCTGAAATGGGCTGAGCTGCAGGACTAAAACTAAACAGAGTCTGTCACACCAAAAATACTCTGAAGGAGTGTATTTCTTCATGGTAGTGCAGCTGTAATTAGTTCATCTCACTCTTGTGACTAGGCTTCCCACCTAATTTATACATATTCAAATATGTTTCTAGGTATCTGATTCTTGGAGACCATGTTAAACCAGTGCCTTCTGTTGGTTATTCTGGTCTAGGGAGATTTTGATTTGCCTCACGCAGTACATCCCAAAACTATAAGCCTTGATTTGCCTCACACAGTACATCCCACAACTCTGACCCTACATGAAGAAACTGTTCCCCAGAGCAGTCTGTAACCATGATGCTCATGATGCATTTCAGGAGATCTGGAGAGGAGAATGGTGTCATCACCTGAGGGGAAACACAAAGCAGAAAGAAACGAGGAGGGGAAATTTCGGTGCTTATTTTTAGACTCCGTGGGTGAGTATTATTTTCAGCCTTATCTCTATTAATTTCTGCAGAACATGGTGTTAACGTGTGATTAGGCTACCTACGAAGAAAGTATTGTAGTTTCTAGCTCAGGCTAAAGTAATCCCTCCCTGGCAATCCCTGGAGAGTCAATACCAGGGTAAGGCAGCAAAGACATGGCTACAGACATGGATGTGTCTTGAGACAGCCCTGAGCTGTTGAGAAATAAACCTTACACATGCATTTATGCTTATTGAGTTCACAAAAATTGTCCCTGACACTGGGTCAGTCCTCCCTGTAGCTGCAAACATTCTGTTAGGGAGTTGGTTTAAAGCTAAATTTCAGTATGTTGATGGGGAGCTGTTCTCACACTCATCATCACATACCTTCAGCATCTTCTGTATTTAGCACAAGACTACACACTCATACGTTTCATTGAAGAACATGCTGCCTGTTAATCAGCACTTTATTGTCTCAGTATGCTTAAAATAAGCATTTTGTCACTTTCAAGAAGAAGGAACTTTATTGGTTTGCATTCTGGCACTGTGCTCCATGTTGTCAAGTGCTGTCAGTTGGCTTCTTTCTGTAACTTATGAGATTGAAACATTCTGGTAACAATTTTCATCAGCTACATATTGGATGTGTTACAGAAGTATCTCTAATGTTCCAGAGAAAAGAGATTTAGTGGGTAACAGTTTGATCTGGACTGCCAGAGGTCCTCTTCAGAGCCTCTGATTGCTGTATGGGACAGGGAACGCAAAACTGAAATTCCCCTGTTGATCAGAGAATTCAGTGAGAGGAAGGAAAGAAGATAACATCTTATCAAGGGATCTTCTTGTTTCCTTTATGAACAGCTAAGAAGCATCATTAGCCCTTCCCTCACTCAGTATTAAGCAGAGGACCTTTGAGGGAACAGTGGCTGCCAGGCTACCAAAATTCAGCTTGACTGTCTGAGGCTGTGTCTGGAGTCTGAGGAGCACTAAAAGCTCATACTGCCTTCAAGCCAGATGTTTTGAGTTAGGCTGCAGTGCTGTCTTTTCATTTGGTGTGGAGGCAGAAAAGTACAATGGAGTCTGATCTTTGCTTTGAGAGACCTGTCAGTAACCCTGAGCCTTTCAGCCAGCTCTGAGCCATTTCAGCTCTGCAGCCCTCCCAGTTCAGCAGCAGCAAGAGGAGCAGAGTTGTTCTTGACACAAGGAATCTTGTTTGACAAGATTAGATATCACTGTCATTAAATTTAATAATTTGCAGAATTGTCCACTGCTAGTTTATATTTTAAGTGGAGCATCAGAAAAGGCAGCAGGGGAGACTGAATGGAGACAGGGAGGGCCAAACCCTGAAGTGATAAACTCATAATGCCCAAACCAGCCTGTGGAACCATAAAGCATATTAATTCTTAAATTCCAATAATCTGTGAAAACTTTTGAGGCTTGACTGTGGCAAAATAGCCCAGAAGTTTGGGAAGAATTGAGTTGAGCAATGTCCTCTACAGAAGGCCACAAGTAGCTTTAGAAAAAGACTTGTGTAAGCCTATTAAATCTGCTTAGGTTCTTGGATATTTCCTGTTGTAAATAGATATGCTTGGGGCCCTTATTCAAGGCTATATGTAAGAGAGTTTAATTATGGTTATATCTTTTAGCCTGTTACAAAACTTTGCAGCTCTTTTTGAGAAAAAATACTCCAAAAACCAAAGCAAAGTTTCTTAGGGCATGTGAACACAAAAGAAATGCATGAGATTTTTGTCTTGGAAAATGCAGCAGATTGCAGCTAACCTTGAACTCTCTTATTAGGAAGAAAAGCTGTGAGAACTTAACAAAATGCTATAATTATCCATGTTTCTAATGGGTTTTTTTTTTTGGTTATTAATTGAGTTTTATTGTGCAGCAGCTTTTCCAGAAATCATGGGGGCCAGGAGCATACCATTAAAGTCTTGTTTTGAATCACCCAACTAAGAAAAAAAATCTAGAAAAAATAAGTTCTTTGGATTACAAAATGTAAGAAGCATATTGATATAATTATCCTTAAAAGGAGATACTGCAGGAAATAGGATGGATTGAGTTATTACAAACATTCATGGAGTAAAAACACTATTAAAGCATTACAAGATTCAAACAACCAGTGAACCAAAAGTGTAAAAACAATGCTTTGGAAATTAATATTTTCCCAAGAAATGTTTCCAGTAAGAACCTGGGAAACTTTCTCTTGTGGGTGAAAAAAAGTCACATTCTGACTTTAAAGGAACAGTGCTTCTGGAGAGTTTAGACATTCAGGATGTTCTCTATCTCCATAAAACTGTGAAAAAAGAAGTTTAAGGGCATCATCTGGGGTTTTTTCCCAGTGTGTGCCCTTCAGTCTTTTTGTGTGTTTTTCCATGTGGATGGTAAAAGTAGACGGGACAATTTCACAACTGCTTCCATTTCTTTTTCTGACTCCTGGGTACTTGTGGCATTGCTGCTAGTGGAAAATACTAATAAAATCCCTCTGGGGAGCAGAGGGCAAAATATGCCCAGCATATTTTGGTGACATTTATGGTGCCCTGGGTAACCCTTTCCCTCCCCCAGCTCTGTGAGCCTGCTCTCAGGGAGAGCTGCTGTGCTTTGCTCACAGGCTCTCTGCTAAGGAAACCAGAAACTTTGATTGCATTTCAAATCCAGTCTGTGCCAGTAGCAATTCCCTGGTTGTTTTCCATAGGGTTATTTTCAAGTGGCCCATAAATAAACAGGGACATGATCCCTGATGTGTTCTGGCCTAAATGATGAACATGATTGATCTTAATTGGTTTCCTTGGTAGTTCTCAGAAAGGGCTCTCAGAAAGAGAGAACCTTGACTGCTTATTTAGCCTCAATGTTGCTCATTCCTGACTTTTGCTGGTGGTTCCTGGAAATTTCTCAAGGCATTGTTGATTGAAATATACTGCTGAAACAGTGTCCAAGTGAAGTCCCAGCCTCCTGCTGTCAGAACTGGACCTTTTGTGGAGACAAAGGACTGCAGACTCCAGGGCTGTCATGTCTGATATCCTTCACTGGGAACAAATGCACAGAGAAAGGGAGAGAGCAGAGGCAGACCCTGCTTCAGCTCCCTTCTGTGTGGAGGCACAGACTTGAGCTTGTAACATGTACTGTGGAGCATAAATACATATATTTATATCTGTATTTTTAACTGTGTACTGCTGGCTGTGCAGCTGAGGGTGTGGAAGGATTCAGGAATGATGGGATATTTGTATGGTGCAAAACCTCCTGGATTTGTTACAGTAATGATCTTTAAAACAAAATACAGCAGAGAGGGGACAAAAGAACCCTTTTAACTCTTGCTGGTGAAGGACAGACTTCTTTTTTATTGGATTGGTACCTCTTGAAGTGTCTTAAAGTTTTGTGTGAAGCAGCTTTTTGTGGCCAGTGTCAGGGAAAGGACAGTGGGCACTGCATGGGATCCATTGCAGCAATTCCAGTGCTGAAAATAACATCAACAGCATTTTAGTGTCAAGAAACAAAGGCTTGGTCCCAAAATTATTATAGATCAGAGGAGTAAGCTTTTGAGAAGGGAATGAAAAAGGAAAAAAAAAAAAAAAAAGAAAAGGCCTGATTAAAGACTTTTAAAATGCTTATTCCTGTGGGATTTTTGATAGTGTGATTCTATCAGCATAAATTAATTCTAATCCAGCAGTGGCCATCCTCCTCACCACCTCTTTTCTTTCTTTTTTTTTTTTTGTTTTTTTTTTTTTTTTTTTTTTTTTTTTTTTTTTTTGTTATTTTGGCTTAGCTAACTGTACTAATTACTCAGTTTTCCTGTGTAGAAATTCAAACACAGAAAAAATAATCCAATCCCTGAATTTCTAAATTCAAGCAGCTTTCAAATCAGAAATAGTTTTGAGGCAAGAACAATAATCTTTCTGGTAGTGGGTGGCATAAAAAGACTGGTTTTTTCCATTCAAGGCTTTTTCTTTTAAATGTATTTGATTTTGATTGATTTAGCCTGGTGTGGGAATTGAAAGTCTGACTGAAACTTCCTGTTCTGAGTTGTGGCTTGAGTGAGTTGCTGGGTGAAGGTGTCGGAGCAGCCCTGTATCCTCTCTCTTGCATAATAATCCTTGGTTCTGATGAGTTTCCATCACCTGCGTGGGCTTGATGAGGCAGAGCCCTCTTGACTAGTTAAAAGCACAGGAAATCTGTGCTTCTCTCCAGACCTGCTCTGTTTGTTGAGAGAATTGCTTCATTCCTTTCTCTTGCCTCAGTTTGTCAGTACAGTGTAACTTTTCTGAGTGCTCTGAAGCCCTGTGGAGGACTTGTTGAAGTCCTTGGGTGGAGGTTCCACATGATATTCCACAGGTGCTTCTTTACTGAGGTGCTAAATAACCTCAGCCCCGTCAGTGAAAATAGTCCAATTTGCCTTTCCTCCTTAGAACCCACTTCCCTGTACTTTCAGTGAATTGCTACTTTTCCTGTTTCCAATACTTCTTTTGTGGAATGTTGTAGGATGTTTTGCGGCAGCTCAGACCTTGTCCTCCACTGAGAGCTGAGCAGGTTGGCACCAGAAGTTTCCGCTGAGTTAAGGTACATGGGAAGCAGTTCTGCCTTTCCAGGCTGTGCAGGGAAAGCCTTTAAGTTACAGCAACACCTACAGATGTTTCCCCTCTTCTGACTACTCCTGTCAACAGGAAATGGCCAATAAGCACAGTGGCTTCCAAACTGCAAACTCCTGCAAGACGTACAGACAGAGGTGGGAGTGCTGGTTCTCTCCAGCTCAGAGAGAGGTTCCTGGGCTCTGGAGCTTCGTGGTGCATGGACACACCACTGACCTCGTGCAGGGTTTTGGTGTTGTGAGCCACAGCCCATTCCCAGAGGGCATTTTGTGCTCAGCCATCCTGATCTAGACGTGGGTCACTTGATGTACTGGGGCCATGTGGCATGAAACACTCCCCCAGAACAGCTCAGACCTTTTGGGATGGCAGCACAGACCTGTGCTCAGGATCTGGAATACAGAGGAAAATAGGTAGTTTGTGTTGTTTGTATGATCCCATTCACAAAAGGTTTTATATTGAAGCCCATGCCCGAAACACTTCTAGGTTTTTTAAATGCTCAGCTGATTCCTTACTTACACTGAACAGTTACTACTTTCTTATGTTTTTTTTGGAAATTTTCCCCTTCTTTCCCTGCATCAATTAATATAAACTAGAGGTCAGAGCAGCTCTTCATTACGAAAATGTGCTAGTTTTTATCTGTTCTGTGACTCATTTTTCGTGAAGAAAATCAAGAAGGAAAGAGCCTTTGAATCTTTTAGCGTGATGAAAAGTACATAAAAATGATTCCTTTATGTGCTTGAGTGTATGATGTTTTCAAGGTTCTGTTTTTGAAGAAAATTTTCAGAATCTTACTGATCATATTGACCTGCTGGATTTCTTTCTGCACTTCACATTTCTAGTGAGTGATACGTGGGAGCACTAAGTTGAAATCATCTGAGGCAAGTCTTTATGCTTTTCAAAGAGTAAAACTTGCTATCCAAATCCAGTGTCTGAGAAACACCATCTTAAAAATTCAAATGTCGGTGAAGACAATTAGCATGGGTTTAGTGAGTACAAAATTGAACTTTAGAAGATAAAGGAGTTAACCTTTGGCTTGCCACAGAGCCTCTGCTGAGATCTGAGTTCTTAGTGCTCCAGCCCTGATGACACAAATCCTGGGGACAACTGTGTGTGGTTGGCTGTTCTGTGTCCAGTTTGGCAGCACCCCGGTGCAGTGCCACCCTTGCAGAGACTGTACATTCCCTCTGAGTATTTAGTGCCCAACCAGCCAATTGTTTTTCTCCTTAGCCCCCCTTCCATGGCTGTGAAATATTTGCAGGACCTGTATTTCATGACTGGCCCAGTTACTGATTTATCTGCTGTACTGTTTATCCCACTGGGACCATGGTATTTTTTTCAGAGCTGACCTCCCTTGCTCACAAACCACAGCTAATTTAGGTTGATTTCCCTCCCTGCCCCCTCCTCCTGGCTTGCTAACAGTGATTCCAACTGGCTGTTGACTTCCACTCAGGAATTGTCACCAGATATTTCCAAGTTAAATGGTACCAATGAAAATCACAATATGCTTGGCACTGTCTTCCCTTGGAGGTGCAGTGTGCCCTTAGGAGGTGATGGTCATCACCAAATGTCAGCTTTGGGGAGATCCAACAGATTGCAATCTGGTTTAGAATAACTGCCCATGTATTTTATTTAGACAGATTCAGGGGCACTTCTGATGCCTTTGGAAGCCAGAATTCCAGTATAAAGCACTGGAAAGGAAGGGGAACATGGAGGTGGAAGGAAGTGCTTGAGGTGCACATGAAATGCTTTCAAGGAAGATTTTGAAATTGCACGAACAGTGCATACTCCTATTTGTTTAAACAGTGTGGCAGCAAAATCCATTAAAAATAAATGTGGATGGGCATTCCCTTAGGTGGCTGAGACCAGTGCACAGAGCTCAGCTCATGGCCCCTCTGGACACCAGAACAACCTCCTGGACACCAGGAACAGACTTGGACACAAGGAGCAGACCTCCTGGACACCAAGAACATAACTGAACCAAGGAACAGATCTCCTGGACACCAGGAACAGACCTCCTGGACACCAGAAACAGACCTCCTGGACACCAGGAACAGCCTCCTGGACACCAGGAACAACCTCCTGGACACCAAGAACAGACCTGAACCAAGGAACAGATCTCCTGGACCCCAGGAACAGATTTCCTTGACACCAGGAACAGACCTGGACACCAGGAACAACCTCCTGGACACCCCATTATTGACAGATGTCTGTGGGAACCAAGTGTCAGCAATAGTAGCTGAAGCTTTTTAGAAGCAATCTTTTCTTGCTTGCTTTTCCTAGAACTAAAATAAAATGAGAACAGAATCTGTGGCCTGGCCTATCTCCAGAGAAATTTCATGGACTTTATTAATCAATTATATAAGGAAGATCATTGGGCAATGGGCAGAAATGACAAAGCATCTCTGTGAACTTGCTGAGTTTTTCTAAGCAGCCCTTTTAAGGACCTCATTGTTTTTCCTGCTGAGGGAGAAGAATCTCTCTTCACAGAGGCAATTTAAGGCAATAGCTCCTTGTGATCAGAAGGAATGAAAACATGGCATGAAAACTTGTTTTTGGTAGGTAACAGAGCAGGTCATGACAAAATTGTTTTGTTCCTGGTGCTAAACATGACCCACTCCACTGTTTCCTGTTGTAACACACTGCTCTTGGTATAGCCCAGGTACAGCTCTGCTAAAGGAAATCATAGTGGTTTGACTTGTTAAAAATGGCCTTTCCAACCTGGGGAAGAAGCAGGGACTCAGTTCTGGACTTACACAAATCCATCATTCCATGTGTCTTTCTAATTGTAAGTGATCAGAATGTCAATGTATGAAGTAAAAGATTAAATATGGATAAACTGCAGGTGAATTCTAAGCATACACAACTCCAGTGTGGGTAAGACTGAACATCTAAAAGAAACATTAGTGGTATCATTAGTCATGGAGCTTTTCTAGGTATGAGCAAAAATGAAAGGCAGCACAAATCTGTGTCACACACCTCTTATTTGCATGTCTTCTTTAACCTGGATGTGTTCCCCATGGAGCTTCAGTAGACTAGCCCAAAATAATCTGCATGGATCCAAACAGTCTTAATTTTCTGTGTGTAAGGAGACTGAACTTGGCATTTCTGAATCTTACTAAGCTTTTCTTTTTAGGCTTAAACACAGGAAAGACTTCAAACCTCATTTCTCAGCTTATCGTGCAAATAATATTCTGAATCTTACAGGATCATAACTTTTTGTATAAAGCTTCCCAGCTGTTTTCTGTTGATAAAAGACTTTAGCTGGGCACCAGGAGATAAGCTGTGGGACTGAGAAATTGCTGACTTAGTCTTGTAATCTTCCAGCATGGAATTCCCATAGGGAAGTTATGGATAGGTGTAACTCTGCACAAGTTAATGTTCTAATCCTTGAATCCCAATGAATGGTTCAGCCACTGAATTTGATGGAAATTCTGGGCACCTGACACATTTCAGTGTTTTATACAGAGACTTTTAATTCCTGGCAGATTGTCAGTGTGGAGCTCAAACTGATTCCCTTGGGGCTGTTCCTCTGGATTTGAGAATGTCGTGTTCTGAGAGCAAACCTGGCTGAGAACTTCAGTGACACCCTTTGGAAGGACTCTGAACTTCCAGGCTCCAGATCAGGAAAAACTGTCAGGATCAAACATGATTTATAGCATGAAGAACTTTATTTATTGCCAGCAGAGAATGGCAGTGGAGTTTGGAATAGCTTAGAGCTTATGTTCTTTGCTTCTGATAGCAAATAGACTGTCCATCCCTTTGCTGGGACAAAGGCTTGTCTTGATGTTCCAGATAACTCTAATTATATAGACAGGGAGATAAAATTAAGACAAATAAACTGAAGATGGAAAATTAGTTAGACAAATGGAAAAAATGCATGCAGATGGTTAGGAACACCTAAAATCCCACATGGTGCAGTGACTGCTAAGTCAGCCAACATTTTTTTATGAATGAGAAATCTAATAAGGAGGGGAAACCAGTTAAAATTTGCCCTGGAGCAATTGTAACTTCTACACCTCTTTTTTTGGTTCATAAACACCTCTGTCGCCTGCAAAAATACTTGTGAAGATGCTTTTTAATATGGTTTGCTAAGTTTTGTTGCTTGACTTCATTGTTCCTGCAAATCAGTAAATGAATTCCATTCGCAGTTCGATTTTTTTCCTAAGACAAGGAATGTTCATGCCAGATTGCTGTTCCTACATTTCCCCTCCAAGCTCACACAGCACTGCAGCTCTGTGTGGTGCAGGAAGACACAAGTGCAGGATCCATGTGCAAAGAGCCAGACTATGACAGGTATTTTGCAGTGCTAATCCATTGAGTAACTCGAGCCATACATTGAATGGCACTTTTATCTCACATTTAATGGGTAAATACAGGCACTGAAGTTGTTGGCTGTGTGTCACAGTCCCTTTGTCTCAGCTTCACATGGCAATCGTTCTCTTCATTTCACTTGAGCTGTCCTGCAGCTGATTTATCCCCAGCCCAGCAGATAAGACACTCAGAGAGTGATTGGAGTCAAATCATTCCAGTCTGATACTGATACAAGACAAAGCTGTATGTTTGAAATCAGATTTTTCCTTAGAGTAAGGAAGAAGAAAAGGTGTTCTCCTCAGCTGAGGCAGCTGGGGGGCTGCTTTGTTTGCTTGTTTATTCAGAAGTTTGTGACTTTTTAATATTCCACTCTGTAGAAGACAGTGCTGATGCAAAGTACATAAAGAAAATAAGAAGTCTAAAGTAGAAAAAGTCTGAAAAGCAGAGAGAGCTTTGGAGCTGGTGAGAAAATGAGAGGTGACATGAGAACAGGAAGGAAAGGGGAAGGTTATGTCATTAGAGGCTGGAATTCAATGTTTTGATGAAACTCCATGGATACAGGAAGGAGCAGGGCGGGTAAAAATAGCCAAATGAAAATGGTATGAGTTCCAAGAATTCAACTCTGAAAAGAAAAAAAGAAATATACATTTTTGCTCAAAACCAGGTGGAAAAAGTTATGTATTCTTATGAAGCATTTGAAAGGGTGAAGCAAAATTTGCTGTCTGCATTTTCTTTATATTTTTTTTTCCTCCAACAAAAACTTGAAATTTTATGTTATTATACACATCTCTTCCAAATCCTCAGTGGCCTGGTTCCCAGGAGAGGGAACACTTTGTCAGAAAAGTCATCTCATCAGAAACCCTTGGATGCAGTTCAGATCCGAGGAGTTTTTGGGGCTGAGCACATGCAAATGCTTACAGCCACAAGAATTGTCTCCCTCCCTGAGTGACAGGAACACTCCTGATGACTGCAGGAGGAAATGGCCATCACTGGGAGAACAGTTGACTTTGCAGGACGTGGATTTGAGCAAAGCCAGCAGACAATTACACTGGAGTTTCTATTTTCTTGTACTGAACTCCATGTGCTCACAGTTCCCCTTGGAGATTCACTCTTATCCACAGAACAGAAAGCTCTTACTACAAGAAAAAGAAAGAAAGAAAATCAACCTCTTTGCTTACTTTGATTTTGTTTTTGTTAATTTCTGAACAGATGGTAACATACCACAATGGAAGTTTTATAAAAATTTCCATCTTTTAACTGAGTGCAGGCCTGAAATTTTTCCCTGGTGAAAAAGCGGAGTGTGAGTCATTAAACAGGCTCTGTGCTATCTGCCTGGGATTTTCACTCTGCAGTCAGAAGAGTCAGAAAGCCCTTCCATTACAGTAACTACCTTTTTTTTCCCCTTCACCTGGGCAAATGGCCAATTCCATCATCTCAGGCTCAGTAAGAACAAGGAAGGTGCAGTCTGAGGAGGGATATAATGCACAGACAAGGGGAGAGGCATTGCTACAGGCCAGGAGCAGGAGTCCAGTTCTAGAGCTCAAGCAGTTGTCAGAAGGAGTGGCCTGATTTATGATTTCTCCAGTCCAGTCTGAATTCAGTAATTGAAAAGTTATGGGCTGGGTTTAGAAGGGTTCTGTTGCCTGCAGAGTGCTCAGCACCTACTGAGTCTTGGCCCCAGATTATCATTATGGAGATAGAGAGTCTAAACCTAATCTTTGTTTGGACTCTGTTTGAAATTTGGCACTGATTGCTGTGGGACAAATAAGGCCCAGAGATGCTGAGTGTTCTTTTCTGCAGGTCTTCTGATGTGACCTTGGAGAGCTGGAGGAGTCCAAGCCCTCTGGTCTCCAGTGCTGTTCATCTTAGTGGAGTTACAGAACTTTGCTGAGAGGGGTTGGACATAAAAAGGGATTTTTACACTAAGGCTTCAGAGCATTTGTAAAATCCTTTGTGTCTCCCCAGGGCCCTGAGTGCAGGCTCTGGTGCCCAGTCCTCACACACAGCATCTCCCTGAGCAGTGCAGCCCTCACCAGCTTGTTCCTTGTAACACCTTTTTCTAAGCAAAATTACCTCAGAAAAATCAAACCAGGGTCTGAAATTTACATTTTGGACTTTCCTCTGTATCACATCGAGGTGGTGCCTTCATCAGCTTTGGAGTGGAGATGTGACAAAGTTGCTGACAATTAATGGGCGTGTTAGAAATGCAGAAGGAAGGAAGGATGGATGGATGGATGGATGGATGGATGGATGGATGGATGGATATATCAACCTTCAAGGTCTCTGTCATTCAGGAAAAGATGAGTTAATCCTTCTCAGTCTGTGTGACACTTAATGACATGTACAAAGGAGGTGCATGGCATCTTGTTGCATAGCAAGGGTGATATAGAACACAATTTCCCCTGAAGAAATAGCTCACATACCTTATATAATGAATGAGCTCATTTTGCCTGTGTTTGCCAGAAACAATAAAAGTTAGAAAATGTCCCAGTAATTAAAATAAAGTGTTACCCAGATTTATGGTGAGAAATGTGAAATGTCAGGCAATTGAGTGCAGCTCCACACTCACAAATAAGCTCCACATTCGTTAGAACAGGTTGCATTCATTAGGAGGAACAGTGTGGGTCCACTGCTGGCCCCAGAAGGCAAGGAATGGTTTCTCCTGCACAGGGAAGGAAAGCAGAGGGGAGGGAAAGGTGCCAGCTGGCACATTCCCTGATGGATCCTGGTCCTGGTGGTGATGCTGCAGCAGGCACGGGACAGGCAGGATCACAGCTTCAAGATGGGCTTGGATTACATGATGGATGGGAGGGGGAGAGGAGAGAGTCCCACTGTCAGCCTGCCACGTGCAGGAAAGAAATCTAATAAAAATTTTTGAAGGGTGGAGATGAAAAAGGGGTCTAAGCATGGACAGCCTTTCCTGCAGTCCTTCCTCTCACAGTCACTGTTCATTATTTTAATACAAATGCTGCACCCAGGAATAGTTTAGAAGTTTACTAGGTATGAGCTCATCTCTTGCTTAAAATAATCTTAAACCCTAATTATTTTTTCTATGCACCATTCTTTGTCAGAGGGCCACGTAAGTGAAGTGGGTTTAATCTACATAAATACCATTCCTGCAGCCATAGGGAACCCTGAAAGTGCAGAACTGCTGGAGACAGAAGTGGAACTCTCTGAAAGTCTGGTGGAAGCTCATTTGAGCAGGTCCTGCTGGAACATCCCCAGTGCCTCTGTGCTCTGTACAGCTGGAGGAGGGCAGGCTGTGGAAATGTCCTGCTGGGACACTGGGAACCTGCTGCCCCAATGTCTCCTGTCACCAGCTTTTGTGCTTCTCTCTTCTGACACAGCTCATTAAAAATTGAAGAGACTTGAAATGAAAATGCTTTACATAAAAGCTAGTCTGACAGTTGATGCTGTCTAGAAACTAAAATGTTCAGTGCCTTTTTCCTGAAAAAGAGAACAGGGCAATGTTAAATCAGGCACTTCAGTAAATACAGATCTAGTGGGGGACTCTCACTACCTGCTTCTACCAGACTGAAGGGTCTGGTTCAAAATATAGCCTGTCTTCTCCACTGAAGTATGGAACAGGACAAAAAAATATTTAAACAACCCCAATCCTCTTTGTCTTTCAGTGTTGGATTCTGTTATTCTATATAGTTTTGATCTGGGAGTAGCTCTAGGAATATCATGGAGTTTTGTCAGGAAAAAACCCAGTCATGAAGCTAAAAGCAGTTGATTTTAACTTGGTAAAAGATTTGGATTGTGATAAAGATCTGCAGGGTGGCCTTAAGTCAGTTGTGTATCCTCTCTGTTCTGCAGTTTCACATCTGTAAAATGACAGAATGAATTTGTTTCATTTTCATTACATGCTTGTAGGAAAAATCTCATTATGCTAATGAGGTGTGCATGTGCTTTAATCACAGGTTCATTCAGAAAGCCCATAAATGA
This sequence comes from Pyrgilauda ruficollis, assembly GCF_017590135.1. Taxonomy (NCBI): domain Eukaryota; kingdom Metazoa; phylum Chordata; class Aves; order Passeriformes; family Passeridae; genus Pyrgilauda; species Pyrgilauda ruficollis. The sequence goes on from NW_024515764.1 coordinate 640,807, forward strand.
AATAAATATGAGATCAAGGCATAAGAATTTGTGAGAAAGGAGTAGAAATGTGGGATTTTTAGGACAGCACGTTCTGAATGAGTGAAGTGATGATGCAAGCACTGATCTCCACAGAGTGCCTGGTGCTCTGTGTGTTATTTATAGGAAGCCCAGCCCTCTACAATAAATTGCAGGTTCACCTGTCAGACCAGCAGACAGGGGATCACTTTACAACAAGAGGGAAGAGGTCATAAATTTCAAGCAGAGTCATTCCCTGCCATGATTTTGGATGTTGAGCTGCTGTAAAGGATGTACCAAAGGACACGAGGAGAGACACCAGGATCAGAAGCTGTGGTGATAAAAACCCAGCAAGCAGATCAGGGGATCTGACAGAGTCTTTGTAGCAAAGGTGCATTAAGCTTATCAATATTATTTGCAAAAAACAGATACCATGATGATGAGAAATGATCTCAAAGATGGAATAGATTATGGAAGAGAGAGGTGAATTCCCTGGAGTCTGTGAGAGGCTCTGGAGGGAGGGAATGTTTGGCCTGAGGGGGCTGGGTGAGGTGTTAGTGAGGCTGTGTCCCTGCTCTGTCCCAGGTGGGTCACACTGGTTGTGGAGCCCAGCTCTGCTGCCCTTTCCTCGTCCCAGCAGCTGCAGCAGATCCAGTCAGCATTCCCAGAGCCTCTCCTCATGGCAGAGTGTGTGTGGGAGGGCAGGTCACCCACCTGGTGTGGTGCAGCTTGGGTTTTGCTGATCAGGAGCTCCTGGAGGGCAAGGCTGGCACACTTCCTTTAATATGGATTGCTTGGGATAAGTTATAGGAGAGACTTGCTTAAATCCAGGCTTAACTTTGTCTGAAATGGTTGATTTTTCTTGCCTGGAATGGTGATGGTGGCTCTGGGAGGAGCTGCTGAGGGGGGACAGCAGCAGTTCAGTGCACTATTGACAGGGACAAGGCTTTGGCTTCCTGTCCCTGCCTCTGCTGGATGTGGGGGCTCTGCCTAGTTTGCTCATCTGTGCTGAGAAATGAAAGATTTGCTGTTCATGTAAATGACAAAGATTTGCTGTGCAGCCTGACTCCCTACAGGACTATTCTGTGAGCTCCTTTGGGAATGCCAAGAGTTCCATCTTTATTCCCTTCTCTGACTCTGATTTTTCCCAGTGAATTCATTTTTTTATTGGCGGTAGCAAGCATGTTTTTTTTGATTTTTTAAATGAGGTGTTTGGCAGCGTCCACCAGGACATGTAGGTGCAGAGTGTGTGAGGGAGGGAGGGGCAGCCCTGAGCAACATACCAGGCAACTTGGGACGAAAAAATTCCAAAAAATGGGAGAACTCTTTTAACAATCTCTCACCTCCCATACTTCCTAGGATGCCTGATGATTTCCTGCAAATTTTATGGGAGGGCAAGTCATGTTTTAAGCAGGTCATATGTTCATTACATGTATTCATCATGGATATCTGGCCAGTGGGCCATGAGCAAGAGGTTCTGTATTTGGGAAAAGATATAAAAGATACAGGAGGCAGGTCATGGAGCTGAGCTGGACAAAAGGAAAAGGGTTAAGGAAGTAATGACGAATTTGAATCCATGGGGCTCTCTGGGAGAAGCTGCTGTGAACGTGGTAAAATAAAATCAGTGAGCTGGACCAAAACCCTAAAACACAGCCTTGCTGCCATTGCTGAAAAGTCCCAGCCACCTCACTGAGCTCTTTGTTCTGAAAGGTGTGCTGTAAATAGTTGACTTTTCTATAAATTTAAAAAAAAAAAAAAATACTGTTTTGGTTGTTATGAGTCTATTGCTGACCTTTCCAGACAGCGAAAATTTTTGTTTGTTCATCTTAACTCTGACTGATTCTTGAAACTTTTTTGGTGACTTTTTAGATGTCTTAAATTCACTTATTTCAGTGCATATCTCAGAGAAATATACACAAAAAGAAGTGATGTCTTTAAAATAAATGTTTCAAAATTAATTTTGGCCAAAAAGATAATTTAGTTCACATTTGTGAAGTCATTTTCTGTAAGCGGAATATGTGTGTTGATGAAAAATTTAAAGATTTGAATGAAAAAGACCACCTGACTCTCAGATAACCCTTTCCCACAGAGAGTTTGAAACCTTATTCCTCAGGTTCTGGATAGTTTGCCATTCCCCAGTTTCACTGTAATTGATCAGTGAAAATGACGACTTTGATAAATGATCATCTCTAAAGGAAAAGAGGGAAGGAAATATCCTGGCCATGCAGAAATTGTTTTACTTGAGCCACAATTAGCAATGATTTTAGTTGTTATGAGTCTATTGCTGACCTTTCCAGACAGCGAAAATTTTTGTTTGTTCATCTTAACTCTGACTGATTCTTGAAACTTTTTTGGTGACTTTTTAGATGTCTTAAATTCACTTATTTCAGTGCATATCTCAGAGAAATATACACAAAAAGAAGTGATGTCTTTAAAATAAATGTTTCAAAATTAATTTTGGCCAAAAAGATAATTTAGTTCACATTTGTGAAGTCATTTTCTGTAAGCGGAATATGTGTGTTGATGAAAAATTTAAAGATTTGAATGAAAAAGACCACCTGACTCTCAGATAACCCTTTCCCACAGAGAGTTTGAAACCTTATTCCTCAGGTTCTGGATAGTTTGCCATTCCCCAGTTTCACTGTAATTGATCAGTGAAAATGACGACTTTGATAAATGATCATCTCTAAAGGAAAAGAGGGAAGGAAATATCCTGGCCATGCAGAAATTGTTTTACTTGAGCCACAATTAGCAATGAATATGTACAGTACAAGCATGGAGCAAGTGGAAATTGGCTGCTCCAAGGGCTGTGCTGTCTAATGTGAGCTGCAGCAGGAATTTTGACGTGTCGCATTCGCACCCACGCTCCCCCCCTTCCTTCTTCACAATCTTCACAATAGGCCCTTCCCAAACGTTTTGTCAAATAGCTGCAATATGCAGCACAGCCCTTGCTAATCCCCAGCTCTCCCCGAGCAGGCAGGCAGAGAGAACCAGAGGGGGCTGGGGGGAAGCCACTTCTCCTGTGTGTGTACAAACACAGGCACAAACATCCCCCCAGCCCGGGGGACGTGCAAAAGGTGGGACCTGCTGCTGGGGAGAGGAACCGAGTGAAGGCGATGGAGAGGGAAGAGAACTGCCTGTTAAATATGGAAAATGGAGCCTGCTTTTTGTTCTGGGCCTTTGGAATCTGTGGGTGGATTGGAACTGGCAGGCAGGGAGCAAACACCCACCCACCATAGGGCTGTGTGGTTCAGAAGTTTACAAGAGTGTTTGTGTTCCAGGAGCTGTTGGCCTTGAAGCCAATGGAGAGGGGGAGGAGAAGAGGGAGAGAGTGAGAAAAACACTGTGGTGTTAGGGCCCTTCCTCAGAGATATTTTTCCCCTCTCCTTTCTCCAGCTCCAGGGCTTTGGAACTGGAGCGAGACTGACTGGGGGACAGATTAATCTGATTTTAAGATGCAGCAGTCACAGTCCGTCATGGAGAGGCAGAGACTCGAGAAGCCACTGCCACCTTAATGCCACATGACGGCTCCCTTGGCTCCCCTCCTCCTGCCCTGCTGCTGTTTGGTTCTGCAGAGTCTGTGGGATGTAAAGACGTGGAAGTTTTGCTGTGTTGTTGCTGCTGCAGGAGTTGAAGCTTGGTTTCTGTCCCGTCATGGCTTTCAGTTTGGAAGCTGCCACTCCAATTGCTCACTGTCTGAGTATTGCAGATACAGAAACTGAGGCACAGAGAGACTGAGCAACTTGCCCAAGGCAACAGGAAATCTGTGGGAGATCTGGGAATAGACCCCAGATGTCCTGAGTTTTCTGTCTTAACCACAAGACCATCCTTCCTGTCTCTTTGGTAGTCCCCTCTGCTTCAGGAATTCCATTTACAAATTCCACCCATAAACAATCTGTTGCACGATCCAGTGATTTACTTGCATTAAAAAGTCATTTGGAAGAGAAAATGGCACCTTTCTTAAAATGAACTGCAGCTACTGCTTGCTGTCCTTTCTTTCTAGGGGATGAAGGAGAGGGAGTGGAAAAAAAAAACCAGCCCAGCTTCCAGAGCTGAGAAGCTTTTCCATTGCTATCCAAACTTCCTGCAGGCATTAGTTTGGTTCTTTAAAAGAATCAGGAACTCCATATGTGATGTTTGAGTTTATCTGGCCATTTATATTTTAGTGGATTATAAAAAGGCCTGAAACTGCACTAAATCCATCTAGGGAGTGATCCTGCTGCTGGTCCCCATTGTATCCGAGTGTCTCTGGTGACAGTCTGGTCAACTGCCACAGCCCTGGGGGAATTCACTGTGTGTCTGGTGCTTCTCCCTTGTCACAGGCACAGTCAGAGCTTCTCTAAGAGGAGGCTGAATGCTGGGAGAGGTTTTCATTTACCAAAGCACACCCTTCAGTTTGGAAATGGTGGAGTGGATGGATGTCCCTCATATTAACAAAAGGTACCATATGTACCTTCTTAAGAATATAATTTAAAAATTATTCTTAACTAACACCTTTTAGATGATCCTGTTACCCAGTGAGGAATATTCCTAGGCCTGCTTTCTCTTAATGTGGCAACTTCTTTAGCATCAGGAATCAACAAGGACTGGGTGGCCTAGATTGTTAAACCTCATCTTGTAATATCTAAAAATCCCACTCATGGATCACCAAATCCTCCTGTGATGGATTGTATAAACAGAAACTTCAAGGGTCCTTCTTGCTACCAGTGGCTTTCTATTAAAGCAATTTGATGGAGAACCTCCAAGGGTCTTCTCTGAGCAGATGAAGACACAGCTGCTGACCTGGACCGATGTGTTTGGTTCCTGCCTCTTCTGAAGCCATTTAGCACTTTGAGGGTTGATGTCCAAGCTGGGTATGTGAGAGTGGGTTCCTCTCTGGGAAAATGCTGACTTAGGGACAAGGTCAAAGCTCTTATACAACTCTACACCTTTTCCCTTTATTCTGAATGGGATTTCAGAATATAAAAGTACAAATAAAACACAAGAGCTTGGTGTGTGTCCTGCCCCATTACAGTGAGTCTGAGTAAATCACAGCAGGTTTGTTTTCCAATTGCTCTTTTAAGCACTGTTTGGATATTTGTCTGTTTGCTCCTCCTCTTTTGTCCCAGTGTGTTTTTTTCTGACATTCCACTGCCATGAACTCTTCCAGAGGAGACTGTCCAAAATTCAGTGTCTGTGTCCCTCAGTCACACTCCATGGATGAGCAGGGCTTAAAGTCCCTGTTGCATTACAAACACTATTAACAATTGTGCTGGTGTGAAAGTGCTCCCCAGCCCTTTTTGGCACACAGTTGACAGAGCTCTGAGATAACAGTGGAAACCTTTTCAGCTTGTTCCTTAATGGTGATGCTAAGTGGTGATTTAAATGTTTGTTAGAATTCTGGGTGTGCAGTCCATGGAAAATGGGAGAAGACAGTTTTTTGCTTTGAAATTTGATATTAATAGAAAGAGCATCTCGCTCCTGACCTGAACAATAAATCCATAATGGAGTTGGCAGTGCTGCTGGGCAGTGGGTGCCCAGTCATTGGGTGTCCCTGCTGTGGTCACTTGGTGTCCATGCCCTGGGCATTGATGTCGGTGCCATGGTCAGTGTGTGTCTGTGCTGTGGTCACTTGATGTCCATGCCCTGGGTGTTTGTGCCATGGTTAGTGTGTGTCCATGCTGTGGGCACTGAATATCCATGCTATGGGGATTAGGGGTCTGTGCCATGGTCAGTGGGTGTCCTTGCTATGGTCAGTGGTGAGTGGTGTCCATGCCATGGTCAGTGACTGTGCAATGGACAGTGTATGTCTGTGCTACTGCCAGTGTGTGTCCGTGCTAGGGACAGTGGATATGTCAGTGCCCCAAGCAGTAGGTGCCATGGTCAGTGACTGTCCGTGCTGTGGTCAGTGGTCAGTGGTGTCTGTGCCATGCTCAGTGTACGTCCGTGCCCTGGTCAGTGGTGTCCGTGCCCTGGTCAGTGGTCAGTGGTTCCCGTGCACTGTTCAGTGGTGTCCGTGTCCTGGTCAGTGGTGCCCGTGCCCTGGTCAGTGGTGTCCGTGCCCTGGTCAGTAGTGCCTGTGCCCTGGTCAGTGGTGTCCGTGCCCTGGTCAGTAGTGCCCGTGCCCTGGTCAGTCCTGGTCAGTGGTCAGTGGTGTCTGTGCCATGCTCAGTGTACGTCCATGCCCTGGTCAGTGGTGCCCGTGCCCTGGTCAGTGGTGTCCGTGCCCTGGTCAGTGGTCAGTGGTTCCCGTGCACTGTTCAGTGGTGTCCGTGTCCTGGTCAGTGGTGCCCGTGCCCTGGTCAGTGGTGTCCGTGTCCCGGCCGCGGTTGTGCGGGGCGGTCGCGGTGATCTCTCATCGGTCGGTAGAGGGCGCCCGTCCCCGCCGTGCGGGGGGCGCTCGGTGCCCGGACACTCCGGACAGCCCCGGACACTCCGGACAGTCCGGAACACACCGGGCAACCCCGGACACTCCGGAACACACCGGGCAGCCCCGGCCCGCAGGTGGGAGCCCAGGAGCCGCCCCGCCTGTGTGCCAGCAGCGTGGCCTTGGCGCTGCCTCTGCCTTCCTGCTCCAGCGAGGGCTCGCACAGCCCCAGCCCCTGCCCACCCGCGCTGCGGTTGCGCCTCTCGCTCCTTCCACGCGTTGAGCGTCGCCTGTGGGTGGAAGGAGCGTGTGACGTGTGCCGGGAGCGGGGAACACATGTGTGTCGGAGCAAGGGAGCACACGTGTGTCGGGACAGAGAAGCACACGTGTGTCGCTCGCCTGTAGTGCTCGGTGGGTTGGGGGCTCCGGTGTCCCGTGGCGCCCCGAGGATGCGCTCTCGTCCCGCGCGGTTGTCGCCCATCAGTTGCGCTCTCACGCCTGTGATTGCTGTCGGCTCGGGGCGTGTGCCCGCAGTTGACGCCGGGCAGGGCGCCGTGAGTGCTCACACACGCTCCGTGCCCGTGCGAGCGCGACCAGCGCCGCTCCCCGCTCCTGTTCCATTTCACCGCTGCCAGAAATCCAGCGGCGAGAGGGAAAAAGCCCTCGCCCTACCGCCCCTCCTTGGCGGCGCGGCGGTCCGTGAACCCAGCAGTTTATCCTCCCCCCCGCTCCCTCCCTCCCTCGCCGGCGCTGCCGCCGGGGCCGCGCCGCGCGCCCGCCCGTGCAGCGGCTCGGCTCGGTTCGGCTGAGCTCGGCACGGTTCGGCTTGGCTCGGCACGGCTCGGTTTGGCTCGGCACCACTCAGCATAGCTCGGCTCGGTTCAGTTCGGTTCGGCTCGGCTGGACTCGGCACATCCCAGATCGGTTCGGCTCGGCGCAGCTGGGCTTGGATCAGCTCGGTTGGACTGGCTCGGCTCGGCTCGGCTCGGCTCGGCCGATCCCGGCACATCCCGGCCGGTCTGGGCGCAGCACGAAGGGGGAGGCGGGCGCTGTTCCTGGAAGAGCCCGGCCCGGGGAGTTGGTCACATTCTTGGCCGGGATTCAATGACTGAGGCAGACACCAACAAACAGAGGGGGGGAGGCGGAGGGCGGGAGGCTGAGCCCGCCTGCATTAGCTCAGCTCTCAGGCACTCTCAGTCACTGCTGGAAAGAGGAGCTGGGAGGATGTGCGCGCTCTCACCGCGGCTCCCCACGGCACAACGAGAGCACCGGCAGAAATAAGGGAAGGAAGGCGAACCGAGAGCCGAGGAGCCCTCCCAGGCCGAGCAGAGGGACCACGAGGGGCAGCGGAGCCGCTCCTCTCCCGTGCGGAGCCCCCGCGCCGCTTTGGCAGTGCCGGAGAGCTGGGCCTTTTCTCCTGCGTTCTTCCTTCCACAGAACGAGCGTGCTGCCTCCTCCTGCTTTTTACTTTCCTCCCCCGCGCCTTCCCTCGGTGGATATGGACAGAAGGGGGATCACTGCAGAGAAGCAGCAGCCGCCAGAACATATTTGAGCCCCGGGTGCTCGGAGCGTGGCACAGACTTTTTGTGTTTCTGTGGGTGGTGTGTGTGTGTGCGTGTGTGTGTGTGTGTGAGTGAGTGAGTGAGTGAGTGTGTGTTGGAGGTGTGGGAGGAGGGATTGGTTTGCCTGGGGGTTGGCTGAGGGGGTGAGTGCTCGGATGAAGACCTCTTTTTGCCGTGATTCTGTGCTCCATCGGGGCAGCTTGGAGACTTGGAGGGTTTGAAATTGTAACGCGAAGCAAGAGAAAAGAAAGAAGAGAGAGACACGCATACAAAAGGATTTATTTCCTCTCCGTTAGTGGATTGCTGAGTGAGAAGGAGGAAAAACACAAGGGTGGGTTGTTTTATTTTGTTAATATTTTTTCCTTAAAAAAATCCCTTAAGTGGATTTGCACCAGGGTGGAAGATAACTGGGGATTTTTGCTGTTTGTTTTGGGAATAGAAACTAAAAAATGGAGACTGTAAGTAGAAGCAGCTTCCAGCCTCATCCAGGACTGCAGAAGACCTTGGAACAGTTTCATCTGAGCTCTATGAGCTCCCTGGGTGGCCCTGCTGCTTTCTCAGCACGATGGGCACAGGAGATGTACAAGAAAGACAATGGCAAAGACCCAGCGGAACCTGTACTGCATCTGCCCCCGATCCAGCCTCCTCCGGTCATGCCTGGTCCCTTCTTCATGCCCTCGGACAGATCCACGGAGAGGTGCGAGACCATCCTGGAAGGAGAAACCATCTCCTGCTTCGTGGTGGGCGGAGAGAAGCGGCTTTGCTTGCCCCAGATCCTGAACTCGGTGCTCAGGGACTTCTCCCTGCAGCAGATTAATTCGGTGTGTGATGAGCTACATATTTACTGCTCCAGATGCACTGCTGACCAGCTGGAAATCCTCAAAGTCATGGGCATCCTGCCCTTCTCCGCTCCTTCCTGCGGGCTCATCACGAAAACTGATGCTGAGAGGCTTTGTAACGCCTTGCTTTATGGTGGCACCTATCCTCCCCACTGCAAGAAGGAATTCTCTAGCACAATTGAGCTGGAGCTCACGGAGAAGAGCTTCAAGGTGTATCATGAGTGCTTTGGGAAGTGTAAGGGACTTCTGGTGCCAGAGCTTTACAGTAACCCCAGCGCAGCCTGCATCCAGTGCTTGGACTGCAGGCTCATGTATCCACCTCACAAATTTGTGGTCCACTCTCACAAATCGCTGGAAAACAGGACTTGCCACTGGGGCTTTGACTCTGCAAACTGGAGATCCTATATCCTCCTCAGCCAGGATTATACTGGGAAAGAGGAGAAAGCTAGACTGGGCCAGCTCTTAGATGAAATGAAAGAAAAATTTGACTATAACAACAAATACAAGAGGAAAGCCCCCCGGGTAAGTGGTGCCTGTAATTTTAAAGGGGGCGGGGGGAATTTCGGTAACATTCGTCGATATCCCCACATTGTTACCAGCTGCTTTTCCTTGGAGTCCTTTAGCAATTTTAATCGTGTTCTCCATTCTCCCCGCGTGTGTGTCACTGTGGAGGAGCAGTGCTCGAGATGGCACCTTTATTTCTCTGTTTTGACCACGGTGGTTGGAGTTTGTTTAAATTACGTATGTGTATTTCTGTATTTTACTATGCGTGGACCTTGATCTTTGAAGCCCATCACGCTGCCCCAGACTTTATCTGGCAGTGGGTGATTTCGGGTCTTCAAGGGTTTCTTCACTCAAGGCACTGCCGGCAAGGAAGAAGCCAGAAAAAGGGAACAAGTGCTGATGGCTCCACACACAAGTCCATGCACTTTTCTGGTCGCTTGAGTGTCGCCAGGGATGGAGGTGCGGGCTGAATGCTCTCAGTGCTTGTATGGAAATAAAATGTGCCTGTTAAGAAAAAAAATTGTGCCGGTAGTGCAGGTTACTGGTTTATAGATGAAGTGTTCAGAACGTGAATGGAGAAGTCCTTGCTTTTTAAGTATCCCTGTGGAGCCTAAATTTCCCCAGCAGACAGGCTTTTATATATTGGATTATGTATACATCCAGCAAATGACTCTGTCTAGGGCCAGCTGCAGCAGCTCCTTAAGGTATTCCATGCCGTGCTGTGCTGAGCCAGACAGCTAAAGCACATTTTTTTTTAGGTGCCACTTGTTTTTCTTTCAGTCTGAGCTGCCTTTAGATCCCAGAATCCCTGGTGTGTGGGTGGGAGGCTGCCTTGGCATCTGGCACCGGTCCTGCTCCATGGGCAGCAGTGCCACAAGGCCTTGGGGACTCGCAGACACCGGGATGTCTGTCTGGCTCCTGCATGGTGCAACTGGCTGGGGATGAGCAATTCTGCTTCCTGCTCCTTCCCCCGTGCGAGGGGAAAACAAACTCCTGCCTCCCGAGTTCTCCCCTGCAGGTTTGTTGGTTGGGCTCTGCCTCTCTCTGTCAGAGATTTCTAAACTTTGGGGTTTTGTGTCTGGAGTGGAAGGGCAATACACAAGCCTGGAAAAGAGAAGATGTTTAAAGCTCACTGTGAAAATTTTGAATTAACTTACCAAATACCTGTTTAAAGGGGCAGACACACACTCTGACTAAGGTAGAGCTTTTATTTATAAAAAAGTGCAACAAAAATGCCCAAGCAAACCACAGATTAAAAAAAAATATGCTGTGCAAACAGTACAGTAATTCCAGCAGACTAGGAGGCCTAGTGAGCCCATCTGACCGGGCTGCACACTTCTGGATTAAGGAGCAGAGTCTCACTCTTCCAGTTTCTCTCCTGGCCCCCGGCTCAGTCCTTGTCCTCACCCCTCCTTTTCCTCCCCGGAGTGTCAGGACGCTGTGACAAAGCTGGGCTGTAATGAGGCACATTATCCCCGTGGTTGGAGGTGGATGTGTTTTTAATGGCTTGTCTATTCTCCGTCAGTCATGTGCCGAGATGGAATGGTGGGATAGATCTACATGGATGTGAGAGGAGAATATGGCTCTCAAACTGGAGACATTTTTGTGCTAGGAAAGGAATTTTCTAGAGCATGCTTCGTTTAGGAAGTAAGATGAAGAAATCTCCACATTCTTGTTGTAGAAAGGTCCTGTTCCTCTGGCTTGGTCATTTCCAGAGTCTAAAATGAATGTTAGTAGAGAAGTGCTTTCCTTTTCTTGTAAGGCTTTTTCAGTGTCCTCTTCAACTGCATCATCTGTCCAACACCCCAGGTGAGGCTGCAGAAGGAGAACAAGAAAAGGTTACTAAATCTTGGCTGTGCCTCAGGTTTTTTTTGGGACCCTTTTATAGGTCCTAGTTCAGAACACGAGAAACACTCTTCCCTCACCCTCCAAAATCTACCTGGAGTGCAGAGTGAATTGAAGACACCTAATAGTGAACACCAAAAATTGTGCAAGGAAATTTTTGCCAGAAATCCATCATGAAATGCTAAAGTCTCCTGCATAAATTCATTTGGAATGTGGTAAGGAGTGAGGTGGCAAGAATAGAGTGGTGTGTGCTCAGACAGTGGGGTAGGGAAAACAGAATGTTTTATCTCATATTAAGTTCCAAGGCCTTCAGGACTCTTGTATTAAAGCAGTGCAGTCCTGAGGAGACCCTGACGGTGCTGGTAGAGTTTTGTACGCTTATCCTTCCTTTTCCTGAAGTCTTTTTCCATTGGGCTTAGCCAACGGATATCATATGCTAAGGTCATTTGTGTTGGAGCAGTGTGTGCAGATAATTATGGAGAGATTTAATCAGACTCTAAGATTGGTAGGCTGTGGCCAGGGGCAAGTAACATTGGAGTAAAGTTTAGATGCCTAGTGAGGAAATGACAGGATGGTCGCATTCCGTGTGTGTTAAATCCTGTGTGGGTTTTGTGTGTCTGTGAGGCTCTGGCTGTCTGGGGATGAAAGGGTGAAACACATGTGTCTTTGTGGTGGGCTTTCTTTTTGATGTAGATCTCAGCTTTGCTTTGTTCTGTTTCATACAGAGGTGTTCGTGTGCCTGGTGTGCCATAAGCTGCTGTGTCAGATATTGGGTTTTCTGCTTTCAGGAGTGGCCTTTTTTTCAGTTTCTCAATTTATTTATTTCTCTGTGTGTGTACACACATTGCTTTGTGTGGTGTGTTTTCCCTGGGGCTCTGGTAGTATGTTGGTAGCATGGGATGCATATGACCAATTTTATGTCTGTTTAAGCAGCAGTGAGTGTTTTGACCTTTTTATGTGTCTCCATGAGGTTTCTGTGATGAGGTCTGGAGATTTCTGCCAGCACAGCTCTGCCTTTTAAGGGTCTGACTTAAATGGAGGAGCTGGGTTGGCACAAGCCCCTGGTGCAGATTCAGCGTAGTGGCAGAACTGCCTTTTTTCATTTTTTTTTCCTTGGCGTGGTTTTAAAGCTTTGCTACAAGGCATAGCTTTTCCTAGATATTTCATTCCCAGTGCATATTTCTCTCTACATCAAGTATCTGTAGTGCATATCCATCCTTCTATACCAGGAGATGGATGTGTAGATGCAGAGATCTCCTCTCTCTGTCAGCTGTGTTGGTTGAACAAGACTCCTGTTGCCTGGTCTTGCCACTTGCAGAAGAGCCCTTTGTCCAGACCTGTGTGAAGTCAGCAAAGGGTCTTAACCAAAAGCTGGAGGGAGTTGTGACAGCTGGGGCCTCCCACTAGAGCAGGGACCAAAAAGGCCTCAGTGACATTCCTTACACTATTCTAAAATTTTGGGTTTTATAGCCTCCTTGTTCATGCTTGGATGAGTAACTGACCTCCCATAGGCTCTTTCACCTTGATGCCGCTTCCCAAAGCTCTTTCTTTTCTTGAGCAGTATAACTTCTCCATTTTACTGACTTTGTGTCCTTCACTGGGTGTTCCACCTTCCCATGCAGGGTTTGCTGTGCTTTGCTTTCTCTCTGCACCAACATGGCTTTTACTTGGGGGGGTGTCCTGTTTCCCTGCCTGCCTCATCTCATCCACCATTACTGGTGTGGAGCACAACCAAGAGAAATTCTGGAGTATTTCTGGAAATTAAAAATGTGAATAACCTGGTGGGGTTGCAAAACAGGGTCCTAGAAATCCAGCATCAGTGCCAAAGCCTTTTCTTGGGCTCAGCTCCTGGTGCCTGGTGCTCTCCTGTGGGACCGACGTGGCCTCGGTGTGTCTGTGGCGCTGCTCTCCAGTCCCGTGTGGCAGACAGCTCCCTGCTTGCCTCACATCAGGATGCTCCACTCGCACAGAATTAGTTCAGACGCAGCCCTGAAGGCTTTGTTGGTTGCTATTTCCAGAAGAGGAGGGTGGGTTCAGCTGTGTCTATTTCGAACCCTTTTTCTCCAATACGGAACCGAGCAACATTTGACAGCACTTTGAGATTCCCCACCTGTGTGCCAGACATCTGTACCGTGAGCAGGACTGGCTGTGAGCAGGGCCCAGGAGAGGCAGAGCTGTCCTTGCACGCGTGTGAGCACACCCACACACCCAGCGCTGCCGTGTTCCCACGGTTCAAGTCCCAGCAGCACTTCTATGAAGTAGCTGGAAGCCAGAAGCAGCATTCTGGGTACTGACACACAAATGAGCACATGAGGCCTCCCACTTTATTTCACAATGCCTCCCAACCCAGCGCTGCCACAACATGCAGCTCGCTCAGCTGGAGGAAGGTTTAGCCAGGTCAAGTGTGCAGCAGAATCAAAGAACCCAAATTGCTGCGAGCGGAGCAGCGCGGCGCTGGCGCGGGTGGAGGGAGGACGTGGGCTTTTAGGTGCTGCCCAGTGGTTGCTGTGCTGTGCTTTATGGCCACCTGAAAGGCTGCAGGAGTAGAGCTGGAATGTGTGTCTTATCCTAAAGTCCTGCCTTCTGGCAGTAGTAACCTTTATTTGTTAATGGGTATATCCTGTGGTGGGTGTAGCAGAGCGATTCTGAGTTTATTCCCTGGCAGACTGCAGGATGGATTTATTCCTCTTGGTAGAAACTGACGTGAAAAATACTGTTGCAAAATTTTTTCCTGACAACTGGAAGTCCAGTTGTTTTCCCATGGAATGTTGAAGTCGTGTGTTCTATCTGATGTTCAAGAATTGTTTTAGAGATTCTCCAGTAAAAGTTTAGAAGTCTCTAAAACAAAATCATTGCATCTTGGGATAGTAGTTTAATTCAGAAGTCTTTTACAGCTTGAAAGTTGAACTTCAAAAGTGACACCAGCTTGAATGAAATCCCGTGTACCCAGGGAGAGGACAGTGTTTAAGCAAACATCAGCAGTTTTTCCCAGGCGTGCAAACAGTTTTACAGATGTTGTAGATCGAGAACAAAGCAGCAGGTACGTGCATGTGTGTTGGACAAAAGAGTTTGCTGCCAATGATCTCATGGTGTTGAGTCAACCACGGCTCTCTCTTGCTCCAGAAAAGTTCCTAAGTTCCTCAAGTCAGTTCTCTTGAATTAGGGTGGGAATTATATGCAATCTCTGCTTTTGAAAATCGCTGCCTAAAATATTTAAACCTCTGCCTCTCCCTCCATTGTCTGGGCTGTCTCGCTTGCCTCTCCATTTCTGTGGTTTCGGGCTTGGGCGTGTGTTCTGCCCAAACAGTAGCACGCTTTGAAGATGAGTGTAAACAGCGCTCGTTTTTTGGATGTGCTGGGAGCCCGACACCTGGTCCCTGGCAGGCTGTGAGCCTGGTTATCGCTGGCTGGGGCTGGCTGACCCGGGAGGGTGTGTTTGCACTTGCTGAGAGGCGCCTTTGCATTGGTGTTGTAAAAGCATCTGGAGGCGTCTGCGCCAGGCTGCTCCCAGCGTGTCCGGGCAGCGCAGCAGGGCTGGAGCCTCTCGCTCCTTATCTGCACCCCAGCACTGCCAGAGCAGGGGGCTCCAGGGCCACAGCCACGGCCTCTGGGTGTCTGCACAGATGCTGTGTCCAGTCTGATGAAAAACTCGCCGTATGTTCGTCTACTGGCAGAGTTATTTCACGGAAGGGAAGGGTTTGAGTGGCCCCAGTGCAGAAGGAGTGGGCTGGTTCTTACTGGGGATCACTGGTGATTGAACTCACATTGCTGGCTCAGCTGGCCAGACTGCTTTGCCATCACATGAGGAGCTGTGTCTCCATGTGTGCAGTATTAAGACACAGATAATTTTTTTTAAAATATATATATTTGGCTTGGTTTGGTTGTTTTGGTTTAATTTTAAAGCACGTTTTGGACTTGACTCTGTAATTCTTTTTTAAGAGGGAACTGTCATGGAAGAGTTACACCAAATCCAATAGGGGGATCTTGGGAAAAAAAGTAGACAAAAATGACTTATACTGGATTGTTGAGAATCTATTGATAGAATCCTGTCAATTACTAGGCTGATCTATTTTAGCTGAGTGGCCGTAGAGCACTTAATTCAAATTGATCTTCTCATACAGGAAGCATTACTTTAAAATGTAGGAATATAGCATGTTTTTGTTTGAAATATGTCAATTGGAGCACGTGTGTTAATGATACTTTGTATCAGATAATATCTCCTTTGTGTATGTTTTGTGTATCTGGGTAATGTGTATTATGAATTAATAAATCAGCACCAATTTTTTTAATGCTATTCCTCTCTCTTTAATACAGGCAGTGTATATTCTTGGAAAATAATTTCAGAGAAACAAGTTTGCTCTGAAAAAATGTTCTCTGGTCCCTTCCCTCCTCCTTTACACCTTGTGCAGTCTTGTACACCTTAAATTTCATTATCAGCATAGAGAATCAGACTCAGATCATCACTGAAATCACCTGCTCCAGATCTTCTGGAACACAGCAGGTTAATCTGAAGGTTTGGGGCTTTGGGGCCGGTTCTACAGCTCCCACTCAAGAAATCAGCCCACAGTAATTGGAACCAGTTCACCCACAAACCACAGCAGACTCGTGTGTATCAGACTCCTTCCTGTGTGTTGGCTGGCAGAGACCAGGGGCAGATCTGAACCAGAACGTCCCAGTGCTGAGGCAGGGTGGCTTCACTGAGTTTATGGCCTTAGCTGGATTTACAGGACTGTGCTGACCCTGTAGTTCTGCTACTGCAGAGTTTTATTTTGCTCATTAATGAGGATTTGGTGTAGAAGACACTTGGTGCTCTGATCCTAGTGGATCTCCCTGAATGGGACAACTGGGAACTGGCTTCAGACTGAAAGAGCCTTGTCTGTTGGTCACTACATGCAAGATTTGGTTTTAAGGTTGCGCTAGAGATCTTCTCTTCCTGTATTTAGGATTTGTCAGTTATGTTTTGTTTTATTTTATTTTTTATTAATGGGGAAATAGGTCTAAGGTTAGCATAAGGAGCAGCCTTTTCTGCTGATGCAAATTCAAGGACTGTAAACGTGGCCTCACAGTTACATCAGGAGCAGTAGATTGAGTGTGCAGCTTTCCATGGCTTTGGGGAATCCTGCTGGCTGATAGAGACTGGCCCCTCTCCTCTGAGATAACGATTTTGCTTTGACTTTAGGTTGGATGAGGTGACGAAAACACTGATACTAATTTGAGCTCTGATCCTGTCATTGTGTGATGGACAGAGCTCTTCTGGGAGCCAATGGGAATTCCCATGTGTGGAGCTGTTATCATCGCCTCCATCTATGGTTTGGTTGCTATCCTGTAAAATTAGGCTTCTCCAAGCAGTGGATGCATATTAACACACCCTGATAAGCTGCACAGACATATGTTCTGGGAAATAAGGCAGGTCCTGCCATCCTAACTCAGGCAGCCTTGTTCCAACAGTCCTGTTTAAAGTGTCAGGGAAAACGTACATGAGGCTGGAGATTCTGTGTGTGTAAAAATTGCAGCATCATTGTGTATGCTGGAGGTAAACAGCAAAGGAGCTAATCAATAACCTGGGTTCTGGCTTTGTTGTTTATTGATTTATGTACAGTTACCTTTGCACATGCTTTGTAGAAAACGGGACTTGTATGTTTGATTTTCTGTAGTTTTTTCTTTAAAAAAAAAAAGGAAGCTTTTTCTGTTTTGGTATGAGAATCTGTACCACTGGAAGCACAAGGACTGCTCAGCCTTTAAGGGTTAAAAGGCAGCAGCAATATCAAGAAGATAAGGTAGAGCCTGGTGCTTGTCTTTTCCTGGGGAAGATTCCAGTGATGGATTCGGGGGCTGTGGTACCCTGTGCTTTGTTCCTCACCCGCTGTTCACTCAGTGGTATCGTTTTATAGAATAAGGTCATTGACTTGGATTGCTTCTTGGTTTCTCAACCCTTTTCACCAGCCAGTTTGTGTAATGTCTGTCTGAAACATTGAGTAAGGGCATTGAAATAGCAGACAGGATATCAAGTGTTCGGAAGTCTGGGTTAAGTATAACAGACAGTTCTGGCTGGTGAAAGGGGAGCAGCCCCTGGAGCTCGCTCTCAGCTCAGCTCAGTCTCTGTGGAAACACCAGACTCGGGGCTCTGCAGCCCTGCTCCAGCTCTTCCCCTCTGTTCCCTCCACACCCATATCATTAATCGTGTGTGGGTGCACCTCTTTTCTAGATATGCCTTCCTTGTTTCTTAGTGGCGCAGAATTGTATGTAATAATGTCTCTTTCTAAGGATTACATAAGTTGAAGATGATTTCTCCACTGGGAGAATTATGCAAGTTTAAACTGAAATGTATTTAGAAAGCTTTTATGTGTGTGTTTTCTGACTCGCAATGCAGAGGGTGATTTATTTGCATCCTTAATTGAACAACATCTGTTGGGGTTGGAAGAAAAACCATTTTATATCTTTTCACTGTCATATCATGCATTTTTATGAAGTCCTCTTCCCCCTCCACTTCTCACATTACCTGTATTACAGGTGCTGATTTCTGTCCAGGTAGATCACTCATATGGTGTGGGATGTTCTGGGCTCTGCAGCATTCTTGATGCATATCTGCTGCAGTGTTTTCTTTCACTTGTTGGATTTCACAGGATCACACAATCATTGAGGCTGGAAAAGACCTCTGAGATCCTGAGTCCAGCCCCTGATCACCACCCTGAATGCTGTGTAATGCTGCTCTTGGTATGCTTTGACCATTTAGTGAGGAAGTTCCTGCTGCCCTTGAGCAAAATCAAGGTTTGTGTCCCAGGATAAGAAAGCACTGCAGTCAAGAGCATTTTTTGAACTTGAAGAGAGGGAAACAACTCCTTGTTTCAGAGTGAAATTGTGTGTGAGGCTAATTGTGTGACCGTGTCCTGGCACCTGTACCTATGCCAGAGGGTGCCACGGGTCTGGAGAGCTGTTCCTGAATTTCCAGTGCCTTTGGGAGAGTCACTTTCTTTCCCTCCCTGTGGAATTCTGGAGTGCTGCACTCATAGTGCTGGGAGCTGCTGTTTCCAGGATCACAGAATTAATTCTGCTGAGTAATAAAAAATACAAGTTGCACAGGCATCCTGCTGCTTACCCACACAGAGGTTGCAATAGTACCAATTAGAAGCAGTGAATTACTTTAAATAATTAAAAAACTAAGTATTAAATTTTTCTAGGTTCCATATTTTTTTACCCTACAATATCTTCAAGATTGCTCAGGTTTACCTGTTCATAGCAGTAAAATAAGTTTTACAGCTTTTATACAGAGTAGTGGGCTAAAAAAAGGCAGAAAATGCACAATATTCGGGCTAAAATACGGTTTGATTTCAGTAACCATCACTGGTGTAATGAATTTTAGACTTACACTTTGTTATGAAGAATTATATGATAAACAGGCTTTTCTGAAGCACCATCATTCCACAGTTGGAAAACTCATCTGAGTTGAAAGATAACAGAGTGTTATCCAAAAAAAAAAAAAATAAAATTGCCATTCTTAACTCCCCACTGGCAGTTCCAGTTTATTCAGTGAATTATCTCATCTGTGCTGGTATAATTTAGAAATATTCCTCTGAAATAACTGTGTTTAGAGGGGTGCAGAGCTGCTGGGAGAAGTAAATCAACCTCACAGCAGCCCAGACTGCAGCATCAGGTCCATTATTGATATTTCTTTGTTCCCATTCAGTCACTGGTAAGAAACATGGCATGCAATGAGTCCTTGTCCTTAAATAGCCAAAGATTTCGTTTTATTTGGCTTTTTGCCCCTTTTTTGCCACAACAGTGTAGTTTTTTGTAAAACCAGTGGAGCCAAATAACCTTTGTGCCATTTTCAGTGGCAAACAGTGACAGAAGTGGAGTAAAGTGCTCTTTTTTACTATCAGTGAATATGCAGAACTACTACTCAAAGGCCTTAGCCCTCACAGCCTGCAAATTCAGTGCTCCTTTTCAAAAACCTTAATTTCTAAAACCATTTCTGCAAAAATATTTTTATAAGGGATTAATTGGTCATTCTTTTGCCCTGTTGAGTCTAGGGCAAAGGTATTGTGTTGAGGACTACTGAGCTCTGAAGGAAAAAATAAAATTATATTTTAATTATTGTAGAGTTTTATACTTTTATTATATAAAATTTTGAATACAAAATCTGTAATTTTTAGGGGAAGAAGAGGTAGAGGGAGTAGGCAGTGCCTTAACTACCATATGCTTGTATTTGTTGTATGACTTGCTTCATTATTTGTAGCATTAACTTATTCATGTGTCTTTTAAGTAAATTTGGTCTTTTTGCAGTTTTTGAGCAATTAACCTGGCTGTGATGAGGCTTGAAAGAATATCATCTGCACACCTGTTTAATGTTAAAGATGAGGCATTCAGTGCTTTGTGGCTTCAGCTTGAAATTCAAGTTGCTTTGAGTCATCCCTTTAGTCTTTTGTTTGGGTGGAAAAAAGGAGTGGCAGCAAAGGGCCTGCAGCTAAGAAATGAAAGAGTTGAATTAGGTTTTAGAAATGTTAGTCTTGGCATTTGGGCCATTTGCATTTGTAGAGATCGTCACGCTTGGCTTTAGTTGGGCTTGAGCAGTTTGGGGATGGAGAATGTTGCGCATCTCTGTCCCGGTTACTCCTCGGGGGCGCTGGGAGGAGCTGGGCTGGAGCTGTGGGCTCACGCTTCCACCGCATTCCCTCCCGGGGATTATTGCTCCACCTGCGTTTCCATGCTGTGCTGCACAACTGCCTCGCTTTTATCCTGGCAGCAGCTCCTAATTCTGTGACCCAGAGGACTCTTAAATCACCGAGTCACAAACATGGGACAGAAGTGCTACCAGAGAATCGCAGCGTTCTCTCCGTTTCCCTTGTTTTGGGTTATTTTGTGGGGAACCTGCAGCAGGAGCATCTTCCCTGGATCATCTCTGGGAATTGTGTGAGCAGCCCAGGCTGCTGTGCCATCACTGCTTGGTCCGTGCACTCAGACTGGTGAGCTTTGGGAGAGAAAAGAGAATATTCCAAATGTCCCGGTGGTCCAGACCTTGAGGGTCTCTCCTCAGTTCTTTGGGCTGGGATGCAGCCAGGATAATCTGTGTGATATCAGTGCTGCAGGGTCTGAAAGGGAAGAAATTGGAGCTTGCCTGCCCCAGACCCTGCCATGGAGCCCCCAGTGCCTCAGTGCAGCCTCTGTGGTTTGACTCCACTGAGGTCACTGGACTGCTTCAGATTTATTAAAATGTGGAAATCACTCCCAAATGTGCCCAGGTTTTCCTGACTGGCAATAGTTTGAGGGCCACATTCTGCTGAGATGTTGCAAGTGAAAATTTCAGTGGAGGTTTTCTTTTCAGATGTCTATTTCAGCATTTGAATTCTGCTCTTACAAATTTACATGCAAATTTATAATTGAGGTTTCTAAAACATTTTATCAAATTTGGCCTTGTTAGCTGGACTAATTTATTGGCGCAGTTTTCTCTTATTATAACATGATTTGATTTCAGTAGAGTCACATACAACTCCATATATTCCTTTGTTTCTAAGAGGGATGCTCATTCATGTACTTGTAAAAGAGCAGCTGGATCCCATCTTGGCAGATGTGAAACCCTTACATTGAAATAGCTATATTTTTTGTATGTTTCAAGGTTTTTTTGCTTGGAAAAAATCTCTTATTAATTAGATCCCCCTATCTTTCGAGCTTTTTTGCTCCCTCAGCCAAAATCTTAATCCCCTGTGACATCAGAATAAACTGCTGGAGACAATTGTGATGTCACAAAGTCTCAGGGAGGAGAAATATGGAGACACACAGATCCTGCTCAAACCAATATCTTAACTAAGAAAAGGTTTTTGTTTTCATTTTAAAGCCAGAAACAAATTTTACCTCAGATTTTCATGGCAAAGTAACAATTGAGTTGATCCAAATTCACTCTCAGCCATCAGGTAAAGGCTTCTCCAATCTGTGATTCCTGCTTGGGCAGGGGAGAGCTGCAGCTCTGGGATGTGTCACTGCAGGGCCAGAGGAGAATTGCAGCCCTGAAAAATTTGGTAAAGACCAGCAGGGCAGAGCCATGTCCCAAAGGAGAAGTTTGCAGAAGTAAATTCATAATTACCAGCTCTGTTGCTCCTCTTCCTGCTGGTTTGGACACACTTGGTAGCTCTTCTTTTTTTTGGGGAGTGCGGTGGTGTTTTTGTTGTTAGGTTTGTTGGTTTGGGTTTTTTTCTCCTTCTCTAGGCTCTGTGCCCGAGTGCATCTCGGGATTTCCCTTTTGCTGAATGAGCTGCTTGTTTGAGAGGGAGGAAGTAAGGTCCCTTCTGGATT
Source organism: Pyrgilauda ruficollis (assembly GCF_017590135.1). Lineage (NCBI taxonomy): Eukaryota > Metazoa > Chordata > Aves > Passeriformes > Passeridae > Pyrgilauda > Pyrgilauda ruficollis. The sequence goes on from NW_024515764.1 coordinate 662,187, forward strand.
AGGAGGGAATGGGGGTGGAGGGTGGGGAAATGTCCTGTTTCATATGCAAAGCACACTGAACTGAAAAAACCCCACATGAAAACCTTTTAACAAAACCATCCATGTCACAGACTGGCAGAGCAGCTGCTGGCTTTGTTAGGGAGAATATTAATGTTTCAAATACTTACAGAACCTTTTAAAAATGAGATAAAGAATTGATTTTATTTATTTTTAAGATACAAGCTGAAGTAAAAAAAAAATCTCCTTATCAATATCTGTGAATGGAATGTGCAATCAGCTGATGTGACACCAGCTTCCACACAACATGGTGAGATGTTATGGTCTACACTCTTCTTTTGGAGACTGGAATGCCAGAATGGCCCTGATTCTCCAGGTGCTCATGTGCACATTGGTGTAAGAACTCTCACTTGAAAAGCTGATTATTGAAAGGAACTCCTACAACCGTTTTCTACCGTGTGGGGAAGTTGTGTTCCTGACTCTGAGTCTTTACCCACTGTAAAAAACATCATCTGAACTCCTCGGAGCAGGGCTTCTGCACACTTTGGGTCATTTGGGAATGATGGGAATGGCAGATAATTACACATTTTCCTTGGCTGTGATTGATCTTAAGAATCAAAGTGGTTTTTTGCTGCTACAGTCTGGAAGTTTGCTCAAACCTTCCTTAAATTCACACTGAGTTTAGTGGTAGAGAGGGACAGACATTGATGTTTTTCTCCTGTGGTTATTGAAATGAAGGCATTGGGGTTTTCCAAGTAGAAATGGATTCTGCTGGATGTAAACTTATTTTTTGTATAGATGAGCAGATAGTGATAATGGGTTAAATAGCAGGGAAATGGAACAGATATAAAACATTTGCTGTAGTTCTGAATATTACTACTGGAGTAGTAACTGCTTGCAGTGAGTTCTGTTCTCATGTTCCTCACAAAACCACGTTGAAAATCTCTCCTGAAAATTTCTGTTTCATTCAGAAACTGGCATTGTTTTTGTCTTATAACTTAGTTTATGTTACTGAGCTGCCTTCCTGTACAAGGAAGTGCTTGTGTAATGCCCAAGCCATTCCCATTCCTCACTGAATGATATGCAAATCTAGTCAATTAAGCAGGGGGGATTTAATTAGCAGTTTAAGTTCATGTGTGAAGTGTCTTGCCTTAATTACTTAACAGTTTTGTTGCAAATTTGCTAAGGTTTTTTTTTTTCTTCCACAGAACTATCAAAACTGTGATTATATTTATTTATTTATTTTATTTTTTTGGTAACATTTTCCAATCCTGAGCATTGTCCAGTGCCTTTAACCTCTGTGTGCATGTGTCCCCCTCCTTCTGCAGCTCTTTTCAAAACTGGGAGGACAAAGCAGAACTATGGCTATTGTCTCAGAGCAGAACAACACATACAGAAAAAAACTCAGGAATTTTGGAGTGAAAAGCCATTTATTTGTTGGGTTTTTTTGCAGCTAGGTGACACCATTATAGTAGTATCAGTAGCAGCCTCATGTAGTAGTCATGATTCTGTTAAATGGTGGCTTTTATTTCATGTTCTGTCTGGCCAAGGTGCTTTTCTGCAGCCCTGCAGAAGCCCAGGCTGTGGCTGTGTGAAGGGATTGCAGTGCTGCAGGTCACTCAGTCTTGGTACAAACAAGATTTTTGTGCTGATACCAGACCTGGTGAGTTTTTATTTCACATATATTCCATATATTTTATTTCACAGCTATTCCTGTGGAATACCTGGGTGGGTGAGGCTGGCTGGGGGATGTGCAGATCCCTGCTGATTGTGTGTCAGGAGGTGCTGGCTGCTGGCCTTGTCTTTGGTGTAAGGGTGAGAAACTGCCATGGACTGATGTGGAACCACCTGCTCCTCTCTCACCACTCATACCTGCATCAAAACTCTAAAATCATGGGCTGCTGTAGCTCTGTTTGACACCGAGGGCTGGTTTGTGTTGGTGACCTGAGACCAGAGCAGGAGGAGTGTGTTTGGGACAGTCCCAGTGCCCAGCGTGCCCAGGCTGAGTGTGCTCAGCGATCCCAGGCTCCTCAAGGTGCCCCACTGCTCCTTCTGCAGCTGGAGATGCCATGGGAGGAAACCTCAGGGGCTGGGTGTCGGGAGCTGGGCAGGGATTGCCTGAAGGAGCCTCAGGACCACTGAGCTCCGTGGCTTCACCACAGATCCTTGGTGGCAGGGGGTGGCTCTGTGGCTTTCTGGCCCAAGGGTTTGATTGCAGCCTGACCCAGGCTGTGGGATGGAGCCATCCTGAGCTCTGGAAGGTGTCCATCTGTATCTCGTGGCAGTGTGCCAGCTCTGGTCCTTTTACTGCTGCCTGACTCTAGTTTTGGATCTGTGATGTGCATGCATGGAGGAGAGGCTGGTGAGGAACAAGAACACTTTCACATCCAGGGCACTGCACCAGATTTACAGTGATTGCTTTAAAGGTTCTCTTCTCTAGCACTGACATTACTTTATGATTCCCCATCAGTACCTTGTGAAATTTTGTCTTCCACACTGCACAAGCTGCCTTTAACTCTGTGTTGGTGGTGGTGTAGTAGTGACATCCTGGGTTTAGAACTTTTAGACTTGAAAATGGGGTTTCTATCAAGCAGGAGTTTGAGACACATGGGTAGGAAAGTATTGCATTAGTTCTAGTGACTAATTCTCACATCTGGGCATCTTGTAGAGAACAGATTTTAAATAATTCAATGCACAGATTGAATTGTCTGCAGTAGGAGGGTTGTTAGAATCACTTCAGTCAGCAGACATCCAGTCTGGGCAAAAGGCTGGGGTGCTCATGTTACTTTCAGGTCCTTGGGTTAAAGGATCCTGTTTAAAGATTTACTGTAGCACCCTGTGATGGGAAATTCACCCTATTAATAATTCTCTTTATGAAGACAGGAGTCCTCATTTCATGTAACTGCTCTTTGTAAATTGCTTTTGTGAAACAAAGCGATCAAAAAGAAAGAATAAAACCACTACACTTCTTACAAGCAGAGACTGAAATCCTGAGTTATCTCCACCACCCCAACCCCCAATATTAGTGGAAATATCAAAGAATCCTGTAATACAAAGCACTTCTCCCTCTCCACAGACTTGCATCACATTTCAGAGTGGCCTGTTCAGGTCTTACTTCCTAAGCACATTGTAAGAGACTCAAGAAAGCAGAAGTTACAAAAAAACATGGAGTGACCTGACCTCTTTGGTTTCCAAACAGAGGTGTAAATGCTGTGATTCAGAATTTTCATTTTGCTCTATAATTTCATACTACTTCTAAAAATAGAATAATATAAAATACTTTTAATTGCATGTGTTCATTCCTTGATTTTTTTTTTCTGTCCTTTCCCAAGCTACATTCTGGAGGCATTTTCTGCAAATTTATTATTATTACTAATCTTAGTAAGATCCTGCACTGGTGCCAGGATATTTTTAAAGAGAATTTCTTTCCAGTTCAGCCAGGGCAACCCCTTTGTTGAACCTTCTTTTGGATGGTGTTCCCATGTGCTGCAAAGGCGCTGACACATGACCTCGTTACACATAGAAAATCCTAAATGTCCTGCCCCTTGCCAAACCTATCACAAAACTACCCATCACCCCCTTTTCAGGATCCCAGATGGTAAATAGCAGCAGGAGGTGAAAGGGGAGCTTTGTCTCCATTCTGAGGCCTGTTTTAAGTATTCTGTGTCTGTCTGTATCCCTCTGCTTTTCCCACTCTGCCCATAAATTAGCAAGCCAGCTTTTCTGACGAGGGAAGACAAAATGTCCATAAGCTGCAGTAACATCACCTACTCAAGAGAATGTTTTTGAACAGTTCCATTTATTTGATTGTGATCTCTCTTGGTTTTGGTAGAACCTCTGTCTGCTCTCCTCGCTGCAGCACTGAGGGAAAGGCTTTCCCCAAATACCAGGCTGCAGTTTATAATCTCTGTGCCACTTTGGAGTTTACCTACAAAAAACAAAAAACCCAAACCCAGAAAAGAAAAGCCCTGCAAAGATCTGCTTGTCTGGTTGCAGTGTTTTAATAAAGCCAAAGTGGCAGGAGGAGCAGCAGTTCCTGCTGGATGGGCAGTGCTGGGAGCAGCTGGGAGCTGAGTTAGGAGGGGATTTCTCAGGCAGGGATATGGGCAGGGGATTCAGCAGCAAATCTGGGACCACTTTGAGAAGCTGTGGGGATGCACCAAGCAGGATATTGTCTCTGCACACTTCCCATGGAGTTCCCCTCGCTGGCAACAATTTCCTGTCCTCAGTGCAGGAAAGATGATGTTGACTTTTGTGCAGGGGGGATGGTGTGCTGAGAGCTGTGCTGGCCTCTGGAGCAGCCTTGGCAGTAGCTGGGTACTCACCTGGGTTTGGGCTGGCAGGGGGTGAAGGATGTGTGGAATTCACACTTGGAGCATCTCTCCAATATCAAGCTGACCTAAACATGCAGGAACAGGAGGCTCAGTGGTTTCTGTGCCCTGCTCTGTGCAGTTTTCACTCTGAGTGGCTCCAGTGGCTCCTGCTCAGTAACACTGATTTATGCTGCCCGAGTACGTGTCCTTGTTTGTTGGCACAGGTTGTTTGTTTTTCCTTAATTAAGATACTGCATTCTACTTATTCTCTCTTATAATTCCCCAACCACCCTGCATTCATCCTGAACCTGGAATCTGGCAGCTTAGTCAGTCTGAGATTAGTCTTTCCTCTGACCTGGGCTGTAGCTGAAGTAATGACTTTCCAGTTTCAGCTGACTGGAAATCAGAGACTGGTGAACTGAAATACTGAAGGCTTAATGAATTCCCTGGATTCCCTGGTGGTTTTTTGGTACATCTTTATTTTAAACTGTTGAATATTAATAAGGAAAGGGGAGTGGGAGTGCAAGGCCTGTTTACTGTCTAGTACTTGAAAGGGATATTCTTTTTTATTTGTTTGTTTCATTTTATGTTGCAAATATTGTTGTAGAAATGCTGTATGTTTGCCAAGTTCCTACCTAGTCTTTGGATGCCAGGTTGTTGTCAGCTGGGAAGCTGCTGGGAGGGATTTAAAGCAATATTACCTCTTTTGCAAATGTGGCTCTCAAACCAAGAGTGAGTCCACCTTTGACCAATTTTAATGAGACTTCATTTTTAAGTTACGAGGAGAATTGTGAAGAAGAGAGAGAAGAGCTCAGGTGTCTTATGCTCCTTTTTTCTGGGTAAGATTACTCTGCTTTCCACACTGAAGGTTGATTAGCAAGGGTTTCTTTTTTTTCCTCCTCTGAGATCTCCTGTGTTTCTCCTGACCTGTAATTTTATGTATAGTCATCAAGTAAACTCGAACTGATGGGCTCAGTTCTGACATGTTGTGTTTTGACAGCACATTTTGTTCATACTGACTCAATACTTTTGAAGCTGTAGTTGCTTGGTCACTTTAATTTGACATATACTTAGCTGCTGCCAAAACTCCTTTTGGCTTCTCCCCTAACACCAGCCTACTGTTCCTGTCACCTTCTTTGACTGTCACTGGTGCTTTTATGGCTGCACAATGTGCAACAACTCACCAGGGAATCAATCTGCCTGAAAATTAGTCGTTATATAAGGGAGAGTCACAAAAATTAACTGAACAAATGTGCTGTTGAGTGCCCAGCAAAAGCACTTTGGGGTCGGCTGGTTTGTTTGGGGTTGTGTGTTGCTGTTTGAGATTGCCAAAGGTGTTAACAGTTTCACTTAAAAGTAGGGTGTGTTCATGGTTTATCCTTTATCTAAACCCAAAAAAAGATAAATAACAGATGAACAATGGTGGGGGTGTGGGTTAGAATCAAATAGTATTTCTATAAGTAATCTGTAATTTGTTGAACTTTTGTGTAGTAGATATGGCTGCTAGAGCTTGGGTCAATGTCTTAAACACCTTATTAGGCTCTTGCTCTAAACCAGGAGCTTCTGGAAATGCATTTTTCAATTTTTTTTAGAAAGGCTTTTGATGGATGAAGCTGTAAAATGAATAGAAATAGTGTCTCCCTCTTCCTTTTTCCTCCTACTCAACGCTCACACACAGTCAGCCCTGGGGTCTTTTCTTTCTGTGTGGTTGGCAGAACAGAGGAAAAGAGAGAGAGCAGGAGACTGTCTGGGCCCCTGGTGCTGTCAGGAGAAGAATAGCCGTGCTGTTACCGCTAAATCCAAAGGGACAGCCTGGGAGCTGTGTGCTGCAGCAGCCAGCGGGCTGAATTAGTGCCATTTAGGCACTGCTAAGAGGCTAATTGAGTCACTGGTACTTGCTGATTAAACCAGCAAATCCAATAATGTATGGATGTGCATGTTTGGGTTTGGTTCTGTGCTCCCTGGAAAATAGGCACGCTGGGTTTGCTGTAACTCCTTCTGCTTTGGGCAGGTTACTCAGTAACTTAAGGAATATCAAAATGTCAAAATGAATGTTTTGGGGAGAGCTGCTTGTATTCCATTCTCCTCCTCCTCCTCTTTGCAGTAGGATTGGATGAGAAGGCATTAAAACAGTTCCATTACCAATGGCTGAACTCCACCAGTTTTAAAAACACTGCCTTAAGTGAGCCCTGGGTTTAATGTGGGATAATCCAAATTGGGAGGTGACAGAAGGTAAAGAACTGAAGCCATCCTTGGTGGGTGATATATCCGTGCCACGTGGGGATGACAAACAAAGCCTGTGTTGGAATTTTGGTTGGCAACCATCTCCAACCACCCCACCTTCTCAGAGGTGTGTTAGTAATGCACAGGTGGTGCTGGCACTGTGTAATACTGAGGATTAGAATGTGGGTAAAGAGATTTCTTGGTTTCAGTGGGTTATAAGGGGAGTTCATCGAGAGTCTTTTAAGCTGACCTAAACTTTATTACACCCTTGCCATGTATTTTCTAATCCATTTTCACTCCTGAAATGTGCCCACAGGCAGGCTCTGCTTCACTTCTGCTCGCAGTGGTTGTTATAATGATTGTGGCTTGATTGACTTCAGCAGAATTATTCCTAATTTGCAGCACTCTGACTGGAGAGCAGAATTAGATTCTTGTGTTTTTCTTTGAAGTATGCAGAGCTCTCAGGGAGGCTGTTGTGCTGAGGGCATATTGCTTTCAGTGATTCTTTTTAATTTCGTTTTTAACATTTAAGAAGAATAAGACGCCTCTCAATCTAAACCAGAAGGACTTGTATGAAAAAATAGTGAGACTCAGAGGCGAATGGTGGGTTCAGAACCTTGTGAGTCACTGCGGGGAGATTGACAGTTTGGGAACATGAACGCGGGGGAGTGAGGATGGGATGCTCAGGGGCTGATGAGATAAGGGAGTCTATGGAGTGGCAGCACAGGGGTCAGCAGCAGCGTGCATCTCATTCCAGAGTTAAACTCAGGCATTGGGAAATGGCATTCCTTGATGGCAAACACAATCTGACAGTTCTCAGCTAGCTACAGTATTCACCTCCTCCTCCTCCCCCCAACTGCGGAGCAGTGGGTGCTTGGGAGATCGTGTCTGTTCTTGCCTTCAAAGCAGCAACAAGAAAATATTTAAAGCCACAAGCACACCTTGGAGGCTGAGCAGGGTAAGTCAGGTTAGAGAGACGTTTCTGCACTATAAAAACTGTGTCCCTGTTGAGGCAGCTCTGTCCTTGGGGCAGTCAGTCTGGTTTAGCTCCTGCTCGGGGATTACAACGCTTCACTTGATGTGGAGCACTTCACTTCTGTCTTTCTTCTTTGTCTTTCTTTCTTCTTTCTGTGTATGTGAAAGAATTTCCCTCTGTTCATGGGCAGGCCTGAACTGGATCAGCTCCTGGAATTAACTACATAGGAGTTCATTCATCCCTCCTCTGGAATTACTTGGTGTTTGCTAGGTATAACTTGTTCATGGGTGGTGTTATTGTTATTACCATAGGTGCAGGGAGGTAATGCTGCCTCAGTGGGTAGGGCAGAAGATTGAGGCAAGAGCAGGTTTTTATAGTCCCAGCTCCTGACTCTCAACTGGGTGACCTTGGGCAAGTTACTTCCCTGGCAAGTCACCTCACTTCTCTGTGAACAGGACTACCAATATTTACTTCCCTGCCCAACAAGGCTCTTAAGAGGAATTTTGTGAAGCATTTTACATATAGACAGGAGTGTGTTAGTGCTGAGAGTTGTTGTTTCTTGATGAATATGTATGAAAGGTGCCAAGACGTTACCTCACCTTGGCCTTCACACGTTACTCATTACAGGCTTGTGGTTGCTCTGAATTTAGGCAGTGGCAGAGACAGGGAGTGTTGTCCTCAGAAGCTGGTGACGTACTCAGAAGAGAAAGTGCCAAACAATTTCTCCTCTAATTAGCACTGTGTTAAAAGAAAAATGTATTTATTGTGAATATGCGGTCCTTCTGGTGACATTTTAGGGATGGGGCCTAGGAAGGCTCCTGTCAAACGAAGTCTGTACTATTTTTCTGTAGAGCTTTTTGTGAGATCCTACGATGCAACTCATATTGCTGAGGGAGGAGAAATAATGGTGAAACATTGTGCTATAGTTTTATTTTTGATTCCTGACAACTGAGCTTTGACAAGGGGAATCAAGAGCACAGCCCCATGAGGAGGTTGCACAAGCACCGTCTCCAGGGTGTCACTCCTCTGGTGTCAAGGAAAACTTCCTCTTTTAATCAATTCTGCACTGCAGCTGCTCTGAAAGGGTGCTCAGAGCTGGGAGGGTTTCCAGTTTGTAAAGGAGAGACGTGATCCTCATCTCATTGGATCTTTTAGGCAGAGTGGGAAAAGGGCAGGAGCGCTGTAAGGGAGATCATCACGGATCTGGGATGTGGAGGGAGAATGTTCTTAGGCAGAAATTAAGGAGCTGGTGCCCATACGGCCAAACCCTGCTTATTTTATCATGAATGTGTGTTCCCAGATGTCACACGAAGAACTTGTGAATTAATTTTTAAGATTTTCTTGAGCTCTGCCAGTATTTTGTTCCATTTCTGTTGTGCTGTCTATGAAAAAAAAAGGAAGGAAAATTTTTCATGGTGTTGTCATAGGACTTCATGTTTGGGTTGCAGCTGTTGAAAGGCAGACAGACCTGAGTACCAAGTGCTTTGTAATAACATCCCAGCCCTGCAGTCCAGAGGTCTTCTCAGGTGATGTGACTCAGTGGTGTAATGACAGCTCTCAGATAACATCTGTCCCTGCTCAGAGCCAGCAATCTTAGATTTAGTCTGCTGTGTTGGCAAGGCAGGTTTAGGTCAAAGAGAAACCTGTCAAAGCTCTGATCTGAATGGAGAACTGGGCTTCTTCCTCTCCTGACATCTTTGGGTTCATGCTTTTTGGCCAGGCCATTAACACTCATCTCTGAAAGCCCATGATGTTCACTGCACGTGGAGATAAAGAATTAAATAGTGAATGTGTGACACGAAGAAGCATGAAAGGTTGTAGAGTCAGCTAAGCATTGCTGTTGTTCTTAGCAGTCTGTAAGAAATTTCTGGAGTGCTGCAGTCCACTCTTCCACAAGTTCTGTCGAGCTGAATGGTTCAAGACCTGCAGTTGATTTTCACACATTTTAGGAGAGGTCTGTGATAAATTAATTGGGGTTTATTCACTAGTAAAACATTTGGTGGCCAGTTTTCCCCCAGAAGACTCCCTAGTCCTTCCATGGGTGGATTTCTGTGCTGGCTGAGAGCACACACAGCTCCCCAGCTCCCTGTCCTTTTCTGGAACTCGTTCTTCCAGCTGCTTTTCACCTCCAGTTCATCTGGAACTGCCTGGAGGAGCTCTGTGCACTCAAGGTGTTTTAGTGCAGACTATGATAAAGGCTGTTGGAGGAGGAGAAGTTGCTCAGTTTGGTCACAGAAACACTTATGTTTCTAACTTACCACAGGAGCTGTCAAGGAGAAGTGCTTCATATGATCAGAGAGTGCCCAGTCTTTGAATGAACCCCTGCACCTTCCCAGCCACTTCCTTGTGTCCTTGGTGCCTGAGGTTTCTTATTTCCTTGTGCCATATTGGCCTTGTTGAAATCTTTGGCAGAAATAAGGATATTTCTCCAGTATCTGTGTGAAATCTGGCAGATCTGTATCTTCATTTGCATACTTAGAGATTTCACGTGGGGTATCTCAGCTTTGTGGGGTTCACATTTGCAGATGCAGCTTTTATAAGTGTATGCGTGCCCTTAAAAAATTCTGTATTGTTGTGGTTAAAATGGAAATGCTTTATCTGGTGAGTGAACATGTAGGGCCAACTGTTTGTGAAGTGGAAAAAATCTGAATCATTATGTGCAGTTTTGGCCCCATATTCAGGTTATTGTCTGGAGAAAGAAAAGTTACCTTCAGTGGTGGAACATGGAATGAAATTCAAACTTGTTCAATGTTGGTTTTTGTAAATAGAGGACAGAACTTGCCTTTTCCAGATTGCAAGCTAGATGCTACATACAAAGTCTGATTGATTTTCACTAGAGGCAGGAATTGCTGGCTGGATTCTGTCCATTTTAAAGTTTGGGAGGTTTTGTTGTCTGTCATGTCACCCCTGACACAACGCTGATCCTGGAGGGGCTGTGTGAGCACGCTGGGGTGACCTGTACTAAACAAACAGGTGTTGTGGCTGCTGGGGACTGTTGGAAGGTTAAAAGATTTGGTGTGACCTTTTCCTTTGTCCTCCCCCTGCTCCCACCCTGACTTGTTGATAGTTTGAAAATCATAGGCTTGAAAATTTTTATTTTATTCATTTTAAAATTGAATTGTCAGTAGGCATCAGGTAGAGAACCGATGTAAATCAGAACTTTCCACAGTAGCAAGAAAGGTTCCCCTAAAGAAATACTTTGTTTCGTGGTTTGAAACACAAGAGCACTGATTGGCACTTCCTCTCTGTGACTGTGGCTGACTTCACCTTGTCACACTGGGGGAGGTCTGTGTCACTTAGCACCTGATGCTGCTGTGCAAAGGTCAGGCAGCTTTCACAGATGATCTTTTGGGGATGTACCAGAGATACTTTCCAATTTGCTTACACTCATTTCATGGCACCTGTGCATTCCCTTCCGCTCAGCTGACAAAGGGAGTTGAGTGTGAGAAATAGTCTGTACATTTACTAGGAGTAGTGTTGCCTGGAAAGCACCACTGTAACAGTGCAGATGCTTACTGGAAAGATCTCCTGGTCTGAGGTTGGAATTCTTACCTTTGAAAGCAAGAGCGGAATTTAAATGTGGGCAATTACTTTATATTAAATGTGCTTTCTTAATTTGTAAAGTGCTTGAAGATGTACTGACATGAATGGCCCTGTGAAAGGGTGAGTCCATGGCAATAAAAAAGGAATTTTGCAGATTTCTGTTCTGTGCAAGGGCTGATTTGACTGGATTGGATTTGTTTAGTTGAAATGGTTCTCGTTTGAGAAAATTAGAAGGGCTTCATTCCTGTCATAACAGAATTGGGTCACTGTATTTAACTGGGTCATAGGAGTTTCCAGCATGGGAGGCCTCTTACCATGTTTGATGAGGGTAAAGTATTAAGCAGCCCAGTCCTGTTAACTCTTAGAAGGTGTTGAGGTTTCTGCCTGAAGTACTGAGAGAAACCACGTGCCCTCTGAAATGCCAGCTGCTGCTTCACCCCTGGTTTGGTACCTGAGCTGGGAGCCAGGGTTTGGCTTCTGCTGTGGCCCGAGGCTCTCCTGTATTTCACTGGGGGACAGGGAAAATGCAGATATAGGGAGCTGTGTGTGACCTGAGTGCTTCATGCTCACCTATTCCAAAGAACCCTGCTCTGAAATCACTGTTAGTGAAGCACTGGCTGAGTGTGGGAAGGCTTTAGGAGCAAACCCCCTCTCATTAGGGAGCGAGGGAGAGTCTCCCCATTTGTCTGCGTGCTGTGAAAAGAGGCAGTGTCTGAAAACCCAAACAAAACCCCCGGAGCACAACAACTGGCCCGGTTCCATGAGCCAGCCCTGCTCCCAGGCTGCCCCCGCTCCAGGAGCCAGCCCCGCTTCCAGCCCGGCCGGCAGTACCAGGGGCACGGGCTGGCAGGCACGGCCGGCGTGTCCATAAAACCCTGGATTTGTGTTGGAGCCGGGAGGCTCCTCGAGTTCAGCTCGGCTGGAACACAATGTTCAAGACAATGCTGTGGGATCCAGCTGGAGCTTCAGCGTTAGTGCAGCGTCAGCCAGATGGAAATGAGGTGGAGAGGGCTGCGCAGAGGTGGGGGATGGGGAATCCCTTCCCTTTCCAGGGAGGGGAAAACAATAGTGACTCTGAAATCCATATTCACATGTATCTGCAGGGTTCAATGCGAGCTCTGATGGGCATGTTGGCAGTCAGCTCGTGCCAGCGAGATGCCACTTGTGCTTTGTGTGGGATTGAGGAAACAGGGCAGAGCCTGTGCCACTGCACCAGGGCTGGATGGACACCGCAGAACCAGAGCACGGTTTGCTCTTTGCCTCTGAGTTCCAGCAGCCCCAATGAGTTTGTGTGTGCAGCTGGACGTGTCTGGTGTTGACCTGCTTTTCAAAAAGTACCAGATGTACGCATTCTAAAATTGCCAATATTGAAAGGTACGAGCACCTCTTTGGAAACTTTCATTTCTCGATGTACCACGCAGCTGGTAAGCGGTGATCTCCCAGATTTGTCCTTTCTGACACCTTTTATTTCTGCTGCTGTGGAGGGATGTGTTAATGGAGCACAGAGCAAGGTCCATCAAGTTTTTCCTCCTCGATTTATAGCATTGCTTTGTTCTTTGCAATGGCTGTGATGGGGTAAGGCATCATCTGTTTGGGTAAAATGATAGTGAAACGAAGCTCCCATCTCGTATTTGTGCACATCGATGGAGTTGAGGTTTTAGATCTCTCTTTGCACTTGATGCCAAAATTTGATATGATGAAAGTAATTTCACGTTAGTAGTTGCTTTGAAGAAAAATCTGTTCTGTTTCATCTCTCACTTGCCATACAAGATTGGAAATTGTGAGCTCATCTGAGCCTCTGGAAAGTCTGTGTGACTATGGAGAAACTGGGAGCATTGAGTTCATGTTTTCATGGAGAAGACAAGGTAACTTTTTACTACTCCCTGTTCCTCAGTCACGCAGCCTTGTGCCGCTCTCTTGAGAGAAAACATGAAATTCAGTAACCTACTGTCCTTCATATCTTGTTTCAAATGAACCAAAATCCATGGAGTTCACCTGAGGAGGGTTGAAGGAGCTTGGTAGGTGGCTTTCCACTGAAGCCATGGAAGTTCTTCACATGGTTTGTCTCTCCATTTTCTATCCATTTCCCATTTGAACTGGGCAGAAGCAGAGCTACCTGAATGCAGATTGAAAGAGCCAGTTCTGTTTGTACAGAAATAGGAAGAAGGAAAGAAGGATTCCTCCTTTACAAGAAGGAATCTGTCCTCTCCCTCTTTTGTTGGTTCATTTTGCTCTTTCCTCTTTAAGGTGGAGGTCAGCAGGTTCTAGTGAACTCTACTTGAAAAGATTGAGAAATACCTCATGGTGCATTCCTGTAAGCAGGCTTGGTTCAGCAATGACTCTTAGAACATCCCTGAAAGTGCCCTGGGGCTCTAAACCATGGTTCAGGGCCCTTCTGAGTAACATCAAGCATTAATTTAACATCACAGAGCCTGGATGGCTGCAGCTGGATGGGCAGTGGGGCAGCCTGGATTTTGGTCCTTTGAGGAACACCGTTGGGGGGAAAACATCTCCTTCATGTAATAAAGGAAACACTTCTAAAGTAAGAAGAAGAACAAGGAGAGGAAGCACAGAGATGTTGCTGTTATTGGCTTCAGTAGGCAAGAGGGAGGTGCATTCTCTCTCCTGGAATATTCCTGGGGTGTTCTCCAAGGGGCTGAAGACTTGCAGTATCAGAGTTGGCTGCAGTCGTGTGTTGGATGCTGAACTGTTAATTAAATTATCCACAGCACAGGTCCCTGGCTAAAGCCTTTAGAAGTGTTCAGCACTCTTTGATCTGTGCCCGAGTATCTTCTGGGAGCAGCTTGCAATTACAGTCAGATCCTGAGAGCTGTGGAGGCTCTCGAGCAGGGCAGTGTTAGTGGTGGTAAAAAGCCAGCAAAGTCAGTGATTTAGTGGTGGCAGGTCAGTGCTGGGAAAGCCCCTGCCCCTTCTTTAAAAGTCTCTTTTAAAGTTCTCCCAAACCTGCCGTTCCCAGGCTCCCATTCACGACGCAGAGAATGAATTTGTCTCTCTCCTCCTCTCCTGCATGTTCCTGTGGTCCTGCAATCATAAGTTGTGTTGCTGTGCTCCATTTTCCCCTGCCTGTGGCTTCTGGGCTTTTGTGTGACTTCTTTAGAATTTCACAAGTACATCACAAGATGCTATTTTGGGTCTCTACAGGATAAAGAGTGTTTAAGATCTTCAGGATGCCCTTTGCCACTCCCCATTAAGACTGTGGAGATACTCAGAAAATGAAATGAATAAACCAAAACTCTTGGTAAATCTTAGTTCAGCCTGTTCACTTTTACTTGCATAGATGAGTTCAAAAGGTGTTACTTTTTAAATTTTTTTTCCCCTGGGTTTATTTTGATCCTGGCACACAGTTTTCCAAATGCCTGAGTCAGAAGCATATGCTTAATGAGCCACAGAACTGGAGCGTGTCCCTCAGCCCCTCCAACACTTCTTACACACTGTCCTTGGACAAAGGAGCAGGAACAAACACGCTGCAGGTATTTATGTTCTGTCTGGGGGCTTCTCATCCCTCTGCTGAGGGACCCTGGCATGTGTGTGAGCATCCACCAGGCTGTATTTCATTCAGGTGTAACTCCTCAGCTCTCATACAGAAGAGGCTTCACTTCTCCATCAAACCTATCCCTTCTTACGTTTGTGGTGCCACCTCCTCTTGGGGACGGGGTGCCCTGTGGGTGCTGAGTGTTGCTGCTAAGGACAGAGCCCCTGCCTTGCAGGAGAGCTGGAGCAGCACCTGCCTGGAGTCAGCTGCAGGAACCCGCTGGCCCCAGCGCTTCCTCCCTCCTGTGCCGCATTCCTGGCGGCTCCCACTCGGCCTTATGTAACTGTCTCCGAGGCAGGAGAGGTCACTCCAGGTGGCTGTTTTGATCCGGTAGTGTCTCCTCTGCTCTCCTCTCTAATGCTGTCTGGAAGGATTTGTTCGAGTCTTTTTTCAGCAGGAGAGGCCGGCCGTGCTCTTTGGCACATGCACACGGAGCTGCTGCGCTGGGATTTAAGGGCAAATGGAAGCCAGGGCTGTGACAGGAGGCGTGATTAGGAACACAATCCTTTCACAGCGCTCTGCTTTTGCATTTAAAGAGACCTGTGTGTGCTCGGCGTTCAGATGGCTGCCCCAGTGACATCCCAGCCTGTCGGGACCCACTTACAGCAGCACCCCCAGCAGCGCTTTGCCTTCCTTGCTTGGTTTGCTGGAGACTGTTGGAACATTTACATATGTTAAACAGCCATTGTGTGACCCCGTGACAAAGAGTTTTATTTTATCCGCTCCTTGAGGAGTAAACTGAGATAGAGAACACCCCGTGGCTTGTCTGTGGCCACACAAGAAGTTTTCTGGTGGACCTGCAGTTAGAACCCTCCGGTCCAGGCTCTGCTGTGTCCTGATGACCTGATGAGCTTTTCCTCCTGGCACGCAGTCTTTGCCTCCAGTGTGATGTTCTGACCTCCCTGTTGTATCTCCAGACCTGGATCAAAGCTGGGTGTCACAATTCCAGCCTCCTCCAGCCTGGAGGAAGCCGTGTGGTCCATGAGGAGGATGTTCTGCCAGCTCCCAGGGATCCCATGTAGCCTGGGATTAACTGAGGGGACATTGGGAGCTGCCCTTATGGAGAAAATCCATGTGCTGCCTTTGGCCTGGTGAGCTCTTGAACACACTTATTGTTGCCCTTTGTACACAGAAAAAAACTAAGCAGGATCCTGTTTGGTAACATGGTGCCTCTTTGAAGAAGTAGAAAATCCAGAAACCAACCTCTGTGCTGGAAAGATGAAAGTTTGGATGAATGTCAAAACGCCCTGAGCTGAATTCAAAGTAGAGTTTCTGACGAGTGTAAATAACGGGGGGAGGGATTGCACAGCACCAGACTGACACATCTCAGTGTCCTTCCCATAAAGTGCTGCCTTGTAAAATGGAAATCGTGTTTAGCTCTGGTTTTCCCCTAAACTGTATTCCAATTTTCTGTGGGAAAAGTATCTGGATGGCAGTGCATGTAGGAGAGCTTTCTGCAGAAACACGCTGTCCAAACCAGCATTTAATTCAGTGAAAGGTGCTGGTGGGATGTTACTGTGTAGAGACGATGCTGAAGGAGATACTGAACTATTTACCTAAATCTCTTAATGGTAACAAGAATTGACTGTAAATAAACTCAAACTTTACATATCTTGCTTTATAGTGAGCCTTGAATTCATGTCCCTTTCCTCTGGTTCTTGGACTGGCTCATGTCCCTTCTGGGCTGGGCTGGTTTTGGGATGATTTGTCCCTTTGTTAAAGAAAAATAAGGGTTATATGGATAAATTCCTAATTTTTTAAGACTTCCAGTTGTATTCAGGCACCACTGTAAAAGGTATCCACATTCCACATTCCCCTTTCTCAAAATATTTCCCAACCCTGAGTTAATTAATAAAAAAACCCTCTTTTTTTTCCCCATGGTGTTAACTCATTTATAGGCGAAGTGCATGTTAAATTCAGTAAATAACTTCCTGCATTTTTGTAAGTATTTTAAGAGTATCAGCCTCTCTGGCAGTGTTGGAAGGATTCATGTGGTCTGTATTTAGTGTTGGGATGTGAGTTACATGCACGCAGTAAAGAAGAGGGATGGATCAGCCCTTCTGCTGACCAGATGTCACATGAAAGGAAAAACAGAATACACAATCCTAAACCAAAAATGGCAGAAAAAAAGGTGTGCAAAGAATTTACTTCTCAGTTTGGTGTAGGCTTTACAATAAATAGCAAGAGAACTCGGTGTGGCCTATATAATGTATCCTTTGTCACAGGAGTGAGTAAGGAAAACTCCATCATGGGAACAGAATTAGAAACCCTTCCATTTATCTGGAAGTAGGGAAAGTGGAAGAGCCAACAAGGATGAAGCTGAATTTCCCAAAGACATTCTCCCTTCCAGAACAACGTGTTCTTCTAAAATCAGAGATTAAGTAAATTCATCCCCAAGTGGGACAATTGGGAAACTGTGCTCATATTTTTTGGTTCTGTTCATTATGGAATATTGGACTATACTGACCATTATATTAATTACTTTTTGGGGCCTCATTAGTGACTTATTTACAGTTTTAATTCTGTTGTATCAAACTTACAGAAGTGTGTTTGAAGTTGTCTGATGTAACATATACTGTGCACCTCTGTGGGTTTGGTTTTATTCTGTGATGGGTTACCTGAGCATCCCTGCAAGCATTTGGGCTTGCTTTTAGAAGGAGTCAGATCAGGATCACAGGGAAAAGACAAATAATGAGCATTGCAAATTCTTCTGGGTTTGTGTCTTTTTAGAAAATTTTATCAGAGCAGGATGAATCCATACAAAAAAAAAAAATACTGAAGTGGTGATTAAGCCTGAACATTCCACATGTAAATAAGAAATTCTCCCTAAAACAACCTGAAGTCCTCATTTTGCATGTGTGACTGTGGCTTCCTCCCAGTACTGGTGATTCTGTGCTGCTGTGGTGAGATCTTGCTCTGAACCACACTAAAGACAACACCTAAGGGAGAAGAGAGAGCAATAAAATCCAACTGAAGTATGTGAGAGGAGAATCAATCCCCTAATTAAATCTAGGTGATAAAAATTAAGATACCTTCTGATTTCCTGCCTGTGCATATTCTAGTAAAGTTCAGCAGAAGTTAAAGTTGTTTGTAATTGAGAAGCACAGAGTTGAGGCTTTCTCTGGGTTTGAAAGGCTGAATTCTTCTCTTTTTCACTTTCTTTCTTTCTTTCTCCCCCTTCTCTGCTCATTAAAAAGGTGCTATTTGTGGTCATTAGGAGGCACCCAGAGCAATTAGGTCCAAGTGACCTTCGTGATAGCTATTCAAGACAGAAGCTGAAGTAGGATTGTATTGTAAACAACCCCAGAAAGGGGGTCACACTAAACTTTATGGCTTGTTGGTATGTCGGGGGGAGATTAGAGGATGATGCAGTCACCATCCCTGTAAATCTTATTTATCACTGATGTGGGGGAGGATGCCATATCTGAGGGGAATCCTAGGACAGTGAGGTTGTGAACTTTGGGGTTTTATCAGTTAAAATGGCAGAGGGAGGAATGGGAGGAGGGAATGAAAACAGAATAAGGCCAAGCAACTCAGCTCTGAGCGTGAGCTGCTTGAGGACTGGAGTTAGAAGGAAAAAATGCTTTATCAGCTGTGTTGTGTGAGAGTGACCATTCTGCTCATCCACCCAGCCCACTGCCCTGACTTGGAAAGTGAACAGTGGACAAATGGAGGAAAGAGACTGGGCTGAGCATGCAGAGATGCTTTTCCCAGTATATATTCCCACCAGTTATGGGTGCCTTAAGGGCTTCCTGAGTTGGGAAGTTTGTGTTCAAAAGCCTTAAGGGACTTCCCTCCCCTGAGTTTGTCAGCTCTTCATTTTACCAGTGTTGTCTCCAATGAAAAGCTAAATCTGATTGAGTACTGGAAAAGTGAAGTTACAGGCAAGCAGTCCCTGGCATTTGAGCTGCCTCGGGATCAGCAGGTGGGTGTGCACACTCCCAGCCTGGGAGAATGGGATCCTAAAGCATATTTGCTTGTGTGGCATTTGCAGTGGGAAAGCAGAGAGCCCACCTGCTGCAGTGCAGATTAACTGGGTTCAGGAGTGCCTTTAGCTTCATAATCTCCTGGGAAGAACCTTTGGTGTCCAGGTTTTTTTAGCAATAAAAATCTTTTCAGCTGAATGTATTGAAAGAAGGTGGTTTACACCAGCCCTTAAAGCACAAGCACCATGTGACACTGCTGAGGTGAGGAAATAACCAGATTTGCTACCATGGAGTCATGGGTGGATCCACTGCCTCCCCAGTGGCAATTCCTACTTCTTTGGAAGATGAATCCATGAGATTTTTTTGGGGTTTTGGTGGGAGGTTTTCTGGTTTCTTTGGTGTCCACTTGGGAGAGATGAAAAGGGTCTTTGTAGCGCATTCACAAGTTGGTTGGTTATGATGATGGGGTAAAGCAAGAGGGGGAAAAAGGATTCAGGGAAAAGAATCTGGACAGTTAAGGACAACCAGGAGAGAGTTGCCTGCAATTGAAGTAGAAATGGGAACTGTGTTCCCTCCCTGCTCTGGGCTCTGTGGTGTTGCTCAGTCTTGGCCCAAGCAGGGGATGTTGGAAATCCAAATCTTGTCCATGTGGGGAAACTGAGGGCAGTGGGAAACAAAGTAAGAGGTCAGTCTTCCACAGCAGCTCCTTGCCTGGGATTCTGGTCTGTAATAAATGTTACCTGTATTCCACAGCTCAGCTGTGGAAGCTCCCTGGGCACTATGGCATGAAATGCCTTTTATTTGGAGTACTGCATGCACACAGGCCATTCTGGAACAGGTGCTGGGATTTTTTTGTGTGTGTCCACAAGCCAATATCGTTAAAATAGGATTTTTGCTTTCCTTGTGTTTGACTGTGTTCACTCATTGCATAGCAGTCAAGAGAAATGGTTGTGAAATGCTCATCCCTAAGAGCATCTCTACCCCTTGTGTAGGAGGTTTAAATCCCCTTCAAGGTTTAAATCCCCTTCTCGGGGCAAGGAGCTCATCTGGTGTTCCCCTCCTGTGTACTTTTGGTGAAGTGTTTTAGGAATGGCTGACCTGCTGCTGGTTCTAAACCCGGGTGTGAATTCCTTACACAGAATTGGAAACAACGCTGGTACAAATGGGGTCGGCTGCTTTAAGGTTTGGAGGTCTCGGCATCCTCTGTGTGGGATGGGTAGGGAAAGGCTTGGCCCCTTCCAGTTTTATGTGGGGTCAGGCAGTCACGGGGATGAAGAAGGCTCTCAGTAGAGTCCACCATCTGGCAATCATAAAACAAGTAATCAACATTTTTTCTGAGGAGGATGGTGAGGAAACAAGCTGCAGACGATTGTCGTGAGATCCCGGCCCCGCACAGACACCTTTATGGCTCTTCTCTGTTCTGGTTGGGTGTCTGCGCTACAGGTCAAAAGTTCAGCCTGTCCTCTCCCCCTTCTTTTTTCTTCCAAAGATGGGAATTAGGCAGCGGACTGGAATGCCGAGAGACTGTAAAATGGCCTGGCCTCGAGCCCCTCCTACCCCTTTCTCCGTGGGCTCGGTCCTGGGAGGAGGCTGGGCAGTGCTGGGGAAGGCAGGAATCGAACTCAGCCTCACTGTGTCAGGGAATGCAGGAATTAAATACAGCCTCAACTGTGTCAGGGAATACAGGAATTAAATACAGCCTCAACTGTGTCAGGGAATACAGGAATTAAACATGGCTTCAACTGTGTCAGGGAATACAGGAATTAACCACGACTTCAGCTTTGTCAGGGAACACAGGAATTAAACGCAACCTCAACTTTGAAAGAGAATGCAGGAATTAAACACAGCCTCAACTTTGCCAGGCTGTGCTCAGATGGAGTGGGCAGGCAGCTCCCAAACAATGAGCTGGCAAGGGCAGGCTGGCTGGTTACTTGCCTTTTTTTTTTGTTGTTTTGTTTTTTTTTTTTCCCCTGAACACAATTAGTAGCTTATAAAAGTTGTTCTGCTGCAGCAGCAGACCTTGGAGGAAAACATGAACATGAAGATTTTGGGGGTGTGCTGTTCAGAACAAGGCATGAAGTCTTTTTGAAAGAGATGAGGTGTTGTCTCTGGAGCAGTTCTGGGCAGTGCTGACCCAGGAGCACATGACATTAAGGGGGTAAACACGTCAATGATTCAGCAGATCTGATACTTCTGTGAATTACACCAAAGAAAAGTAAAACTTGAAATAACTATATAAGGCTTCCTCTTCTGCTGACTTGCACGTTGTGTACAGTCACAGCTCCTCCCACTGAGCTCTGTGGCCATCCCTCTGGCAGGGTGAAAGTTCCAGCTGCCCAGATGTGACAGGAGTAACATCTGACAGATGCACTTTGTGCATTACCCGAATGCCACGATGGTTTCACACTGAAACAGAGCAGGAGGCACTGCTGGGCAGGCAGCTCCATCCAGGGCAGGGCAGGGAGAGGGCTCAAGGTGTTCAAACAACTACAGGATAAGTCAGAGAGCAGTGTCTGAAAGCAGCAGCAAGGATAAAATACAAGGAAGGTTCAGCTGTGAACATGGAATTTTAAATTGATGGATGATAAAAGACCGATCTCTGTTTTCTAAAGAAGAGAACCTGATTAATTTCTGTTTCTGAATAATGAAGAGCATTTTAAAGCAGCCATACCTGGTTAATATGAATCATTCTATAAACTGTTTTTTCCTCCCACACAGCACAGAACCTCCAGATTAACAAATATGCTGGAATGCAGAAGGCACATCTGGTCTGCATTACTGCAGACCGGGCTGTAATCACATGAGAAAGCTACCTTGGGTTTTTATGTAGAAATGTTTGTATTATACAAACCCCTGTTGCCAAGCAA
Organism: Pyrgilauda ruficollis; assembly: GCF_017590135.1. Taxonomy (NCBI): domain Eukaryota; kingdom Metazoa; phylum Chordata; class Aves; order Passeriformes; family Passeridae; genus Pyrgilauda; species Pyrgilauda ruficollis. The sequence goes on from NW_024515764.1 coordinate 683,585, forward strand.
TTTTTATTAAAACAGCCAGTTTATGCTCAATATAGTGTCCTGCTGAGGAGCTCGGAATGCCATGAAAATCTACTCCCAGCTTCACTCCCAGGGCTCGAGTTCCAGGGGCTGAGCGTCACCAGGGGAGGAGGTGATGGCTGTGGTGGCTGAGCTTTGTCTGAACCAACAATTCCCCTTTGGAATCTCCAGAGGAGGAGGTGATAGCTGTGGTGGCTGAGCTTTGTCTGAACCAACAATTCCCCTTTGGAATCTCCAGTTGTTGCTGCCGTGCCTTGTCACACTCACAGTGGATTGCCAAGGAAGCTGGAATTGCAACTACCATTTTGGCTGGCTATAATGACATGGAAATTAAAATATCACTACCTAGGCTAAGCTAGTACTCCAGGTGGGCCTGGATTCCAAAAGTGGGGAATTAAACCAAAACGTATTGTAGCCAAGGGGAGCATGGCAGGGTTAGTTTTGAGGGCCGGAGGGTTTCTAATGATGCATGGAAGATTAGAAATGCTTACTTTGAAATCCCAATTCTCAGGACATAATTTTAGAAGTTGCTTAGGATAATTCTCTTAGGGACTTAAAATGATTAAGATTTACCATGTGCTTTAAAGATGCTTCACATTAGAATACTGATCTGACCTGACTAGCAATGCTTCCCAGAACTTGAGTCTAAAAGTGTAACTGTAAATCCAGAAGTTTGGCTGAGTGAAATTTAGGTAAATAAGTATCTGTGAAACTTCTCACATTCAAGGCATGTTCATCTAGACATACTGGGGAGGTGTGTAGTAGTAGAAAGCTGGAAATAAATACTACAAAATTAGTTTCCTCTTATCCTGTAAGAGTTAGAACAGTTGGTACTTGTGGTAGAGTAGGAAAACTTCCCCAGCATTTTTCAAGATCTGACTCTTCTGAGTTAAGAATGGGGTTTTTTTTTGCCTTTCCAACTCAGAATATGCTTCAGAAATGGTTACACACAGTAAACCTGAACAAGTGGCACTAAAGGTCATGAGACAGGAAGGGGAAGAAGGAGGTTTTTTGGTTGTGTCAGTCACAACTGTCTGCAGGAAACCACAGAAACCTGCCCCAGTCTGGGGGATGTCCAGTCACAACACACGTTGTTGGCCAAGTGGTTCCTTCCTGTCCTACAATTCTGCATGTCCTCCCACAGGGAACTTTCTTCTCTTTCCCAGCCTGTCCAGGAGGAGAGCTGCAAGCTCTCACAGAGTGTGTGCCAGTTTATATCCTGCCCTGGCATAGATTGTCTTGCTCTAATTTGTTTTAAAATGCTGTTGGTGAACAAGCAAAGAGATGGACAGAGGGGCTGCAGGTGCCTCATCCCCTTCCAGTGCCCTTTCCTACATTCCACAGCAGGGACATGGCTCTTCCTGTCCTGCCTGGCTAGAAACTGAATGTGTTCTTTCAAATAAATGTGACAATCCTCGATGGTTTTTGCCTCCACAGAGTGGTGAGCAGTTTGTAGAATCAGGCCCCAAGATTTTACACATCTGGGATCCACTACATGCTGTGTCCACATGGAAAATCTGCATAATATTTAACCTAATGGGTGAATTCAAACTCCTGCAGCTAAGTCAGTGCAGCTGTACTTGGAATGTGTGCAAACAGATCTGATAAGAATGGTCTTTTTGTTTAGATTTGTCAGTTAGGAACATCTTAATTTTAAGTACAACACACAAAAAAAATACGAGTCTGTTGCTGTTGACACCAGTTTAGTTAGAAACGGGTGCAGCTTTTCAGTGTAGGAATGATGTTGGTGTTCCTTTCCTCATGAACAGTTTAATTGCTCTCCTTTAAAGAGAAGTTTAAATCTCCAAGGGAGTGTGTGCCAGACTCCTGACACGCATGACAATTGAACTGTGTCTTTTCCTGCCTGCTATTTAACAACACTATTGGCATATAAAATCACTTAAGTTGAATGACTTGGCCCAGCTGAAAGTGGTGGTAGGTGCAGAGATAAAACTGAGGTAATGAAGTAGCGTTGTTAGCAAAAAACTGAATTTTGCCTTGATACTCTTACTACAGCGATGATTTAAAAAACCCCAAACCACCCTGCTTGTCCTGTAGCAGAACTTGTACAGCTTAATAAATCCATATACAGTCATGTAGTGAGGTGCCACTTTCCCTTATTTATACTGAACATGCTCATTATATTTAATTTTTTAGTGCAGGAGCCCTGTTAGAGCTATAGATGTACCACCTTTTTTGAACACATTTTCTTGGCACAAATTGGTGTGTTTTGTTGGTCTGTCACATCAAGCAATATCCTTGTCAGTGCCAACTAATTGCTATCAATCATCTGCTGAGCATGAAAGGCTGGTCTGAACGTTTATTAAAGCACGTTAAAAAGCACAGGACACACGATTCTTCCCCAAAGAGGAGGCTGGGAGGGTGTTCTGTAGGAAACAGGCTGACACATCCCCGGGTTGTGTGGCGGGTGGGTAGATGGAGCAGGCGTGAGTGATTTATGTCAGGATTTAGTGCCTGTCACTTGAGAGCGAGTGTGAAAGTGGTCAGGAGGAAACCATTCCTCCCTGATTGCTGCAGGGACCATCAGGGACCATCTGCCTGCTCACACACGGCTGGCAGAGCTGCTGCTGCTGCTGCTGGGGTGGTGCAGCAGGGCACCAAGGAGTGCAGGTGATGCTGCAGGAGCTGAAATAATCCAGCAGCAGCCAGAGGAGTGCAGGAGCTGAAATAATCCAGCAGCAGCCAGAGGAGTGCAGGTAATGCTGCAGGAGCTGAAATAATCCAGCAGCAGCCAGAGGAGTGCAGGAGCTGAAATAATCCAGCAGCAGCCAGAGGAGTGCAGGTGATGCTGCAGGAGCTGAAATAACCCAGCAGCAGCCACTCAGGGCATCATTGACTCAAGTCTGAAGTTCTCCCTCTTGTTAAATCTGTTTGCAGGCTGTTTATTTCATTGTGTGCTGCCTCTTGGATTGTCTTGGCATCCAACCTGACGTTTAAATTGTGTGTAATAATTTATTAAGATAACAGTAGGCTGTAGCCTGGTTGTCCAGAGCTGTTGCTTTTCCTGCCTCCCTTGTTCCTGGGTCCAGACCCAGGATCCTCCAAAGGCTTTGCAAGCCCTGGGTGAGGAGCTGCCCCTGCAGCTCCCAGGTGTCCTTCTCCTGGAACAGCCATGTCCAGCAGCTCCATGTGGATCCAAGGCCCAAAAGGTCAGAGCTCTTGTGTGTGTGGGTGTTTATTACCTTCCCTTGGCTTCTCAGGAGTCCCATTTCATGACCATCATCAGTCCTGGCCAGGGCACCAGGAGGGTCAGGGCTGTTGTCTTTTTTTTTATGGCTCTTGATGTTTTTTTAGGGGAAGCAGTCATTCCTTCTCTTTCTCACAAGCTCATCTGAAAGTTCTAGAAATAATGTTGGCTATCAAGGTTTGAAACATTTTTATTCTTTAAGAGAAGCTGAGTGTTCACCTTAATTTTAAAACAAGACATAAACTTCAAAACCCAAAGCAATTGCAAGTCTTCACAGCTGTCTGGAATAACAGCCTGAATGTAGGAAAATGAGCAGGGTTGGAAATAAGGGAGAAACAGCTGTGCCTCATTTTGGCCTCTCTTTCCTAACAGCAGGAACCCTTTTCCCAGTGAAGGACTTGTACACTGCAGTTTACTGGTGCCCAGTACACTCATAAACCATTTCAAGGACCCTTAGGATTTTTTTTTTCTCTTTAAAATGTGAAACATAATTCTGGAAAATGTGACTTGCTATGACAGCAGGCACCAAAAAAAAGACAAAATACACCTAAATTCTGAGGAGAAGTGAACAGGTTTGGGGAGAAGGAGGAAGAATCACACTCCCCCTACCCCCCTTTTAATCTTACTGTGCTGAATGGTGTACTTGGGTAAGTAACACATATTTTGTGTCTTGTATTTAAATTGTGATGATGGGTTTGGAAGAATTTTCCCAGATAAATATCTTGTTTTCTGACTGGAAGATGTGTCTTGTTCCTGCAGTTCTATTCTGGAATTCTGTTACCTGTCTTCTGTTGTTTCCCAAGGGATTCCTTGTGCTTTGGGAACTTTTTCTTTAGTACCAGTTTACTTCTCCCTCTCCCCTTATTTATTTTAAAAAAAGCAAACAAACAAAAAGTGGACAAATTGTCATTAAAACACTTGAACACCAGAGCAATGTATTATTCCTTCTTGTTAGAAGTCATCTGTCTTACCATTCATACGCATTGTCATTAAATTACATTTTAATTTCCTTGTGAATGGTATACGAAAATATTTTCCAAATGGATTTCTCGAGAGCTTTGCTGATAACAGGCAGTAATGGGGCATTTTCTGCAAAAGCACAGCAGAGCTGCTGTTCTATATCACAGAATTTGAATGTATCTTTGGAGAAATATCCAAGAGCACTGATTGCTTTGCCCAGGTGGACTTTTAGAGAAGTGCACGTTCCCCAGCTGCAGATCAGCTTTCATCATTCACTGGGATCTTTCCTAATCCATCACAGGCGCCTTCGGAGAAAGCCCCAGAGAAGTCTGCAGGAGACCTGGGCTTTTGCTGGGGTAGCCTAAGTAACAGAACACAGTCAAAATATAGAAACAGGGCTTTAAATTTCCTATGCTACTTTACAAACAGGCTAATGTTTCAGGATAGTGTTGGTTTTTTTTGTTTTTTTTTTTTTCTTTAAAATTAAGCAATACAAGGCCCAAAAAGAAATATTTTCTCATCAAAAATGAAGGCTGTGAACAGGTAAAAAAAATGAAGATGTGTTTAATTAAGATAAGGATCTCCATAGGAAAAGGAGAGATTAAAACTTAAGGTTTTAATTTTTGTGTTCTCATACTTCCAGGGAAGCCTCAGTTGTCTTGACTGGAAGCATTGGGTTTCTTTTCCAATGAAGCTGGGTTTTGCAGATGGTGTTGGATGAGAGGCTTTGCTGAGATGCCTTTGGAAAGCAGTGCCAGGAGGGGAGAGGCACGGGCTGTGTCAGTCCAGGGTCACTGTGGAGTATTTGGGTTTGTCTTTGGAGCCCATTTCCTTCAGGCCATGGGGTTTGCCAGGTGAAGCTTTGTTTGCTGCAGGCTTAAATTTCATTTTTCAAGACATTAATTCAGAAGTATTTGAAATATGCATTTTCCCCTTTTCCCCCCAGTTAAAATAAGATCAACCTGAAGTTTGTCAGCTCTTGACTTCCCTCCTGAAGCCTAAGCTGGACCTGTCCTGGAACTTCCCAATTGCAGCTTGGTGGTGTTTCAGTGCATCGAGTTGTTCACAATCAAAGTTCAGCACCTTGGCTGCTATTGAACTTTTCCCTTTTTGTCACAAAATATTGAAAGTGAGGAAGTGAGTATTTGTTTTTGGTTGTCCAAACCAAAACCACCTCAAAAGGGTTCAGGTTCTGGGAAGCAGTGAGGCTTGTGTTGGTTTGCAGGTTTGTCATACAGTGTTCCACAAAGTGTTATTCAATCACTGCCTGTATTTTTAGTCACAGTTTATTTGTATTATGGTAGAAATCGGAGGTAGTAAAAACACAATAGAGGTTCCCACTGCTGGGAAGTTCAGTACATAATCCCAGAGAAAACTCACTGGATGCAGAGGATAAGTGGAGGAAGAAAACCCAACCCCCCCAATGTGCATTGGTAGATTTGTCCTAAAACCAACCCCAAATCCTCGCCAGATTCCATTGGCTTGCTTATCAGGACAGAGCAATTTCTGAACTGCAAAAAGCAGGAATGCCATTGTGTCCCAGGAAATAATGATCCTGCAGCATTTACATCACACCAGATCTGCCTGTCACTGCTTGAATTGTGGAACAGATCTGATTCCCAGCTGCACTTCCAGAGGGAATCTGAAAAAGGCAGGGTCACAGGGAGGTGTCCCTGTTGGCTGTGGAACTGGTTACAAGATTATTTGCTTTTTTTTTTTTTTTGGTGTATGCAGTGACAAGAGCCTGCTCTGTATTTGTACACAACTTGAAAGCAGAATGATTTGCATTCGATGGCACAGACACAAAAATGGACATATGGATTGTTTTGAAGGAAGTGAAAGTTGTTTTGTTTCTGCAAACTGGAGCAGTTAAAAATACATTGTCAAAAAAATTTCTAAACCCACTTTTCCTTCAGGCAATTCAGTGAGAGCTTGTTTAGGGGTTAATATTGCAGGCTTGAGTGACTTGAAGTTGTAAGAACCCTTGGAATGTGTAAAGAGGGGAAGGATTCTGTAGATAAGGCTGAACTCTGAACTCGGGGCACAATCCAGTTTACAGTTAATCTCCCCCCATAAAAGCAGCATCAGCTGTCAGACCCAGCCAGGACTCCATTCCTCCTCTTCACCTTGTCCAAATAAAGAAAGTAGGCTATTGCACCTGAGAGGAGGGCAGGGAAGGTGGATTCTGTGATTCCTGAGCTTTGAAGCACACAGAGCTGGAGCGGAAAAAGAAGGAAGAGAGGAAGTGTTGATCTGAGGTGGTTCAGCCTGTTCAGTCTCATGGAAACGGAGTCCTCTTGAAGGGGAGTTGTTTTTTGTGGGTTCATTTGGGTGTTTTTAATGCTTAACCCATTGCTCTGACAGCCCATGATCCCCCAAGCCCATTTCCATCCCTGGATGTCTTTGGGAGCTCTCAGGGACTGCATTGTGCAGCTGAGGAAGCAACAAATTCCAAGTTACCTGATTGTGTGCAAGCAGGGAACAGGGGGAAGAGAGACACCCACTGCAGCTGGGCTGTCATTCCAAAATGTTTCAGTTTCAAAATGGTAAAAAATCCAACATAGACATGACTCCAAGTCAAATATTTCATCAGTAGAGGCCTGTTATTTAGTTTGTATTTTAATGTCCTTTCCTTTTTGGGATTGTTGTGGTTCCCTCCTAATTTCACCACTCAGTGAAGTTCTGAAGAAGTTGCCCATGTAGGAAAACATGGGAGTGAGTAGGTTTGTGTGAGTCTTATTTTCTTACTTTGATTCTGTGGCAATCAGTCTTGTTCAAGTGTTTAATCTTAGGTGTTTTATGTGAGGGTAAACCTCTTTGAGTTGATTCTAGAACACACAGAAATAATTTGTGATTATAAACAGAAGTAGGACGAGATTATTGTTGGATTATACCTGCATCTTGATGATAATGGTCAGCTTGAGGGTATTTGAAACATGGACTTAGCAGCTGTTGAAAAATCTGCAAGGGAAAACAAAGGACATAAACTTTAAATCCAGGAATTTGCATTCTTTGGCAAAAGCTGATTGTGAATTTGCATTGACTGCCCAACTAATGACTGGGCAGCTGGTGACAATTAGATCTCTTTATCTTGATTTTAGCACCTGATGTGCATTGACCTTCTCTCTTGCTCCTCCAGAAATGAAGGGATGTGAAATCATAATTTGTTTCCAAAATCTTAAACCATTCCCACAGGCAGAACAAACTCGTATTTGGTCATTTTATCAGGAGCAACAATTTGTGACCTTACTAAAATCAGGAGGTTGCTGTGTCATTCTAACTCTCATTTCCTCAATATCTTCCCTCTTTACATCCTTCCAGTTGATTTTCTGACCTAGGACATCATTAATTTTCTTACAATCAGGTTGTATGGGGGTATTAAGAACTGGGCACGGGTGTGAAGGTTGGGCAGTTGGTTTCTATTTTGGACTGCTGCTGAGTGATGGGCTTGAAATCCTTGTCTCTGTTAACCTGCCTGCAAAAATGGAGATAATGCTGCTTATAGACTTATATGAAGCACTTAGAGGGTTATCTTTTTTGATAGGCTGCTTGTTAGGGAAGGATAAAACGGCTTGAGAGCTTGTGCCAAAACTAGACTGCACTGAACATTTGGAGAAATTGATTTTAATTTAAATTTTCACTCTCGCTGCTGGTGGAAGCCAGAAGGGAAGGAGCACTTCAAAAAGCAAGTCTCACTGGCTTTTTTTTTCTTTTTGGGCTCTTTTTGGAAGGTAGGAGTGCAGCAGTTCCCACAGAAGAGGTGCAACCCATGTTTTTAATGACTGAGGCTGGGGGATCACTGATGAGGCTGAGCTCTTATTTAATCTAAGTTTCAAACCCAGCTACTTGTGCTGAAGAACACAGTCCTGTGAGGTGCAAAAAATACCCTGTTCTGGCATTCCTTTTCAAATAGGGCCCTGCTAATGCACGCAGAGACTCTTGCTTAGGAGATTGCTGAGGAAAGGCTTGGACCTTTGAAATCCAGACAATACCAGAAAAAACACCCATAGGACTCTGAATGGTACCTCCAAAGTGTGTAAGGCAGGGGTGGCAAAGCCTTGCTGCTGTCAGCTGGAAAAGTCATTATTAAGAGATCATTATTGGGAGTGCCAGCTTCTTTCCAATGACAGATTGGTGGTGGTGTTGAGGATTCACTATTCCCAGTACAAATTACACATTTGAGAGAAACCTCCTGTGTCCCACTGGGACTGCAATTCCTGTGTCCCACGGGGATTGCTGGTGGGACCAGCGTGTTCCAAGAGGTTCTTTGGCTCTTCCTGTGCCCTTTGGAGCTCCTGCAGCCACCTGGGCTTGGAGAGGGGCACAGCAGAGGTGAGGGAGTGTCTGCTTGGCTGGCCCTTATCACCTGCCACCACTTCTTCAAAGGTTGCTCAAGGTTTAAAGTTCTGGCTTTGAGTAATCGGCCCAGGAGGACCTTACAGAGGGAAACAAAGGCTGAATACAGAGCTGTAAATGCTGTCACCAAGGAAGTGGGTTTGTCTGAATTTACAACCTTCTGAGAGAACCCAAAATGCTCTGCTTACATTCTGCCTTTGAAAGAAAAGTGTCCTTTTGGCTATATTTTTCAGCCCAGTTTCTGTCCCCTTCACCCCCTCCCTTATTTTTTTAAGCCACCATTTTCTTCCTATGCTTGTTCTCTTTTTTTTTTTTTTTTTGTCATTATATCATGTTTCTCAGTGGAGATGCTTTTTTTTTTCTTAAAAAAAAAAAAAAGAAAGAAAAGCAGCCTCTCATCAGAGGAATGTGCAAGCAGAGTACATTTAAGAGCCACATTCTGTGCTGCCATGGCAACCAGAGTTTTAAAAATGATACCGTCGGTGTTCCAAAATGATGCAACCTACAATGAACATCAGGAATAATTAAGAAAAGTCGTGTGTGCTCTATGCTCAGGAGAAGAAATGATGAGGGGACCATTTCTCTGTTGATTTTTCCCCCTCCAAGTGACGTGTGCTGCTGTTTGGGGTGGGTTTTTGTACCAGCAGTGCTCGCTCAGGGGTCAGTGGCAGGGTTGTGAGGAACCTCCTCGTTTTTTCCTGAGGGGTTTTCTAAGGTTTTCCCCTGCTGAATCTATTTTTTTTTATTTCACTAGCTGCAGAGCTGGGGTGTAGCTTTGGGATGAAGCTCCTGCTGCAATGCCCCATGTTTGCCTTGTTCCAGGGCTTCCAGCCCTTGCTGGTATCCACAGCCGGGAATTCTTGTCCCAACATACAGGCTGTAGCATAATATAAAAGCTCTGCATTTATTAATGTCCCTCCTTAAGCTTAATTTCCATCTTTCATTCTCCTGCCAGTACTGGAGAGGGAGCAGTAAAACGTGGAAGTCCCAGGGGTGGATGCTGGTGCATGGGGGAGTCAGGAGGGCTTGGAAATGGCAAAGGTCACAGGTTAAGACCCTTCAGTGAGGAGCACAGAAGTCTGAACTTGTTAATGAAATGACTGGGATTTTTAGCTGGGTCAGGAAAGGGAGGAGATTGGGAAGGAATAGCAGCCCCAGCTTTTGGGAAGCCTCATGAAGCTTAATTGTGAATATTGCTGCTAATCCCATGAACTGGATACTTTCTCCTTCCTCATTTTTTTCCAAACAAAAAATTAGTTTTTTTCCAAATTAACTGTTCAGTCTATTTAGGAGAATAAGACTGAATCCTGCTGTTTGCCAGACATCTAAGTAGAAATTATTTCTGCTAATTAAATTAGTACAATCCAAATAGCCATGCAACTTCCAAACAGGATTGCTGTGCTGGGGGAACTCAGTGCATTTCCAGTTGGAGGAGAAATATTTCTTTAGTGGACTTGGAAGGTTCTGCTCTTTTGTTGATTCCTCAGATCTTCATTACCAGCCAAACGAAGTATTTCAGACATAGGCTTGTGCATGAAGATAGTGTAAAACACCAAAATTACTTCTGAACTCCACCTCCTGAAAAGCTGTTAAGTTTGTCTTTCCTCTTCCTGCTCTGCATGTGTCTGTTTTTTGTGCCCAAACACAGACAAGCCTCGAGAAACAGGTTCTGTATCCCTTGAAGGTTGTTTCACGAGGACCTTAAACAACAACGATAACAAAAGAAAAAACCCAAACCAGTACCCAGAGCAGCCAGAAGCGAATGGTCCAAGGCCAGCTCCCTCCCATCTGTTCCAGAAGGGTGAGATTGCACATCCCAGCAGTGCAATTGCCACCCACAGCTGTACCTCCACACCCCCACACCCTTCCCCGTCCTCCCAGCATCCCCACCCGGAAAGCGAGAAAGAAACAGTTCTGTGGTAACGTGGGGTTTCTTCTTGTTAATTGTTCAGGGTGAATCCGTAAAAGAACAAGGAGTTCATGCCCCAACCACTTCCCTAGAGTCTGGTATTATAAGAATCTGATTTCTTTCCTCTTTTGCTGACGAGACAGATTGAAAGTGTGTTTTACGGGCACACCCTTTCAGGTTTCTCTATCTCCTCTCTTGCATTAATTTTTAATCACTTCCTCCAGTTGACATGCAACAACGCCTCTGAGGACTGGCTGGATTTATTCTCAGGCAGGACCTGCTCAGCCTTTATCAAAAAATCTAAGGTGACATGACCTTAAAAAAACGGATTCTGATTTCAGACAGGCTGGTGTGCATTGGCTTCAGGGGAGCAACACGAGGCTCCTGGAGATGGGAATCACACAAACACCCCTTGCACTGGAGAGCAGATTTCCTGGGCTATCACGTGTGCCTGCTAGCAGAGGATTCCTTGTGCAATTATGGAATTATGGAAGTGCTGCCCAGTTTTCAGGCAAGAGAGAAAGGTCCTGCTGGTTCATTAACCCTCTTGTTCTGAAGTTTTAAACTCAACAAGGGAAGTGAATACTTGGGAGGATGTGAATGTCTGTGTATGGATATGTATTCAAAGGGTCTGTATGAAATACTCCACAGATGATTAAAGATGCAGTTTCATTTCCCAGGTGATGTGCCAAATTCATTCCAATTAACTAGAAAACCAGCACGGGGGAAGGGGGATTTATATATTTAGTGTGAGTAACCTTCTCACATTTTGAAAAGTGTCCAGCATTGCATCTATGGGATGCATCGTTAATACTCAGTTCCCAGGCACTGTGGGGGCAGATTGTAGTGCTGGACCCTTGGTGTCTGTCTGGCAGCCTTGGCTGCTCGTTCATGGGCTGAGAATTTGGGTCAGAAACCCGAAAGGAGCTGCAGGTGAGTTGGGGGTGGAACACCTGCACACCCCGCAGTGCAGAGCAGCAGCTCAGCCCATGCAGGTGCTCCTTTAAGCCCCTGCTCAGGGCTGCCTGTCCTGGAGGCACGAGAGGAAGTCATGCGGTGCTGCTGAATGGATTTGCCTTGGACACAGTCCCAGCCAGGGAAATTGTGTGACAATTTTAGGGCAAAGGTTCCCCTTGGGTGACATTCGACAGTATTTCAAATATCCCGTGTGCGTTCCCCGGCCCGGCCCTCCTCCGCCTCGAGACAAATCAGGGCGCGGAGAATTAATGAGCTGCTGGCTGGGGATGCCCCGCGCGTCCCGGGGTGACAGAGGGTGACACAGGGTGACAAAGGAGCGGTGGGTGCGGGTGGGGCGCCTTTGCGGAGCCCGTGCGCGGTACCCGCACGGAGCAGAGCGCCTGGGAAAGGCCAGGGCACATCCCCCAGCGGGATGTCGTGCCGGAAAAGCAGCCAGGGCTGCAGAGGCCGGCAGGGAGCCCAGGCTCCCCCGGCTCCTCCAGGGATGCCTGCGGGATGCGTCAGCGGCGGCAGCCGGGGCGGGCGGGCGCGGGGCGGAACAGCCGCAGTCTGGGCTCCAGCCTCCTGGCTAGACTGGAGAAACTTCTAATTGAGTTCCTGAGCCTCCCCTCCCCTCCCTGCAGCTCAGCTGAAAAACACCCTGGCTCCCAGCCATGCCCTTTCGCAGTGACCTTGCCTGCAAATAGCGCGCAGGAATTTTTACAGGCGCTGTGCACTTGGAAAAAGGGCTGGGGGGGTGACAGCAGGGAGCTGGGGAGGGGGTGCTGGTCCCTCGGCTTTAAAAGCCAAATCCATCAGCTTCCCTTGTCAACCTCCTCCCCTTCCCTCCCCCCAAAAAAAAAGCCCACTGAGCCCATGAATTGCAAATTTCGGTTCATTGTGCTTTCTCTTTTTTTACAATGCTATAGATTAATTTCTCTCTCTGATGGTACGACAAATTTTAAGACTCTAAAGATTGATGTAACTGATTGGTTTGAAGGGAATTTTTTTTGTGCGGTGGCAGGATGATACACTGTGTGCTCAGGTTCCTTGCACATAGAATTATTCTTTGACATGTATGTAAAAAATATGTACTTAAAATGTAGGGTGAGTGTGTGTATGGGCCTATAAAAATGTTCCTACATCCAGTTATGCATGAACATAATGTAAAATGATCCTGGTAATGGCTGTCTCCTTAGTGTATATACATAAAAAGCAGCAGCAACCACTGGCTAAAAATAACCCCAAATTCTTCTCTCGGATTACATCAATTAAACTTAGAACGTTTGATGCAAAAAGTTGGGCTGGTAAATTCTGGTTAAGAATCCCTGGTTCTGGGATGCAGGCTGTGGAAATCCCCTGGGGCAGGGACACAGGAGCCACCCGTGGCTGTGGCTGTGACCAGGCTCCTCCACCTCCTGTCAGCAGCACTAAGTCAAATTATGGGCTTTTCTGGGAGGGACGAGTATGACCCGTGTCAGCAGAGGTGTCAGAAGGGATATTCCTGCTGGAGCTGCGTGGTGCAGCCTCTTGGATGTGGGGATGTTCAGCACTCTGCAGGATCCTGCTGTTCACACGTTGCCACCTTGTTCTCAGTCCCCGAATCGCCTTGTGTAACGTGTCACTGGTATCACACTCTTCAGGCGTGTGTTCAAACTTCACGGTACAAAAGGGAAAATTGATAATCCAGAAGTGGCTTTAATTAAAACTTGTTTTTCTTGTTCCTTCTCCCGTGTTTGTCTGGGGCAGCCCCACTCCCTGCAGTCAGCAAGCTGCTTTTCCCTGCTCTCAGAAGTTCAACTGTTGCAATCAAAGGTAATTTTGTTTGTGCAAGATACTCATCTCCAAAGGAAGGGCCAAGAATAGGGGTGAAAGAGAGGACAGCAGGCTGATGACTTAAGTGTTCCTGTCAGGCCTTTCTGACAACCCCAATAATTCTTTAATGGCTTCCTAATAAAGGGTAACATCATTATGTCTGAGAGGTTTTTTGGATCGCTTTTCTACTCATTTGCTAAAGGGAATGAATAAGAAGTGGTCAAAACCAGCAGACCTCTGTGCCTCCACGCTGTGTTGAGCAGATGCTTCAGCAGTGTCCGAGTTCTTTTTAGCTTTTATACAGAAAGGGAGTAATAGACTAAATTTTGTTGCACGTAAATTCAACTGCAAGATTCACCAGTACACATTATGCTCCTGGCACTTTTTGTGAAAGCACCCCAGAGTCTCCCCAGAGGGTTCTGATACCTGAGGGATCCAAAAGGGAAAAAAAAAAAAATATTCTTCTGTTGCAAGATAGAATTTGCTTAGTGTGACTTTCTCTGAGACATATGGTGCAGCAGCACCTGTTTTGTAAGTATGATCTCAGTGCAGAGAGAGCAGATCCTCAAGAATAGAGGAAATTTCTGCTCTCCTTCCCATAATTCCACCTGGCTGCCACCTGCTCCCACATTTAATTGGCCTTAGTCCCTTGGCTTCCCACTCCGACCGCAGGGTAGGCAGGAGGAAGCAGAGACAGACAGTGAGTGTGCAAAGTGTTGTGGGGAAACAAAAGGGACTTGGAAAGAGCAGCTCAGGGAGAAGCTGGGCTGCTTTGTGTGAGCCTCATCATCCCTGGGGACACAGCACAGCTTCTTGGCAACCTGGGCCAAATAACCTCTGCACTTCTACACCATCCACTGGTTCTGGTGGTTCTGAAGTTCCCACCTTTCAGGTCTGGAGCACAAGATAGTGATGATAACAGCTGGGAGTATCCAAATGTAGCTGGCAGTGGTGGAGCCACACACCAGGGATAAACATCCTGACAAAATTGAAGTGTTTATTTGCATGTGGATGTCACTGCTTGGTAAATCCCAACACATCTGGTTGCCACCACTGAGATTTGCCAGTAAAAATGAGGGTGTTTTGCCTCGTTTTTCCCAGAACAGAATGAGCATGGTTGCTCATGGAGAGGAGCTGTGAGAAGCTGATACTTAACAGATTTAATTCCTCCTTGGCTGTGTTCACCCCACCCCTACGGAGTTCAACCACCTTTTTTCACTCACTTAGTATGACCACAGATATTTAACCACGGATTCTCAACTCAATCTAACCACACTGGTAGCCGTGGTGAAGACGAGCAGCTTCGGAAGGAAAAGGTGGTAGTGACACACAAACCTGTGGGGATCTGTCTGCAGAGCTGAGCACTTGCTTGAAACCCTTCTTGTCTCTCTACCTCTCTCTTACATGTGTACCCTGGACAGCAAGCTGGAGTTAGAGGCTCAGAACACTTGAAATAAGCACTTTTATACGAGATGGGCCCTGAGTTACAGGCAGAGCTGGGATGGATCAAAGCAATTCTTGGTAAAGCCAGGATTCCTGTCAGTGTTGTGCTGTAAAGTCAGCAAGCTTTCCCATTCTGAGTGAGGCCTGCAGTTGCTTACTGTCTTACAGCACATTCTGAAGTGTTCTCCATCCATTTTCTGCTGCTGAAAATACTCAGGTCTGAACTATTCTGAGTTCCTGAAGCCCAGAATTTCACTGACACGTGTTAGGAGATGCTTCTCAAATAGCTCTGGGAAGCCTTTTTCCATCCTAAGGTTTTGCTTTTGCATTGCAGTGGAGCTTGGGATTTCATTTCAGCACCTGGCTTGGGGGTCAGTGGATGGGCACCTTCTCCCTCCCTCTGAGCTTGCAGGAAGAGGGAGGAGAAGGACATCCGGAGGAACAAAGTGGCTTAGGAGGTGTCCAGACTGTCTGCAGAGTGTGCTGGATAATCTGGGGCCACGAGACACTCCCAGGCAGTGTGAGGTGGCTCTTGCTGATCTGCAGCATTAATTCAGGGTTTTTTCTATGTTAGTGCACTTTCACTTCCTTTTCTAGAAAAACAGCAAACTGTAGCTGAATGCTCCTGTTACTGCCCTGTAGGCCCCTTATGCAGCAGTGGGGAGAGTCTGTGGAGGGAGGAGATAAGAAAACCATCTCACTTGAATGAGAATTAATTGCTTTTGCCTTGCTTCTGCAACATTCCTAAGTATAAGACTGTAATGGTTACTTTAATATGTAGAGCAATATATGAAATTGTCTTTTTTTTCTCTGGGAGCCTTTGAGTTTTATTTAACTGCTGCCTACATGAGAGGTCAGAAAGTGCAGGAAGCAGAGCTGACTGAGCTTTCCCCTGCTCACATGGAGGAATATGTGCACTGTTCTTCAGGCCCAGTGCCCAGTTTTCAGTGTTTGGGACACTGTTGGATTTAGTAGAGGAAGGCAGAGACCAGGATGACGCTTGTTTAGCTCTCCCTCAGTGGTCTGGCTTAGAACTTTTGCCTCTCACCCCTCAGTTCTTAATGCCTTTTAAAAGAGTTTTAATAGTTGGACGATGATGGATGTGGTGGCTCACATGTCTGCACGTGTGGAGAAGTTGACATCCACAGGCAGTGTCCATAGCACACATTCCAAGGTGAGCTGTCTTTTTTTGGTCAATTAGAACTTTAGAACAGCCTCAGTCCTGCTCTGTCTCACAGTTCCTGGCTGCAAACACACACACAATGCATTGTTACACCTGTGCTGGGGCTGAAACAAAACTTGCAACATTACAGAAACCATTTCTATAAAATCTGTTCTTACAGAGCCTTTTATTTTAGTTTGAGGCTGCTTTATGCTGCCGTAAAGAGGCTTTAGTGCAGTTCAGAATGCGCTGCACAGTCCAGCCTCCAGACACACAAATGGGAGCATTCCCAGCTGTTTCCCAGTGAAGCTGATTTGCCCAGGCCCACCTCTGCCCCCGTCAAGGAGCACAGAGGTGAGAGTGAAATGCAGTAGCACAGCAGCAGGAGCTGCCCCTCTAAATCATCTGGCAGTCAGCGAGCAGAGCCGGTGCCAAGTGCGCCTTATCGGCGGGGCAGATAAGGGAAGGTCAGTGCCCTCGGAGCTGTGTTTGCAGAGGTGTCTGCACAGTCAACACAGCATCTGCTTCTCTGCCTTTCCTTCAGATTTCAGCCCCAGGTAGAAGATCTCTGACTGCTCAGAGGCAGCCAGGCAGTGCTGAGCATCTAAAGTTCCATGTGCTCCATGGAATAGCGTAGTGAGGAGTCTCGCAGCCAGCTCCAGTGGAAGCTGAGACTAAGGATATGTAAATTTAATTCCTTTGCCACATAAATCCTCTGTAAGTATGATCTAAATCGTGTTAATCCAGATCTGCAAAAAGAGGCCTTTCTTTTCCTTTTCTTTGGGTTTAAACTCTTTGGAATAGGAATTGCTTGTAAATGCGTGTGCTCACAGCGCTGTGCTCTTGTTAGAGGTCTGTAAAAACTTCTGCAGGGTCCCTGCTGAAAGAATGGGATCCATTGGAAGTTTTTAGAGAGAGAGCAAGGTCTTAGTGAACTGAGAATTCTTCCGTCTGCCAAGGAGGAAGCGAGGGCAGAGATAGCCTGGTGCTGTTTGATTGCAGAACAAAGAAGGAAGTCATTAGGCCACACCCTTTATGTGTTCCCTTCCCCTGCACGGATGTGAATTTCGGACTGAGACTTAAAGAATCCTAAAGGTAGGGGTGTGTTTGTGCCCTAGAAAAACCAGACTGGATGGTACAGAGTCCTCACGAGCTGCTGTGCACCCAATGAATCCGGGTTTGCTGCCAGCTGAAACAAGAAGTTACGTATGATTCTGTTTTTCTCCTTTCCATATTTCTTTTTTCCATTAGCTTTAGAGTCAGTTAATGTTTATACAGACTGAGTCACTCATCCCTACCCAGCCACCAAAGAATGCATTTAATTCACAGCTCAAGAAGCAAACTGAATGTTTAAATTGACTCAACCTTTGTGGAGGCTTTGATCCATTCTGGAGCGGAGTGACTAAGTGAAACCAGGGGAAGTCAGATTGCAGTACCCAGCTCACGACTGTTGCTGTGGGATCATTTTCACAAAGAACCCTGAATGTTACAGCACTTTGGGAGTGGCATCGGGGGTTCTGGGCTGGGACAATGGCTGCTTTCTGCAGGGCACCACAGTGCAAAATGACTGGGCAGCAGCCAGCAGTGCAGACCTTTGGGGCTCTGCAGACTGCTTTTAGAAATGCCAGCCCCTTCCAGGGCTTGGATTTGGATACCTTGGAGGGATTTAATTTTCACAAAGTGCTGAATACACATGCTCTGAAAAGCAGAGGTGCTGGAAACTTGTCCTGTGCAAAGCCTTGCTTGGTGCCTTTTTCAGAGTGTGGTGTTAAAAATGTCAGTCAAACGTGGCCAAAGACCAAAGCATTAAAAGAAGCCTTTTCTCTGTCATCCCAATCTCATCTTCTGTCCTCAGTCCTCCTCCCCCATTATTCCTTCCACTTCTGGAGCGCTGAAGGATTTGAATGCAGCTGGATTTGAGGTGTAAATAACTAAGCTGTGTGTGGCTGGTTGTGGGAAGTGTAAGGATCTCTCTTCCAGGGACTCTGCAGTATCTGGAACGAGTCCTGTCCAGGCTGCAGTGCCATGCTCCTGTCTCTGACCACCATTCCATACTGAACCAAGGGCTCCAGAGCCTTGCAGAAAGGGGGTAAATTGTCTCTTTTGAGCAGTGCAATTCCTGTTGTACGTTTTCTGGGGAGCAGCCAGAAATCCCTGCACACTGCCTCTCTCTTCTCCCTCTTATGCACACTTTGTCTCTCTAGCTTTTCCCTTGCCTTTTGTGCCAAGAATGTGGTGGGGGAAGGGGGAACCGCACAGGAAATGCCTCTTCTTTTCTCTAACGACATTTCCAGCTGCATTTGGATGGGAGAATTCGAGGAGGGGGAAAGCATCAAATCAGTGGAAAGTTGTTCAGCTGCCAAGTCAAACTGGTACATTTTAGCTCTGGAGACAGTAGAGCCTTTTCTCCTGAATTTTGGCCCATTTTTAAAGTTCCGTTTTTGGAAAAGCAGGGGGAAAAGAAGTTAGTGACATCAGTGCTCCTGGTTTTTATTTATATACGTATTTTTTTCAGCAAAAATGAAGCTAAATTGCAGCTTTACTTCTAAAGGTTGAAAGTGCAGTGGGGTTTAGGAAAGCTTGAGCAGGGTGATGCCCTTTTCTTTCATAGCAAGGAGTGCCCACTTACCTCTCCATCTTTTATCCTCTTTTATTATCTTTTATCCATCCAGCCACCCATGTGCAGAGCCAGAACCTCCTGCTCTCATCTTCTCCTCGGTGGTGTTGTTCAGTAACTCTCCTGTCGAACCTGGGCCATGGGCTGAAGCAACACCCTGCAGTGCAGGCTCAGCCCTTTTCCAGCAGCTGGGGATGGATCCCTGCAAGGGTGGCCTCGCAATTTATGGGGTGCCAAGGACGCAGAGGGGGTAGCTGCAAAGTGGAGATGTAGATAGGACAGGAGATGAAAGGTGTTCCAGCCAGACAACAGGATTTCTTCTCTTCATCTCAGTCCAACGAGGAGGAGGAGTTCTCCCAGAGTTGTCTGAAGTGTTGCAGGAGATGGGCTTTGCCTGTGGCAGGCTAAATTTGGAGTTTATCTCTCTCCTTGGTTCGGTGCCCAGCATCCTGAAATCTTTTGTTCAACTCATGTTCAAACAATATTCTTTTTGTGGCCTGTGAGAGTAAAACTTGTGGTGGACCTAACAGAAGTGGCAGGCAAGCACCAGGATCATTTCAGTGGTACCTGTTACAGTTTTAACAGCTCGAGTGCTGTGGATTTTGCAATTGTTTGCCATATAAACTGTGTTTCTTTGAGTAAGGTGCAGTGAGACATCAAAGCTCTGCAGCAGTTTTACCTTGTGAAAAAAATATATAAAAGGAGGAGGAAAGAAAACGGGGGGGGAAAAAGCAGCTTGTTATTAGCAGCCTGGTTGTCTGCATTTAGAAAACCTATTAAAAATGCATCATGCTGAGGAGACAGTCTGCACAGTGTGTAAAAAAGATGGGTTGCAATAATTCTGTCTCGGTGTTTTGAACCACAGCCTCAGACAACATACACAGGATGGGGAAGGGGGGTTGGGAATAGAATTCTAAGAAAAGTTGTTTATTGCAGTGCAGTCGTATCCTGGACTGGAACCAAATGCGTGACTGTGCCAGGGTCACAGAGGAGCTGCAGCAGGAGAGAGGAAAAGGGCAGCAGGATGGTGGGGGGCAGGAGGAGAGCTCCCCTGAGCTGGCATGATACTCTGGGGAAGGTACAGGAGAGCTGGAGTTGAGCTCAGCTGGATTGATCCCAATCTCTCTTGAGCTGGGGTAAATCAAAGCTGGATTTCTGGAAGTCACATGGCTCTACATTGATGGGAATCTCCAATATGACTTAACTGAAACACAGGAGTTGTTTGATTCTTCTTCTCTCTGCATTTGTTAAGGTTAACAGGAGAGCACAGAGGGAGCAGAATGTCTGGAGGAAGTGGGGGAGAGCAGAAAGTCCAGTCTGTGAATTCTCTGTGTTTGAGGGAGTGTGCTCTGCTCTGAATCCTGGTGACTGCCCTGGCTCAGAGTTTCAGGTCACCACCAGCAGGGAAGGTGAACCAGTCACCTGCATGAGCATCATCTTCATGCCCATGAGGGCTCTGATGCTGCCAGGGACACACATTGAGTGTTCAGAGTGTGCCACAGGCCTAGGCTCCATGATCTTTAAGGTCTCTTCCAACCCAGTGATTCTGGGATCCTGGTGGGGTCACAGGCACGGTGTGCAGCACCCCACACAGCCCAGCTGCTGTCCCAGGGCTTTCCCCCCAAACCTGCAGTTGCTGATAAGTTTATTCTTTCCCTGGCAGCACAGAGGAGCAGATGGGTGTAGTGCAGTGCCAGCTTCTCTGGAGATGCTCTGCAGCCTCCTGTCTCTGTACTTAGAGAGAGGAGAGGGAGGGAGTGTTGGAGCTTCATTCTTTCCAGGGGTGAAAGGATGGTGAAACCCCCATTTGCCCACAAAAGCCAGAGTCACTGAATTTGCCTGTTTTCACAGCCTTGAGGGTGGATGTCCTCGCTGTGAGCAGTCTCTGCTCTTTTCCTTCTCCCCTCTGAAAATGCTGGGTTCCTTTATCTCCCTGCTCCCAAGCCTCTGTGGCCCTGTTGTCCCTTCTGCTTTCCAAAGGCACGGGGAGGTCAGTGAGTGCCCAGGGTGGGCTGGGCTGGTGTTTCCTGCAGATTGGGAGGGAAGGAGCAGCGAGGGAGCTTGAAGCCTGCCCCTGCTGATAGCAGAAATTGTTTTCACTTGGCATTTCCATACTGTTGCCATGCTGCTCTTACCTAACATTGCAGAAGAATAATTGTAATATAGCAGGCCTGGGAGTTCACTTTCTCTGATGTTTTTGATGTCTTTTTATTCAGAAGTTTGAAGCTTCTTGTGTTGAAATGCAACAGAAATACTGCAGAAAGCCCTAAATTGTGATAAATAATTTCTTCCATTTATTACTTTGTTGCTCTCTCTATGCTTCAGCTTTTTGTACTAAGATCTTTATGAAAATGCACTAAAGAAGCTCATCAGTGTCCAGCAAGGTATTTTCTCACACCTCTCCACTCATAGCTCATTTTAACATTGGGAACAGTCTCCTGCTCTTGCAAGCATAAATTCCTTTGGAGTAGATTAGGGAGAGCTGTCTGATGGCCACACGTGGCCTTGGACACACAGCTGACCAGTTTGCTCCTGCACAACAGGTTGGGGCACAGATCTGAACTGCAGAAGAACTGGAGTTTGTTCTTCTATTTGCTTTTTGTGGCAAATTATTGTGTCCTCTTATGTGTGTTTCTCCAGCTGCAAAAGTCAGTTATAAACATGTTTCATTTGTGTGCATTTTGGTGTCTGCAGAGTCACACACAGTGAGGTGTGGGGTGATGTTGTACCCTGTTGTGACAAACTGCTGCTTCTTTAGTGCCATTCTGGGCACATTATTCCTTCTGCTGTGCTTGATTAATTATGTGATGGGTGCTGTTTCATAGTGTCATTATTTGATATATGCTGGAGGAACTGGTGTGGAACACAAGATTGTGCTTCCTTCCTGGACAGACCTTGCTGGGCAGATGGGACTGTGCCTTTATCCTGAGCAATACCTTGAAGGATCAGATGTGCTTGGCAGCCTGAGGGTATCCTGGACATTTCTTTCCATGTCTCTGTGTTTCTCTTGAGTCTGCCCTGGGCCAGGCTGTGTTTGTGGAGCTGGAGCCTGGCTCAAACTCGCTGTTATGTCGGTTTCTATGGAGGAAAAAAAAACACATGGGCTGCCAGACCTGGAAGAGTATTAAAAAAGGAGAAGAAGGAAGTGGAGGGAGGGTGGTGAGGGGAGTGTGGGGTGGAGAAGAAATGTGATCCTCTTGTGCTCTGAAAGTAGAATCTTGATTTCACCCCTCTCTCCCTGTTTTTGAATTGTGAGGGGTGGGTTTTGTCTTCCCAGGCAGACTGAAATCTGTGTGTTTTTAACTGTTTCCAGCAGGGAGGAATCCTGACCATGAAGTGAATTGAGTCAGTGGCTGAACCCAGCTGGGGTGGGAAACATGTTGGGGTTCACCAGCACAGAGATGATTCTGCCAGAGCCTCTAATTGGGGGGTCATGGAACGAGTGCTTCATGCACGTGCTTCAAACCCTCCCTGGCCTTCCTCAGGTTTTTCAGTCAGTCTCGACAAAGCTCTGCTTTTTTAGGAGTAGTTTCAAACTGGTTTTTTAGGTGTAGTTTCAAACTGCTTTTTTAGGTGTAGTTCCAGGCTGCTCTCTTCCCATCCCCACCTGGGTTACATTTCAATAGGTGAGTTTTCAAGTGGCTCAGTAGCTACCTGTGGCATCAGATGAAAGCCCCTGCACCCGTGGCTGCTAATGGCAGTGAGTGAGTTTTATCATCTCCTCTCCATCTGCCTGGTGCAGCAGACATCTCTGAAAATCCTGACTCCAGGGAGTTGTTGGAGGTTCCTGTAAAGCAGCGAGGCCTGACGTGTTCTGGGCGGGCTGCAGGGGAACCACAGCACAGCAACAAGAAATCACCTGCCCCCACACTCATCCCTGGCCTCCAGCCTCTTGACACGTGTCCACTTTGAAATGTCTTCATAGCTGTGTTCTGGGATGATGCCTGGAATTCTTTTGGATGGGTTTGTAGCTTTGTGTTGCCATATCCCTAAAGGAGACCCCCCCCCAACCTCATTTCACTCATCAAAACAGCCCTAAATGAGAGCTGGTGGTGTCTCTGCAGGCTCCCAAACCTCAGACTGGAAGGAAATCCTGGGGTCTTCAGGTGTCATTAGAATAATTCAAACTTGGACTGAGGTGGTTGAGAGTTAGAAGCTTGTTTTGTGACCAGGCTTGGAGCTGGCTTCCAGGGAAGCTGGGAGCAATTTATGGTTTTGTGCACAAACCAGACAGAATTTCTGTGGGTTTTTTCCCCCTGAGTTTTGGTTTTATTGGCTTCAGAAATAGTCACAGGACATATACAGGCATCTATAGCCGAAGTGAAAAAACCCTCAGTGCAGTTTCTCACGGTAGCCTATTCAGTTGTTCCTCATTACAGGGAATATTCCCTCCTTTCAGACTTAAAGGTGCATCTCCCAGAAATGCTGAGTCATAGAACTTTGGTATCTTTGCCTCTAAAAGAAATCCCCAGCTCTGGTTTGTGTAAACTTTCGGATGCTGATAAAAGTGTGTCACATTTGAGGCTCTTCTTGCTTCCATATTTTATATTCAAAATCAAGGCAAATCAAGGAACAACTTCTATACTCTATGGACATAATTATTTGCACCTTAGGCCTCAGTATAATTGCTTTTACAGGTAAATCATATTCTCAGAAATATTCAAAAAGCATGCTCTATTTGATATATTGCCTTTACAGAGAGAAGATTTTTTTTTTTTAAAAAGATAAAAAATCCATCAGAATCTTGCACATTAGTGGCAGTCTTAAGATAAATGTATATTTGCTCCAAGCAGCCCAGTGTGTCTTTTCCTTTTCACTAAAGAGAGGTAATTTTATTTTCAAACAGTGTTGCACCTGCTTGTTGAATGTTGGTATTTTTACCTGGGAAAAAGATGGGTGAAAGGCACAGACACAGCCAGGGGATCCTCACCTGCCTGGCAGTGGGAGGGAGTTCTGTGCTAAGAAAAAAGTGGATGAGTTCACCTGGGATTTTATTGTTGGTGTTGTTTGAGGGGTCCACACATCTAATTTAGAATCTGGTTGTTCCCCTTGGGTGGCCTGTAGGGTGTCCTGACATTTTTGACCAGTGTCCCTGTGAGCAGCACTGTAACTGCAGCCCAGAGATCAGGACTGAGAAGATCCTGGGAAATGTGCAGCTCCTCCATATAATAGTTGGTTTTAGAACAAAGCCTGGAACACTTAACCACATTTCCCCTTTTATTTTGACAGTTCAGACACTGACCACAGGAAAGGCAGTTCCAAACATCTTAATTGCAGCCTGGGCTAGAGGAAAAGGCATTTCTGTTTAAATCCTCCTCGTTGCAGCAGCGTGGCCCTGGACTGGTGGGGGAAGGTGTGGTGGTCTCATCCCATCACCCACTGAGGTGTGGGACCCAAACAGAGTCCTGAGGCTGTTCAATGCACCCTTGTGTGTGAGCACAGTGAATATGATTTTTGTAAAAACTCTGCTGTAGCTGGAAAAGTTTGATAAGGAAGGGAAAAGCAGCAGTGGGTTCAATTTGCCTGCTCAGAAATGGTATGTGGGACAGGGGGGCACAGCCTGTGAGGCTCCTGGAACTCCTCCACCTGAAAATCTCTGTGGTTCTGAGCATTCCCCTCAGCAAACATTGGCCTCAGCTGGCAGCTGAAGCAGGGCAAGAGTTTATTTTTATTTCTTGGAATTCGGTAGACCTGAAATCTCTGTTAAATGTTAACTTTCAAAAGGCACATGCATCAGCATTCTGAGCCACCGCTGGTAGGAAAAAAGAACAGATTATAGAGAACATAAATTAAGTCAGATTTTGGCCTTTCTCAGCCTGCTGTCTTCCTTCTCCTCTCCATGCTCGTCTGCATGACCTGAAGAACAACCTGCAGACAACTGTTCACATCTAATAACTACTATGGTTTGCTTTTAATTTGATCACAGAAGAAACTCTGCTGGCAAGGATCTAACCCCATCCTCTCTCTTCTTTTTTTTTTCAGAATGTTTTCATTTAAGTGAGTATGGTGGTTGCCATAGGAAAAACTCAGCAGCTCAGAGTCAGTTGTTGGAGTGTTGACTCATAGATCGAGTGCTAAAGAGGTGTTTGAGTCTGCGGAGCTGTTATCAGAAATGGCACAAAATGTCTCTCTTGACTCAGTTTGTAAACTGCATATGCATATATAATGAACAAAGGGACCTTGTTAAATAGACAGTTTTGACCTCAGAAAGGGAAAAACCCCAAAAAAACTATCTGGAATTTTAGCTGAAGTTAAAGCAGTTTCTCATTCAGATTAAGTTTCATTCTGTAAAGACCCCAGAGAAGAAATGTCTCCCTCTTGCATTAATTTGGTACTTTTAGGGATTTCATCTAGTAATATTAAGGGTTTTTTAAGTTTTTCTTCCCAACAACAATTTGGAATTATTCCAGATTTATGTCAAACTGGATGACAATTGAAAGAATTGTATATATAATGAATCCTCTTCTACTTCTGAGTATTTGTGGCTACGGACAATAATTGTGCAAGGGGATGGTCTGAATTATTCAGACCAAGTTTCAGGTTTTATTTTGTACTACAGTTGTGTAAATCTGGACTGATTCCAATTGACATCATCTTGGCATTCATTTGTTGACTTTTGTTTCTCTCTATGCTAATAGTAGTACATCCCTCTCTGATCTCACGCTGTGATTACAGGCTCCATTTCACTGTAACACCAACACCAGATTCATTATTATTCCTGCTGTAGTAGAGGCTGGAAACCAGAGTCATGACCTTCTGTGCTTCATGCTCTGTAAATGCATCGAGAGGCACTGA
Organism: Pyrgilauda ruficollis; assembly: GCF_017590135.1. Classification (NCBI taxonomy): domain Eukaryota; kingdom Metazoa; phylum Chordata; class Aves; order Passeriformes; family Passeridae; genus Pyrgilauda; species Pyrgilauda ruficollis. The sequence goes on from NW_024515764.1 coordinate 708,825, forward strand.
CTTCCTTCTTGAAATCTAATTTAGCAGAAAATGAAGCAAATGAATGAGAGTGTTGAGAGGAGGACAAAGGTAATGAGTAGGTGTAGCAGTCGAGGTGGCTGTTGTGCAACCTGATTGTTTTATCATAATACTAAATATATGGATATAAATGTAATCCACACCAACTCCCTTCACCCAGCACAGCCTTTCAGTGTGCTCGAAATGAGAATAGGAATGAGAGCAGGGAAGTGTTCTAAATAGAGGAGTGTAGGGGTTTCAGGGGTAAACTCTTGCAGGCAGAGCTGGCACGTGCCAGTCCCTCAGCTTCTGCAAAGGGTCTGCCACAGACTGGGAGTTTATGCCCCAAATGTTTGCTGTAACAGGTATTTTGTGAAATAAAGTTGTTCCTATTTGGGACAGAAGTGAGGGAGAATCTTGAGTATTTGGAGCTTGGGTTTTTTGTTGCTGGTTGTTTTAAGGATGAATTCCAAAGCACCTCAGCTATGTAGTAAAAATAATAATATCTACTTTGCCCTCTCTCAGTTCCCATGTGAGCCGTGCACTCCTTCCCTCCAGCTGCTCACACTGAAATGGGGCAAAAACATTTGCTTCTCCCAAAGCTTGTTTAGACTAAAGGCATTTGCTACCTTACTGCAATTCTGAAGGGGGACGGGAAACCATTGACAGGATCTAACTGGTCCCAGCTGTGTGGGGTGAGCAGGATCACTGGGGCTCTGCTGGGATGTTTATAGTGCATCCTGGAATCTCAAGTGAGCCTCCTCTGGCTCCAAGTATCCTTTTAATTTACACAGATGTTTCTTCATCATCTATTCTTTTCGGGCTGTTGGAATGATCAACAATTTAGTCTAATTGTGCTGGCTGTTTGGGTTGTGGGGCTGTTTATTTTGTCTGTGTGTCTGGAACAGTCACTCTTTCAAGGACTCTGCTCCCCAGACCGCACATGATTTAGAGAGGAATGGGTTGTGCTGGCTAAAACCTCGGAGATGATGTGCCCAAGCGTGGTCCAGGCTCGGTTCTGTTCTGGCCCTGCTCCATGGCATTCACTCTTTGTGCTGCAGGTGGGAAGGGGCAGAGCTGGTCATGGTTCCCTGGCAGTGCATGGCTTGGGATAAGGGATAGGAAAGGGCTCTTACACTGCTCACACAGAATCATTTCTCTTTTCTGGAGATCCCTCCACTACTGTGTCTGATTCTAGCATCTGGAATTATCTGTGTGGCCTTGGGACAGCACTGGCAAAGATGATGTGTCGGAGCATCCAGCAGCAGTGCCCCCAGTCTGTGTCAGCCTGGGCTCCACGGCCATTCCTGTTCTGGGAGATCCTTCCCAGTGCAGTGCCTGCAATTTCTCAGTTGAGTTTGTATTGTGTGATAAATACAATCAGAGGTGGCTTGTCTTTTAAAATAATAAACTTTACATTATTGGTAGTGTGCTTTCTCTGTAATTAAGGTATTGATTGTAAGTAAACATTTATGACAAGTCCCAAGGCAGGATGTTTTTTCTTGGAGAATTCATCCCAGCACACCTTAGTGACTGGAGTAAGTGCAGGAGATGCTGTGATTCCTGATAAAAATGAATGTTCTTGTAACTGAGGGAGATGAAGAGAAACTAGAAAAGCAATAGAGTAATTGTTCCTTTTTTAACAAATCTGATGGATCTTTAATAGCTGTAGTCAAACAACCTTTCTTCACCTCCCATGATCATGATAGATAATCAATTGTCTAGGACAATTGATGTGTAATAAAACACCAGTTAGTGCAAGAAAACCCAATGTGTGGAGAAAGAAAGAGCCTTTAATGACTATAAGACTATTATTTAATCCCAGGATGTTCCTTGGAGAGTTCTTGAGTTTATAGAGGTGTCCCGGCCTACAATACATTAGGTTTGCAATTAATAGCTGGTTTTCACTTATGAAAAGTATTTATAAAGTGACTCCAGTATTGCTTTTTAACACAAGCAGTAAATTCAGATGTGTGTGGCATCAGGTGTTCTAGCCATGGAGTTGTTGGTTTCTGGAGTGTGCACTCAGTTACCTCGGGGGAGGTGAGCAAAATGTACTTTCTCTTTTTTGGTCTTGAACTTCTCCCTTAGACACTGTGACTTTATTCAGGAAAAGTGTTAGTTTTCCTTATTACCAAGAATAATAATTTGAAAGCCTGCAGACCACCTGATGGAGGCCATTTATTAAGTAACATTTGAAATACATAAAGTTGGTGGCTTGGTTTGTCACTTACTGCATTTTTCCACAGCCAGCTGTGGGACCTGGGGAGCTTTTGGGAAGACTGGGAATGTGTGTGTGTGTCTGTGCTTTCCACCCCACAGCTGGTCAGTGCTTGCGTGTTTTCCGAGTTATTTTCAGTATGAATGCATTAGCTTGGTTTGTGTTTTAGTCCTGACCAGCACTTAGATGGAATTTTCCTGGTAATATTGTGGTTGTGATTGCTGGTTCTGCAGGTGTCAGTCAGGTCTGGTGGCTGCAGTACAAGGGCAGTTGTATATTTTATATTTACTGTAGGAACCTGGGGGGCTCAGAGCCAAGGTAAGCAGGGAACATCAAGAGTGACCAGAAATAAGACCTGGTCTTTTCAGGACTAAATATCAGAGCCAAAGATTCCGAGATTTGCAGCACAGGACAGTGGTCACTGATGATGGGAGTGTGTGTCCATATTTCTGGGCAATAGTAGGCAATAATCCCAGTGTTGGCAATGCTTTTGTGGCATTCCAGTGACAGCCCCCAGAACTGTCAGCTGTGGATTTTGGGAACTGGCAGCTGCTGTTGGCTTTTCCCATTTTGTGAACTGTTCCATGAATTGATCTGGCTTTTAGGTAAAACTCCATTGAACAAAAGCATTAAACCATTTTGAAGACAAGCTGTAAAAATGGGTTTCCCCCCATGGTGCATTTTGTTCTTTCCTGGTGGTGAAGTGGACAAGACAACTCTTCATTGGAGTGTCAGAGCTGCCTTCTCAAAGTTCCTCTGGTTGAGTTAATAACCCACCTTAATGACCATGGTGACATTGTTGGGTTTCTTAATCTCTTCCTGCATGGATGGATCAAAATTCCCATACCTGGGGCACACTCCTTTGTTTCAGGGGCCTGTTACAGCAAGCAGGTCCTGTGGAAGAGGAGGGAATGGGATTCTGAAATTGGGGTTTTTGTCTCATACTGAGGGTTACTTGCTTTGCAAATTGTGGTTTGGTCAGGAGGTCACAACAGGGCCTTCCCCAGGGGATCCCGAACCACCAGGATGGGATTTCTCCCTGTCACATTGTCAGTAACTTGCAGTGTGAGCAAGGCTTGGGGTGAATTGTGATGTCTTAACTGGGGGCTGGTATTCTACCTCTGAAATATTTCATTCCGTACTCTATTTTGTTTTTTTCCTAAAACTGTGAGCAGTAGCACATCCTGCTCTTTTGAAAAGTTCCTGGAGTTGCCTTCCCTTTTCTTGTTGCTTTACCTGATGTTTTCTTCCTTCAATTCATCGTTCTATGCCAAACCAGGAATCTTTTGCATGGGGAGAGGGGAGAAAGAAATTAGAGGAAATAAAAGGTTTTATTTTGCATGGAAACTTGGCAGAGTTTGATGCCAGCTCCCAAACACAACCAGTGCTGGACCTTCCTTACACAGGGGGTGATTTAAAAAAATCACCTTTTGCTAGACATCCTAGAACTTGTTTTCTTCTTGCTTTGTCACCTTCGAAATGCTGTGCTTTGCACCAGATTACTTTTCCTGACATTCCTCTCCCAAGTCTTTAAGGCTGATAGCTGGTGGAAAGAGCTCTTTCCTGTTGCTGCAAGTAGTGGCAGCGCTTTGCAATTCTGTCGCTTTGCAATTCTGTCGGTGGGTCTGGCGACACTTGGCAAAGATGTGGTAATGACAGGCTCCCGGTGGGTGCTTTTCAATGCTGCGCTGAGCTGAGAAATTCATGGCTGGATTTAAACCCTGTGCTGGGACCCTCAGTGCAAGGGAGACACTGAGGGGCTGGAGCCCCAGGAGAGGCTGAGGGAGCTCATGTTTTCACAGTTATTTTCAGTGGGAATGCATTGGTTTGTGTTTCAATCCTGACCAGCTCTTAGATGGAATTTTCCTGGTAATATTGTGATGGTTCTGCAGGTGTCAGGGAAAGGGGATCAGCCTGGAAAAAGGAGCTCAGGGGGGACCTTGAGGCGGAGATTTGGAGTGCCCATCCCTGGAGGTGCACAAGGAAAGCCTGGACATGGCTCTGTGTGACAAGCTGGGCGTTGGGCAGAGCTTGGGCTCTGATCCTGGAGGCCTTTTCACCCTCAATGATTCCATCATTCTGTGATTCATAGTCCAGGACTGTGCAGTACCCAGAATTTGCCCTCTCGCTGTGGTGAGTAGCTGCTGAAGTCAGAAATGTTGGTGCTGCCACAGCTGAACGCGGTCCATGTGTATGGAGCCTGCAGGCTGTCAGCATTAGCATTCCATGGAAATGTGGCCAGCTGTCCTGAGGCACTATCAGCTCTCAGGAGGAATGGTGTTTTAACAAGCATAATGTTACTTTTCTGATTCTTGAGATGCTCTAGTAGAAAAATCAGCGTATTGGAGATTTAGACATTTCTGATTTTCTCTGTTGATCTCCCAGAACTCTGAACTAGCTTGGGTTAAAAATGTTTTGTAGGTCCCTTATGTATTTCATTTCATTGAAGGTGGGAAAATGTCCAGCCAGTGATTGATGGGGTTTTGGAACTTGTTCAGACCTTTTACTTTGCTGGGATGGAGAGGGTTCTTACCCTGGAATCAGATCCAGCCTTCCCTGTGCTGCAAGGCTCCTGCTGGCTTCCCACTGACTTTTTGCTCTTAAATTTATAAAGAAAAGAGAGGGGAAAAGCAGCAAAAAGTAGAGCAAGCCTGAAGTATTTCAGTTGGTTCTGTGAAGAGGATGAAATTTAAAATTTCAGAACAGACAGGTCTTCACTTCCTGCTTCCTTTTTTCCCCCGTCTTGTTGCCCTGCCAGGGCTCCTGTGTTTGCTGAGATTTTCATCTGAAGCCAAAATCCAGCTGATCGGGTGAATTAAATCTGAGCAGTCAGCATTAAAGGACAGTTCATTCTGTGAAGTTTTCAGTGAAAGTTAAAAAACTTCCCAAGTTCAGGATTTTTGAGGACCCTGATAAATGCTGAAAGCCTGAATTGGGGCCTCATTTCAGGAAAAGGAGATGTGAGCATCCCTGAGGGAGCCTGGGACAGGTGTGTCCCAAAAGGAGCAGATTTTCAACAGCAAAAATGATGTCAAAACCCCTCCTGATCTCTGTGCAGAAAGGGGTTTGGAAAACTGACTTAGAAGGCAGGCCTGGTGCATCCTTAACGCTGGAGCAGCTTTCAAGCAGCTCTGTAATTTGGAATGTGAGTGACGTCAGTTCTTCTGGCCATCTGGTTAGAAAATCTAGTTGTAACTGAAAATATCCAGCCCTTTTTTCTCCATTGCTAGGTGGTGACTACACACTTATGTAATTTAACAGCTCAAATTCTTTTCCATTCTGGTGATCTCTTCATGAAGCCATAGCGGGGAGGATGCTGCGGGAAGGGATCAGGGATTCTTCAGGTCCCTGCCCCGTGGGGAAACACAGGGCTGGGGGTTAGAAAATGGGATGAATCCTGCTTCTTCTGGGGCTGTTTGCTGGCTGACCTTGGACAAGAATGTTCTCTTTTTTCCCTACCTCAGTTTCCCTTATTAAATAGTGATAATGACACTTCCTATCTCCCAGGCATTGTTAGATCTAATGAGTCATGCTATGGAACACTCAGCAAGGCACAAGGTATTGTTATAATTACTGCCTGTGCTCTTCTGCTCAGTCCCTGCCTTTCCCCCCTCCTCTTTTTTCCTGCCCAGCACATCCAAACATCCCATTTTAATGCTGTTCTTTAAATACCTGTCGAGCTGCACTGCTCCTCCTGCACAGGTTGTAACTGGATTATAAAATTGTATTGATGGAAAAAAAAAAAATATATATATATATGAAAATGCACCCTGTGATAGTGCCTGAAAAATAAAGGGAGCAGAGCTGTCAGCCATTTCCTAAAGCCTTCTTAATGGCAAAACTTATAAAAGCACAATAACAGGTTGTAAACCTAGAAACTGTAGGCATTGCCATGCAACCTAATGTTCAGATAAAACATTTCTTTTTTTTTATTATTATTTATTCATTCCTAGTAAATAAATTTTCCAAGCAGAATAATGACAATGCTCTGTGATTCATTTTTGTTGAGCATTTCCTCTAATTCTTGCTGAAAAAGTTAAATCTTTCTGTATTACTGACCTTTAATGCCAGCAGAGTCGTGCATCAAGCATCCCTTTAGTTCCCTCCCTTTCACCAGTGACCATGAAAGAAGAGCTGATATCACTGGGGACAGGAATGACAGAGAATTTGCCAGGGATGAGCTGAAGTTTTAGGATGTAGAGGAACAAAAAAGACTTTCTGTATATTTCTTATAGCTGCTCAGGTCATGCATATTAAAATTCAACTTGGAACGGGAGGAAATTCTCCAGTTTATTATTCCAAAGGAGTGCACGAAGGGAAAAACTAATGATAAATAAAATAGAAACTAACTTGTTCAGTGGAGGTAGGAACTGATGACAGTGTTCTGCCCCCTCCCCTTTTTTTAAAGCAAACATATTACTGCAGGTAAAATGGGGTTTGGATTTGCCTTACAGGAGCTACTTTGATAAAAGACTTTTAGCTCCTGTAAATACATAAATAGTGGTGAAGGGGAAGCTGAATCACTGAATGCAGAGCTGCCCTGGCATTACAGGAATATATGTCTGGGCTGTATATTTGCTCCCTGACATATTTGCTTATGTGCCACCACTCCTGTGCTCTTAGGAAATAAATTAGGAAATAAATCAGTTGTCAGTGAATAAATAACAGTGAAAAAAAAACCCTCCCAGCCTAAAGGAAGGCTGTGATAGGCAGGAAATGCTCTCATTTGTATAGTATCAGAACCAGTCACTATACAATAATTTATTTTTTTTTCCCTGAAAGCTTTTCCACCTGTCATGCATAGCTGAAAACTTTAAATGACCGTTCAGCTGGCTCCAGCACCAGCTCTGGGAAACAGTAAATCTTTGTGTTGCATCTCCTGTTACAATGCACCATTTTGGTACATTAATACTGACTTGGAGCTCTAGAGCTTACATTTATTTTCCTAAAGCACTAGAAATTATGATTTCATACTGGGGGGGGGGGGGGGGGGGGGGTGGGAGGGGGAGGGGGGGGGGGGGAGGAGGAGTGGGAATTACTCAGTCGTTAGGTTTAATTGTTCTGAATCCTTCCAGTGCTTCATGAGAAAATGTACTGAGGAGATGTGCAGTATAGTGGGAAATGTGATGGAAAGGTATAATTTGACCACCTACCAGTAGCAGCTGAAAAGCAATTCCAAGGGCTGCATGTCTATCAGGATTAATCACTGGCTCATTATTGAAAATCCCTTCGTGCTCACTCCTGAATCCTCCTTCAGGACGGGCTCCAGCTCAGCTCTTCCCTCCTAGAGGGAGGCTGCAGTTCCAGCCCAGCTCTGTGCTGGGATTGCACAAGAGCACCTTTTGTTTGGTGCAGTTTTGGAGCTTTTTGCAGTGGAAATTGCCTCGGTGGAAGGGCTGGAAGGGCAGGGCAGCCCCCCCAGAACAGCAGCATCTCTAGACAGTTTATGGCCCCCCTGTCTGGTCATTTACCTCCAGCTGAACTCTGCCGGTGGACGTGGCCAAGTATTTCATTTGGACAAGAAAAAAAGAGCATTATTGAAAGGGACTGACCTTTCCATCACCCTGTTCTGTCGTCATGGTGCTTTTATAGCATTTCTCTCGACCAACCCCTTCCCTTTTCTCAACCACAATAATTCCCCTCCTCCTCTCCCGTCCATCCTCCCTGGAGACTCGGTGGTTTCTCTATTTCCACAGACACCTGCCCTGCTGCCCTCATCCCTGGAAGTCCTGGGGGCTCCTGGCAGAAGCTGAAATGCTCAGCTTTGGTCCAGCAGCAGAGCTGGGAGATGCTGGCTTTCCCTCTGGGATGACTAAGGAGAGAGCCCAGGACAGGAGCCTTGGGAATGGATTTCCTCTTCTGCTCTGGGAACAGGAGCTGAGGGATTTCATGGCACTTGTGCTCCTGGAGCGTTTGTTTTACAGGGAGACTGGCTGTTCCTTTGAGGAGCAGGGAATTCAGTGCCTCTCCTCTGAGCTGAAATCCATATGGGAGTGGGAAAATCCTGTGGAACCCCTGAGTGGTGGCTGTGCTGGAGCCCAGGGCTGTGACACTGAGGGATAATTCAGGCAGAGAGATCCGTGCTGGGCACGTGGCTGAGAGATGGGGACAGAACCTGTGGCCATGGGAAATGTGTGTCATGCTCAGGGAAAAGGCCAGCCTGAAAATGGGATTACTGATTTTCCCTGAGCACACAGGAAACACCAACATCTGTGTCGGTGCAGTGGGAACAGTGAAAATGGCAATTTATTATATTGCATTTTTATTTTCCTTACAGAAGTTCCTGGCCAATCTAGAATTGTTTAAAATTACAGATTTACAAAATATTGGCAAAGGTGGGGTGTTTCCATGAATTTGTTTTGATAAACACAAAGTACCAAACTGCTCAAAACCATTTTCAGGGGAAACTGAGATGCTTTTGGGATGATAATTTACACTAAGGAGTTTTGGTTGCCACTGCATTCCTGGGATTATTTGATATTCTACATGGAAAAATTCCACCTGTCCTGCTTCAGTGTATTATGCACAATTTTGGGGCCTTTTGTTCTGCCTGTTGAGGTCACCTGGACTGTACTGCAGGAATCTGTGCATAATTCCAGGTGATCCTTTCTGTTGCTGCTATTATTATTGGACATTCAGTGTTTACTATGGGCATAACTATTGGAGATTTTTCTTCTAGATGCAGCTCCCTTCCACTGACTCTTAAATCTCACATGATTTTAGGGTGGGATCCAAACTTTACATTTCCCACAAGATTCAAGTCAAGCACAGTGTCAGAGAGGTGGATGTTTAAATACTGATCACATATTTCTCCTTCAAAACATGGCAGACTATCTGTGGTATTTCAATAAAAGCATTGTGCTTGTGCATTCCTTAATCAAAGACTCATCTCTGTGTGTTAGACAGGTAAAAACCTGGATTTTCCTCCAATTTCTAATGAACATTTCAATTCAGTAATACACAGCAGACGGTGCACTTGGGCTGGAATGAACTCACAGTTCTGTACAGGCTCTATCTGACCATTTGAAACATTTTTATTGAAAAATCACCAAATGTGATGCTGGAAACCTGAGGAGGGGTTAATGCAGTTCAGCCCCTCAGGTGAGACCTCGACAGGTGAGACAGCCAAGGCCTCACCCAGGCTGTGTTCCTGCTATTTTTGTTTTGCACCTCTGCAAATTTTAATCTTTGTAGTGCTCACTGTGCCTAAGCAGGAGGTTTGAGGAGGAGGCAGGAGAAGGAAGAGGGAAGGCAGAGTGCTGCTGGGCTGGGAGCCAGGACTCCCTGGCCTCTCCCAGATCCAGGGGGATGGAGCAGGGGGGCCCTGGCACGGGCTGGGGAAGGGCCAGACAGAAACATTGATCATCCCTTTAATGTGAGCTGACATCAGAGAGAGTGGAAAGAGAACACAGAGGGAAAACTGCAACCTCAACTCTCCATTAGGAGATCTGTGGGATGGAGTGGTGGCCTTGCTCTCCTGAGATGAGTTTGTGGGATCCTTTCTAGGGAAAAACAAGGAGTGTGTAGATCAGTTGCTCAATGTCCCACTAGGGCTGTGTGTACATTAGTCAGACCCTTGATGATTCCTGCAGAATTGTAACCTCCTCTTAATGAGGCTGTCAATAAACCCATCAGAAAGGGTAAAATCACAGTCAAATGATTCAGGCGTGTGGTTGGAGTGGTAAAAACCTTGCAAACAATGTAACCTGAGTAAGATGGCTCAGCCACCTTTACACAGGGATAACTTGCTTTATTTGTAATCTGCTTTTTGGGTGCAGTTTCAGGCTTTTGCAAGTGTAAAACATCTTTGCCCACAAGAAGGGAGTTGACTTTCACTCTCTTGTTCCTACCTCAGGGTTTTCTGTATGTGGGGACAAATGTACCTTGGTTTCCTTGTGGGTCTGGACCAGATCACTTCTGTTCTACTGAAAAATGTAATCATTAAAAGAGCCATTCATTAAAATAATTCTTTAGGCTTGTTGTTTCATGTGGAGGAGAAAACACCACAAAAATAAATCTGACTTATGCATGAGGCATAAAAGTGTTGTCTAAGATGTTAACAGATCTCAGTCAGCTGACATGAAGGAGCTGGGAGAAAAGATGCTTAAATATTGCCCCTTTACAGAGGGACCAGTCTTGTTACAGGGCGTTTGAACAGGTCTTTGAGGATATTTAGACATTCATTTCTCTGTGCAGGGTGTTGTCCATGAACCTGAATAAACCCAGGACTAAGTTACTGGTTGGCTCCAGCGTAGGTGTCTAAGTCAGAGCTCACTGATGGATTATCTGCAGGTTTTAAAGCATCTCCTCCAGGGTGAATTGCAGTCCAAAAGTGCCTTTCTGATGCCTGCAAGGGACTCTGGACAGCCCCATGTGAATATCTGTAAGCAGAGGGTACCTGTGGTGAACCCAATTCTAAATAATCATATTTTACATATCAGTGCTTGGGTTTGAACTCAGCACATGGACTCAGTGTTGGAGAACATAATGAGCAGGAATTCACAGGGATGTGTGAAGAGGTGTCAGGAAAAGGAGCAAAAAAAGAGCAGCTCTTGTGGAGTGTCCAGTTTTGGAGGGTTTTATCATCGACTAACCAAAATCTCTTTTCTGTTGAAATCCATGCTTTTATATAGAAAGATGAACTGAGCCCTTTTGGGTTGTTGGGGGTTCCCACAGCTGTGTCCTGCAACAGTTCTCTGCAGCTATTGACAAGTTGCTGTCAAAGGTTTGAAAAGTGAATGTTCAACATGTACAAGACAAAACTCATGAGCTGCCCCTTGAATTGTTTCCCAGCTGGAATTAATGGTGTTTAACCCTATTAAAGAATTAGGAAAAGGAGGTTCTTTGAGGTTTGCTTGCTATGAAAACATCAGTTTTGTTTCTGTAGTGCCTTCTGCTAGAAAATACCAAATTCCTTTAGAAACTGGGATGCTGTTTACATTTTTAATGTTTACATTTTATTTACCTAATGCCGTTCAAATAATGTCAGTGGCAGGGGCAGGAATAAAATCCAGTGCTGCTGACCTTCAGGCTGTGTAACTTCAGTCCTGCCCCAAAGCTGATGGGCAGATCCTTCTCCACATTTCACAAGGGGGAGAAGGGGGTGTGCTCTTCTTTTATTTTAATTTTTTTTTTCCTGGGAAAACAATAAAGAATTATTGGAAATATCCATGAGAAGGGCATGAAATGAAAGTAGGTAGAACCAGTGATTTTTGCACAAACCCCAAGTGTGTGACCCTGTATTTAAAGCACATGTGCCTGCTTGGGGCTGTTGGCATTTATTTGTTTTATGTCCTCACTCCCAGCACTGCTTGAGGACAACTTCATCTTCCCTTGTTTTGGGTTTAGACTGATATGCAAACTAAAGAAATTGGCTCCAAAATGAATGAAGTTGAGGTTTGGGGGTTTTGGTGGGATTTTTGTCCAGCTTTAATTCTGTTAAAAGGGGAAGGAAGCACAAACTGTGACTGCTTTCCCACCCATCTGAAGCTGCCTCAACTTGCATTCCACGTGGGTCCTGCTGGCTCTACAATGTCTGCTGCTGACAGCACATGATTTTAGTATCTAATTCTATTAGTCATGACCCAAATCAGCTTTAAAATGGTTAAACACATAGAAGAGGAGTAGGAGTAGAGTGTCAAGAATAGCTTGGAAGAAGATGTTATCCCACATACCAAGGAGCTGGTATCTCAAAGGTGTCACAGTGATGGAAGTGAGGAGAGGGCTGAGCTGCCAAGTTGGTGTAACAAATAAATATTGACTCCCAATGGAACGTGCACTTCTCCATTAATTCAAAATATCCCGTGGCATTCCTGGAGCAGAGCTGCCACAGAGTTCAGCTTCTTGTGCTGCACCTTTGGGAACAATTCCCATCCAGCCTGGTGGGGAACAGGAGCAGGAGCCAGAACCCAACAGCCTTCATGCTCAGCTGCTGGGTGAGTCACTTGGCCTGTTTTTGTTGTGCAGGAGGAGGCTGGGATGGGGCTCGTGGATCTGATGGCACAGCTCGTTGGCTCTTCATGCAGGTCATGATGTAAAATTAGGCCTCATTTCTGAACTAATTGTCACTAAAAAGGCGGTTTTGGCCTTAATGTTTGGGTTGCTCTGGTTTACTCTGTGTAGAGCTGTGGAAATGCTGCTCCATTTACATTTTTTATAATCCTATTTCTCACCACTCCCAACATGCTATCGTGCTGTCTTTGGATGGATGAAAGGAACCACAGACCTACAAAGCAGCAAGTGGAAAACTGTAGGAAAGAATGTCAGGAGCACTGACAGGGTCTGAGGGAGCTGTGCTGGGAGTTTACAGTGGATGTGTTGGAGAGAAGGGAGTGTCAGCAAACCCACCTTCCAGGGTGTCTTGGTGGTGTTAATGCATTCACATTAACTGCAGACCTTAATTCATTTGCATTTCTTCATTTCTTGGTACTTGCCAGGAGCTTCGCACCCTATCGAGAGGAAAGGTGACCCAGAAGGAGCAAAAATCCAGGATTTTTAAAAAGCATACATTTGCCAGAGATAGATATTGCTTCTCCTTGGATTTTAAAGGGGGAGAGCTCAGTTGGAGCTCAGTGTTGGAGCTCTCCCTTTAAGGCTTGTGGTTACAGCCCATGTTTTAATCGCTGCTTTCATCTGATTAAATCCTCAGCCACAGAAAAATCAGCTTAGAGAAACATGTCTCCTGTTGAACCTGAGAGCAGCAGCAGTTCAGAAAACCAAGTCAAGCCAAATACCATTTGAAAAAAAAATGGAAGTTTTAGGTCTCACCAAGAGTGTGTGGCGTGGTGAGTCTCTGGCACTGCTTTCCAGCAAGGTGCTCCAGCCTGCTCCTGGGGATGTCCAAACTCCCCTGTGGCTTCATCTCCTGTGCAAACACATCAAACCTGTCCCAGAAGGGAAACCTGGAATTGCTTGTGTTTTTATTCTTGTGCCTTCTGCCTCTTAGCAGTGTTGGGATCAGGTGAGTGTAGGATGGAGGACAGGGAGGAGTTACTGGGCTTCGCTTGGGAGTTGGGGATCAAATGAGTTTTAATCTTCTTTCAATCTGTCTGTCACCTTATTACTCTCAATCTCCTTTCAAGATGTTATTCAAATCCACATGTGGGTCTCTTTACCAAGATTATAACACAAGAAGTATCCCATTAAACAATTCCGGTGGCACCTACAACAATCCTTAGCCTGTGGAGCGATATTAAACTTGTATGGAGAAAAAAAAGGGGGAAACACCACTTAAAACAAGAAATGTGTTTTCTCTGATATCAGATTTACTCTGTTATTACTCACAGTGCAGCTTTCAGTGTTCATCCCTACTGGTACAGGCAAGGAATGTCTAACACCGACATTTAATTCTTAAATTAAATGTTTTATGTTTCACCTGATCTTTTGAGCCAGCAGGACTACAACAGTTTCATCCTAGAGTGAAAATCAAGACCTGTTTCTCTCCAAATTCACATGAAGTAGCAGTCAGGATATGGGAACCTTGATCTGTGAGAAAGGTCAGTCTCTTCTGTCTGTGCCTTCATCTGAAATTCCAGGGAAGCAGTGAAATCCTTGTTTACACTCTCACTGCAGCTCTACTCAGCCTGACCAGTTAGACTCTACTGTTGTGTAAGAATTGCCATTTTAAAGCTCTTCTGCAACGGGATCAGGTCTGCAGCATTCCTGGGCACAGCAGCCCTGCTGGATCAGGGTTCAATGCCTTGCCCAAGGTCAGGCAGGGCTGCAGTGAGAGGCAGGACAAGAATCATGTTTTATCTGCTATGGTGGCCAGAATCTTGGCAAACCAATTCTTTGGCCATTTTTGTTCACTAAACTTTGTGAACTGTTAACAGACCCTGTTTTAGCCTTCTGGGTGCTACAAGCTCTCTTATACTCCATCAAACAGCAGTGTCTCCACTCCCCTCTGGAGCAGCATTCCTGGCTCAGGAAAAGCTGGGATTCTGACAGGTTTGTCCCAGTGTCCTGCAGTATGGCACTAGCTTTGTCCTGGGAGAGAAATTCAGCTGAGGAGAGGGGTCAGAGAAAATAAATTTCATGGGACTGAGTCTGTTTTGAGCTTTTTCCTACCCCTTGCTGAAGCTGAAACCTCCCCCTGCTTCCTTGGTCAGCTGAAGGATGTGCTGGGAAGCCAGGCACACAGATGGAGGGGATGGAGGTGTCACTTTTCCTTTTAAATTGTGGAGCTGCAGGGGAGAAAAGGCCTGTCCAGACCCAGCCCCTGAGCTGCCCTGAGTGCAGCCAGCTATTCTGGGAAGGCAGCAGCTCACAAAAGCCATGAGAAAGGCAAGAAGACAGAGGGCCCCAGCCTATTGTTTCCCCTGTTCATTCCAAATAATCGTGACTCCCGTGACCTCTGGCTCCTTCCCTCCAGTGAGGATTTGGGGGCAGCTGCTGCCCTGAACAGCTGAGCCCAGCATTATCTGCCTGGTCCCCTGCAGCTCCTTCCTCCCACCCCAGCAGAGCAGCAGTGGCAATGATCACCTCCCCTGCCACAAAACTAATCTGTACTCCTTAATGAAGGTTTGGGATTCTGTTTAGTGTTTCAAATGCTTGTTCTCTCTCTTCCCCTGAGATTTGCTGCTTTAGCCCCGTTCCCTGTTCCATTTGTAGTTGTAGCTGTACAGCTCAGCCTGTTTCTTAGGCAAGTTGGCTGAACTTGGCCTTGTTGAGAGCAGGATTGGGATTTTTGTCAGAGAGAGTTCAATTTGCAGCCTGGTTCAGTTCTTTTCCCTCCTAAGCAGAAGTTTTCTTGTCCTGGTTGGAGGAACCTGCCCGAGTTTCTTGGACAATAATTCTTAAGCTGTGTGTATGGAACAGCTTTGATGGCTGCAAAGGATTTTTCCTTAATGTGCTTGTGGCCTTTAAAGCTTTTGGCTGTTGCACCACTTAAATTATGTTTATATCTACCTAAAGGTGATAGTTTTTGTTTCCTTTAGTGGCTGGCAAAACTCTCCTTGAGGTGAGCTTTGATTTTCTCAGCCTCACTTGTGTTTAGGTGAAATGTCAACTTCTCTCTGCTTCAGCCTAAATGCACTTCACAGACACTGTGTTTGTACCAGCAGGTTGTTGGGTTTTTCCTTGGAGAAACAAAAATCCACCCTGGCTGGAGTCATCCCCCATCAAACCCATCTTGTCCCCTTCTCCTTGGTTCTGGGTTCATCACCTCCTCCTGCCATGCATGGAGAGAGAAGGGATTTTCAGGCAGTGAGGGACACTTTGTCCCACTGGGAAAGGGACCAGTGAGATCCCTCACTGCTCTCTCCAGTGCAGCCCTCAGGCTTCATCTGACACAGGTATGTCCTGTTAAACCTTCAAGTTAACCTGCTTGGGGTTTTTAATACTCAGTCTCAGAAAAATGGGACAGAGAGATCTGTAATGTGAGGTAGGTAAAGGTTTAGGGGTTGGGGCTGTTGGCACAGTGTCATGGGAAAGCAGGCAATGAATTAAATACAAAGATTTAGTTGGAACATCTCACTCCTGATCTAACAGTAACATCTGATCCATTAATTTGTCTGTCCGGGCTCTCCTTTTCTGTTGGGTTGCACAGGTGAACGAGGGGATCAGTCTAATTTCAGATTTTTCTTTCATGCTTGACTTGTGCACTTTTTCCTTTGGTGTTTCTGTGAAGGAGACCCCTCAGTGAAAGGTGATTTGCAGCTATGTGCAATCCTTACAGCAATTTATTCTTGGGGTTTTGTGCTTCTTTAGACATCCTTTAAAGCAAGTAAAGCTGTGGCAGTGTAAGAATGGTTAAATTATCCTTATGGGGAACTCCAAAGATCAAAGCAAACCTTGGGATTACCCATCTCCCAAGCCTGCATTGTTGCTGGATTCTTCACTGGGATGTGACCGATTGTGCTGGCGTGATGAGTGACACTGGCATGGATGTTTTGCTGGTCCTTTTGGGAAGATGTCAGGGCATTTTTCCACACAGACATCTTCCTGGTGTTCTTCCCTGTCTCTCTGTGTAGCCTGCTCTGGAATATGTGCTGCACACAGAGATGGAGTGGCCCAGGAGTACCCAATGTCCTGCAGAGCAGCAGCACAGGACCTTGTGCTAAATGTGTCCTCTGGAAAATGGCTGGAAAATTCTCTTCTTCCTCCCAGGAGCAAGGCAGTTTGTATCTGACTGCAGATCTCTGATTTCTGTTGTCACCCCACAGACCTGAGCCCTTCACCCATGTTACCACAATTTCCTGCAAACTCAGGCTCTGGTTATTGAGTCCCTGCTGTGCATGATCCACCCTCACTTCAGCTCCTGGCATTACACAGAGATTTCCTGTCCCTGTTCTGGATGGATACACACCACCTCCTTCCCTGATTTGTTATTTATTTATCATTCCTTGTGTGCTGGATGTATGAAAACAGCCCTGAAATGCAGAGCCAGTGAACCTTTAGTGTCCCAGAGCAGTGATGTTCTGCAGCTCCCACTGGTGTGACAGCGTTTGCTCCCGTGCAGTCAGGCTCTGAGTCAGGCTTTTCCTTGACCTAAGACTTTCAGGTCAGGCTTTTACTGCCAATTTATATCACTCCTGTGGCCAAAACACATCACAGTTCTACTCCAGGAGATGGAACAGCACAAACCTCTGCTGTCTGTAAGGTCTGGCTTCATCTGGGCTCAGCTGCTCATGATGGTTTTAACCTGAAATACTTCTCAAAGCCTTGTCTGTGTCAGTCACTGCCTTAGAGGCTGCCTTGGAAAAGTTCAACCCAAGTGGGTTTGAGGCTTCCAAGTGTCAGACACAACAAGAAAATCAAACATGAGACCTGGAAGCCTGGAGTTCAGCTCTGTGTTGGTCCCCGTGCTGGGTTTGGTGCAGTGTC
Source organism: Pyrgilauda ruficollis (assembly GCF_017590135.1). NCBI lineage: Eukaryota > Metazoa > Chordata > Aves > Passeriformes > Passeridae > Pyrgilauda > Pyrgilauda ruficollis. Next base: position 725,866 of record NW_024515764.1, read on the forward strand.
AGTGTTGTGACAGCAGAATTCCATGAGCAGAAAGACAGAAAGAAAGGCTTGGACTGATACCTTGGAAATCTTGCTTACTGTGCAGTTTGGAAGCTGGTTGTGTTGACAATAATAAGAAAAAAGCCCACCCCTTGGTTTAAGCTAAGGAAAGTGGGGAAGGGATGTTGGCATTTAGAACTCCAAACTTTCCCTCACCCCTTTCTTTGTGTTTCTGATCACGGGCTGCAGTCCAGGCTCCTTGGTGGATTGTAATTAAACCCAAAGCTTGAAGGTTCTGGGGAGTTCTCGTTGCCTACCAGGTCAAACTGAATCTGGTTTCTATCATGGAATATTTCAGTTCAGTTACCCCTTGAGGAAGTCTGGGAACAGACAGGCCATTCATATTGAACAGATGACCTAGGCTTAAAAAAACCCTTTTTGTCTGTTAAGCTTATAGCTAAGATATTATGAAAACGGCTTAATAATGTGCCCTAACATTTATACCACACTATTTTCTTACTTTAATTTTCCAGGCAATTAAAAATAATTGAAAGTTACTGCCAAACCCCCTGAAGATATACTTTTTCTTTCAAATAAGCTTATTTTCATACTTGTGAGGTCACCAGATATTTATTTGACCATCTTTATAGGGGTCAGGCCCGTTACACACACAGAATGGGGACGTGGAATAGAACTTGCATTGTAACAGCAAAGTGAGAAGTGAGAGCCAAGTCGTGAGGGGCCGTGTTTATTGCTGGGGCACCACAAACAGCACTTGTACATCCACCAACCCCGGCCTAAATTCTGCAGTTCAGCACTAAAAATCCGTGTTTAAAGGCTGTTAATTCTGAATGGAGGCAAACAGAGCTTTGAGTGCTCGGTGAGGATGAGCTGGGGCCAGGCAGTGCCCTGGGGGTTCTCAGTAGAAGGGTTTGGTTTTTGGGGGCAGTGGAGCTCTTTTGGGGGCTCTGGGCATTCTGAGCCCCACGTTGTCACTGTGGCCATGAGAGGGGATGCAGTGGGGAGGGAAAGCAGGAGTTCTGTTGGTGGATGTGGATTGTGCACACTCAAACCTCCCTCTATGCTCTCCTATTAATAGAGTTGTAGCAGACACAACCCATGTGGCTGTGCAGTCACGCTGCTCTCAATATTGCTCAGCCAGTTCTCCCCTAAAGGCTTAAAATCTATCATGTTATACAAGAACTGAAAGCCTTCTTGGAGTGTCCCAGATTTCCCCCTCCTGCCCATCCTATTCCCCTTCCCTTTTTCCCTTCAAATTATCTTTTGCTGCCTCATCTGATGTTACACAAAGTAGATTCTTTGAAATGTTGTGTCTTCTTCTCTCTCTCCATATTCACACACATGGGGTATTTCCTCTTACCTGCAGTCAAAAGTGAGTTTATGTTGGAAAAAAGGAGAGAAACAGGTGGGCTTTTTGTCAAAATTCTGTCTATTGGACAAGACAGTTTGCTAAAGGCTTCTTCTGCAGTGATGATGTTCACGTTGAACATCCCAGTGTAGGGGATAATATTTTTACAGAATATCCTGAGCTGGAAGGGACCCAAAAAGATCATCCAAGTCCAACTGCTCGCCCTGCACAGGACACCCCAGCAATCCCACCAGGTGATTTTGCTCAGTTATTTTAATTTTTTGTAACCTGTTGGAAGTGTTTCTCTTTTCTCAAGGTGACCAAACCTTCTGAAGGCTGAAAATCTTATTCTGAGTGCATCACTCCAGTGTTGTGGCTAAAATTAATTCTGATTAGACAAATCAGTCACTGGAACATGGAAGGTTCCTCCAAAGCAAACCCTTCCTGACACAGCAGAGCTGCTTTGGCAGAAAGAGCAAACTCAAGGGCTCTCTCCTCTCCTTCATTCATCCTCCTCCTCCTCCTTCCTCCCCTCTTAAACCACCTCTGACCCCACCTTAACTCCATGTCTGGTGGAAGGAGCATGTGATGCTTGTTTCTAAAGGCAGCAAACTAAGCTTTGGAAGTCTCAGACTGTAATTGGTTGTCTGCCTTTATCCTGGCAGCTCTGGGGAGGTTCAGGAGCAATAACTGTTACTTAAAGTGGATGAGCTTCTTGTGGCTTCCTGGAACTGCAGGGCACCGTGCTGCTCTGCTGCTTAGGGGAGCATCTGCCTGTCTGCAGCCTTCAAAACATTTTGTAAGCAAAGAATTTAGGTTTTCCCTCTCTTCTGTGTGTGGAGAAGTTGCTCAGTGTGTTCTTGCAGCGCTTGACTGAAAACTGAGTTCCTTTGAAGGATGTTAAATTTGCTCAGGAACTTGAAGCCATTGGCGCCTAAAATATCTGGAACTGTATGGTTGCTTCTCTTCTTGAGTCATCTTCTGATAGAGGGACTCAAGGTGTGAGTTTTTAGATATCTGAGGCCTTGCTCTGGTTTTTTTTTTCCCACTGAGACTGGGGGTTTTCCATGGCACTGCCTTGTAACCTTAATAGGATTTGTAACTATTAATCCATGGCCGATGTATTGACTTTCACTGATATTTATGTAAAGCAGTCTTGGGTTTAAAAACTGTGTTGGGTGCTGAGTGGAGCAGAAAATTCAGATTCTGTGGTGATGTTACAGTGACTTTGTGAAGGTGTTGGAGGTAATTGCACTTGTTTCCCTACACCTCATTGTGCTTGGGCTCCAAAGCAGAGCCTGGCTCTGTGTCCTGTCATTCCACACACCCTGCATCCCCCAGAATGCTCTGAAGCTTTCCCTCTGGTCATCTCAAGTAAATGAAATTCAGTGAAAAATAAATGTAGGGCAGTGCTGCCTTTGTGCAGCCTGAGGATCCCAATTGTTTTGTACACTTTTCATTCTGTATGACCAAAAACCAGCCCTGCAGCCAGCCAGACGTGCTGCTAAAATGCATTTTCCTGCAGTGGGAGGGGGAGGATGCAGAGCATCCTGTAAATAATGCAGGTGAGTGTGGGCACAGGGCAGTGGGGGCTGTGCTTGCTGTTCTCCACTGGCTCTTCAGCCTTTGAGGTAATTCCTGGGGATGTCCTCGGGCTCTTGTCCCAGCTTAGGCTGACAAGGTGCTGTCCCTTGCCCTCAGCAGCAGTGTCACACGCTCACACACATGTGCCAGGCCAAGAGAGCCAGCCTGGCACAAATGCCAGATTAGGAGCTGGGAGGGTGAGTGGGGTGAGGCTGGCAGTGAATTCTGCAGCTGGACTGGCAGAATTGTTCAGTCAGGGCTGGTTACTGACTTGGCTTTTTCTGTGCTGTTTGCTTTTCCTCCCAGAATTAAAAAGGCTGGGTGCTGGTGGCTCTTCAGGGGCAGATTCTGTGCCCCAGGGTGCTCTGCAGAGGAGCTGGGGATACCCAAATCAGGGCACTCTGGAGCTTGGCAACTCCATCCCCAGGTACCACAGAGAAGTTTGACAAAAGAGCATCAAAAGCCCATCAGTTTTATCAGTTTTAGAGCTCCCTCTCTCCTTTCTTGGCTTCCTAAACTGTGCTGGAATTAGTGGAAGTCACAAGGGGAATTCTCATCCTTTTATGTAACATTGGAGACCAAACTGAGGTTCTTGGCTGGCAGAGTGGACGTGTCACCAAACCTCTCCACAATCCAGGAGCAGATGCCTGGGAGAGTTTGGAGCTGGAACTTGAGTCAGTTACAGCAACAGAACCTGCTTGCATTGCAGAGAAAATGTGAGGAGAACATTTTATTCACAAAGGGCTTTTTAATTACCAGAACTGTGACCCCACAAACTGGACAAAGCAGTTTTCCACAGAGGAAATGCTGCTTTTCCTTGCTGAACCTGATGGCATCGCTTCCCTGCCCTTGGTTCTTTCCCAGGGCCAGAAGTGTTTTCCTGGGACACCCCTCCCTGTGTGTGCAGCACAGATCCCTGGCCACGTTCCCCTCCCTTGGTCACTCTCCTTCCTCTGGTCCTGACAGGGCATCCCAGAGTTCCCAGGAGCTGCTGCCAAGAAAAACAGCCTGAGGAAAAGGGGCCATGGCCTGTGCTCAGCCCCTCTGACCTGCTCTGGGCTCCAGCACTGGCTCTGCTCAGCCAGGGGAAGGTGACTTGAGCTGTTTTGTTTTGATTCAAACCACAGGGCAGGGAATTCTTTTCAAGCTGTAACTTTTAGTTTCCACTGGAAAGGCAAAACAGCCTCTTAGCCAGTGGAAAAGAGGCTTCCAGGTGCATCAGCCAAGAGGCAAAGGCAAGCACATCGTGTAACAAATGAGCAGCTCTTTGCAGAGACTTCTTTAGCAGAAAAATCAACAAATCAGGGGTGCTTCATTGGAGGGATTTAACACTGAGGTGGCCACATTCACACATGGCTTTTCCCTTTTTTCCTGGTTTATTTCAGTGTTCCCATCTGGGCAGAGGGTATCGCCCCACCATGGCTTTGTGCTCTGCCCATGGCAGAGGGATTTCTGGAGGAATCAAAATCACTCTGAATGGGATATATTGATTTTGTGAGCAACTACTAAAGGTTCACAGACTTCTGGGACCAAGAGAATGGCTATTAAGAAGTCATTATTTGTAGAAGATTTGAAGAGTTGTGTGGATTTACAGATCCATATTTATATCAAAGAGTAATTCCATGTGATAGATGTAGCAGGAGAACAATAAATTAACAGCATAATTGTAGAGATCAGGGATTAAACAGCCAGGTTAGCTGGCTGAGCATTTTTTATCAATGCAGGTTTCCAGGTAGAATCTTCATCATGTCCAAGCTTCATGGAACTTGGGAAAAAGTTCCCAAATTGCAGTGGCCCAAAGAATCCCAGCAGCTTCACCTGTGGGTGAGAATTAGGAAAGATTTGCCTTTGCTCCCTGCATTGGAGACTGAGGTTTGTGGCTCTGGGGTGTGCCTGGGAGGTGCTTGCTGGGTTTGCTGTACACAGCCTGCTAGAAATGCCTTGTGTTTGCTCCCAAGGATAAGTGCAGTCTGCAGATGTCATCTGGCCTAATTTTTGTGCTAAAGGAATAAAAGGAAAGAAATGTTGAGACAGGAGAGGAAAAGAGGGTGGTTTTTTTTTTTTCTTCTGTGCTAGCCAAGAAGCTTTGAAAATGGATGATGACTTATGCCAGGGGCTATGTAGAGTGTTCTAGAAAATAATTTAAATTTGCCTTTACAAAAGGAATTCATCAAAGGGTACTTGCAGGACTTTGCTTTAAACTGTGATGCTGTCTGAAATAAAACAGCCCAGTCGCTTTGCACTTCTGCTGTTGTAAATTTTGGAGATGTTTCCATAGAAATTAAAGATTTTTGCACAGGTGTGAGAAAAAACTCAGTTCCCAGTTTTTTCAGGTGAACTTCCCATGCTGCCAACATGAGCAAACCATCTCCTCTTTGCATGCAGTTCTTACAGAGCAGCTGGGCAGGTGTGTTTGCATGGAAAATCAGCCCTTTGCACAGCCAGGAGCCCCCTCTGAGGAGAGCAGGGCAGTGCAGGGGGGATTTGTGCACAGCTCCTTCCCTGCCTGTGCCTGGCAGTTTGGTTGGTGGAGATTCCCCCCAGGTCACCCCTGGGGGACACACTGGCAGGGAGTGTGTGCTGAAGGCAGGAATAGAAAGCAAATACTTCCCGTAATCACACGTCCCAAAATGACAGGGGAAAAGGAGTCCTTGTGCTTCCACCAGAGCAGCAAAAAAATGGGAAGATGGAAAGTCTGGATTCCTGCCCAATGAAACCAAAATTGTAAAAAAAAAAAAAAAGAAAGAAAAATAAAACAAATGCTCCATACGCTCCCTGGAACTGACACTGCAGTGTGGTAGGGTTTTTTTCTCTTTTAAATATCTACAGTAGACAAGCAGTAAATCTTCTTACAGCTCTGTGGCACAGCTTTATTTTTAGCTTTTTTTATTATGGAGACAACCCTCCCCAGCTTTCAATCTGTACCTGAATATATTTATTCCTCTAATCCACGTGAAAGTGCAGTCCTTACAAAGACCTCTAATACCTTATTAATCACTTCTGGACCACGTCACAAAGAGGCTTTAGGAAGAAGTGTTCTGGCCATGGCCAACGTGCTCCTGGAGGCTTAAAGGATGTGGATAAAGGGCCCTTTTCCCACATGGAAGGAACCTCCACTGGGCATTTTAAAATTTGATTTTAACTGGAAATTTGAAAGAATCTGTCAGAGCCCTCTCCCTTCTCATGTGGTTCAGTCGGTTCTTGGAGAGACTCAGGCCTGTGATTTGTGAAAGCAGCACGTGGAAAATTCCAAGTTCAGCTCCCAGGTGTGGGAATTGTGGTCTCAGTAACCTCGAGAAGCAGATTTGAATCCTTGTCACTGGTCAAGGTACATTCCTTCTGAAATGCCATTTACACAACTGGGCAACTTCTTAATCCCTGTGCCAGCAGGAGCCTGAAAAACGTGTCCTGGGTGCTCCTGGAGGAGTGGCCACTCAGAGCCAGCACTTCACTGGGCTTAAAATAAAACTCTGCATCCTTCTGTTCCAAGTAAAAGCAGGAGATAAATGTCATGGCACCCTTTCAAAATGGGTCAGTGGTGTTACCCATTTTCTGTCTGCTGCTCAGCTGGGTGTGACTGCTCTGCGGTCACACAAGCGACCCAGGAAAGCCACCTAGAACAGACCCTGCAAATTCTCTTTCTCAGTTCCACTTGCATTTCTCAGTGGAGCAGGAACAGGCTCAGACACTGCTAGCTCAGCTTTGGTTTTCACAGATATTTTCTGGAGCTCAGAGCACCATGAAATGCAGAGCTTGGCAGCTCCTGGGGGGCACGGGGTGCTCCCTGTTGGCTCTGTGCTGCTGTGCTGTGGTTTCAGCCTGTGCTGTCTGCGTGTCTGGGCCCCAGCAGAGCTGCCTGGGTGTCTCAGGGTTTGCAGAGCCCAGCCCTGGTGGTTGCTGCCCTGCTGAGAAAGCGGCTGAGCCCCTGCCCGGCCGGGGAATCCGAAGGGACAGGAAGCTCCACCCGTGCTCGGGGTGCAGCTGAGCTCCCCCCGGTGAGAATGAGCCTGACACACCGAGAGGATGCTCTAAATTTACAGCCCGCTTTTTACGTTCTCTGCTTTTCCAGCTGGGTTTTCCAGTGGAATTGTTTCTGATTTACACCCGCCTCAAGGATAAAAAACGGAGTTCTTCAGCCTCGCAGTATTTTGATAATTTTTTCAAGAATGCAGGTTTCTCTGGGTTGGGATAGCTCAGTAGCTTTGGGGACATGAAATCCTTTCTTTCTAAAGATGCCACAGCATGTGGCAGGATTCCTGCTGGGCTGGGGCCCACATTTCCCATCCCTGTTCTGAAGGAGGAACGAGGCCAGGGGATGGATTCCCCCGTGGAAGCAGCACAGAAGGGCAGTCACAGCTGGCCGGGAGGGGTGACCAGCTCAGGTAAACCTGGGCCACTGCCCTGCTCTACCAGATCTCTGTCTTTAACCAGGATTTGGGATTTATTGCCCAACTCAGACCCATTTTGGGGAGATTTTATCAGCAGAGGGTAGATGGGGATTTGGAGCATGGGCTGATTATTGAAGGTACATTTCCAATCTAAAAATTCACATGTATGGAGGCCTCCTAAAGTGTTTTCCATTTGTTGGTGTTTTCATTCTTAACAAGGCAAAAGGAGCCCAGTTTTCCATACCACATGTTGTGGGTTTGGGGCAGAGGATGATGAGGGAGCAAAAGCCTTTGCTCAGTCCAGATGTGTGACACTGGGATACAGCAGGGGGAAAAAAGTGAATTATTCAGGAAAGGTATTTTGGTAGACACTCAGGCACCAAGAATCACACCTGTGAGCACTCCCACATCTTAAAATTTAAGATTGTTTTCTGGGCTTATTTTCCATTGCATTTTTAGCAAAAATGTTGTTGAGGTGCCTGACCTGCAACTGCTGGTTCTGCTCCTGGTACCGAGCTCCAGGGAAGGTTTGTCTTCCGGAGAAGGAGAGGGTCAAAAATTCTTTCCACTGGTCTCATGGTTTGTTACTGTAATATTTAATTGAAGTAGAAAATTTGATCTGACATGTCAAATGTGGCCCTGGCTGGCTGCAGGCCAAGCTGAGCTGCCTAATTTCGGTTTGCCTTAAAATGGCTGGCAAAGTTCACAGGCCCAAATTTCCCTTTGGAATGTACCTCTGAAATCTTTTTTTAGTGACTGTATAAATCTTTCTGTATCTATTTTTCCCTAAAATTTGCTTCAGAAACCAACAGTCCCAAAGCTTAAGTAAATGTTTCATGTAAGCATTTCTGGGCCCACTTTGTGTCCTGAAGTTTCTTCCATCTGTGGATTGGAGAAAATGTTTATTAACAAGTGACTATGTCCAGCACAAAGCCCATTTAACAGCAGATTAAGTTGCCTCCAATGGAAATAAAAATGAATAGGAAATAAGGAAATATTTATTTCAGTCTTCTCAAGGTTTTGTTTGAGTGTTTCATAAGTCGTTTATGAAGATGGCAAAAAAGCTAGATTGGATTTTCAGTATTTCTTTTGCAACTTGGTGTGTGTTTCATTATTTGGCACAGAGGAAGAAATGAAATCAAATCATCCCCATTTGAAGCAGTCCCAAGGTTTGTTGGCTGCTGTGGCTGGGCTGGAAGTGTCAGAGTGGGGTATCTTGGTGCCTGGAATCTGTCCTGGAGTGGGATGTAATGGCTGAGTCACATGGAGAGCAGATTTTGGTGCTCAGTGTCTGTCTTGTTCCACTTCTTAGTCTCTTCCTGTAGTAGAAACTACTGGAATTGTTGCATTTTTACGTTGTTAAAGTGAAACCTAAATCCAAGGTGGTTTTTTTTAAAGCATCTGCCAAGAGGCAATTTTGCCTTAAACATGTAATGATCCCTGTAATCCAGGTGGGACAGGGATGGAGGGATTGGAGGAGTCAGCACAGCAGCTCCCAAACCACTGTGGCAGCAGCCCTGAGTCCCCTGAAGTTCTGCTCCAGCCAGGCAGCTCTGGGCTCTCAGGAGTGCCCGGGCTGGGAGATGAGTTCAGGGCAGAAAAACCTGTGGGTTCTGCTCAGCACCTCCTTCTCTGCCCCCTTTCCATCCCTCTGGGGGAGGACAGCCCTGTTTTCCCCCGTGTACACACCTCCTTTGCTCCTTTTTCCAGCTGCACCCCACGTTTCCAGACCAGCACAGGCTCCTGGCCATGGAAGTGGAGCAGCATTTCCCAGGTTTTGTGCTCAGCCCCTCCTTGGGGTCAGCCTTGACTTGAAGGCAAAAGGAGGGAGACAGTGGAGAAAGCTGGAGATGATTCCTTTAAAAATGCAAACGAGATCATCCTGTTGAAACATCTCCCCCAGCCTTTCTAGGGCTGTCCCTGCTCCCCATTTCCAGAGCTTGGGGTGCTGCTCTGGGCCCACCCTGGGGCCTGTCCCCTTCCTGCCTGGACAGAATGTTCAGGACGGACGGACGGACGGGGGGAGGGATGGGCTCCATGCTGAGTCTTGCCACCTGTTGCCTTTTTCATTCCAAGCCCCCCTTCCTCCCCACCCTGCAGGCTGAGCTCCCCTCCCCACACAGCTCCCCATCCCCAGTGGACGGGGCTGGGATCAGGAGTCACTTGCCAAATGCCTTTCTCATGCTGTCACTAATTCTGCACAGGCAGCATCTCCGAGAGCAAAAACAAATCTTTTCCAGTGCATTGTCCTGTGTTTTCTAGAGAAGGGCTCAGGAATGCCTTTTCCTAGTTGGGTCTGAGGGGAGGGCCCGTGCCATGGCTGGCCAGGAGGCAGCCCTGGGGAAGCCTGAAGCTGTGCCCAGAGAATCTGCTGCAAATCCCATGGAGCTGGAATTTGGCACTGGCACGGGCTAATTTTGTCCTGGGGGTTGCACACATACACACACACACACACCCACCCCTCCCATGCCATCCTCCATGGAAAGCTGCCCCGAGCTCCCCAGTGCCAGGGAATGTTGTGCTGAGCCCTCCAGGCTTGGCTTGGTGACGTTGCTGGGCACTCTGGGCTGGGAGGGCAGCGAGGGGATGCTCACATGGGCTGGAGAATCCTGGACAATGGACTGAGGCTTCATTCCTCCTAATCAGGGCACTAACGGGGTGCAGGTAGAGAGCTCTTGGGTAGAGAGGCCTGAGAAGGGCATTTGGACAATTCTGCAGGTGCTTTTCAGGTAAATCCTTTAAATCACAGTGCTCAGGGTTCAGTATCAGCTCGAGAAGGAGCCTTGAGGGTGATTTCCAGAACACGGGACATTGGCAAATGAGGTCCTTTCTGTCACTGGCAGGGACACCTGGGCTGGAGCATTTCAGGCTCCCAGGATATTGTCACCCCAGGTTCTCCAGACACACCTGGATCCACACTTGTTTGCCCACAAAAATCACGGTGAAGTGAAAGGATGAAACGAATGTAAATACGAGCAATTATTAATTAGTGCAGTGTGGTTCTGCCACCCTTCTGGGAGCCAGGCTGAGTGGGGATGGGGAAAGGTGGAGAGTGCAGAACTGCAAAAAGACACAAAAAGGAATTAGAAACAGGGGTGGGATGTTTCTTTTATTGTTTCTGGTCATGATGCAGCACAAGGTCCAGAACCTTCTCCCTCCCTGCTGTGAGAGGTGTTTGTACTGGCAGATCTTCAAGCTGGTATCCCCAGTGCACCAGTTAAACCAGTAGTTACCAATTTTTTTGCAAGCCACGCTGGGACTATAGGAATTTTATTCCCTCACAGTGTTGAAGGAAAGGGATTTTGCTTGCCAAAGGGCTTTCTTATGCTTGAGGATGATTTATGGGCCAAGCTGAGCCACTTGTGGAAAAGGCAAAGCAGCTCTTGGCAGCACCCCCAGAATCCACTGCAGCTGTGGGGTAGTGAAGTCATCGGCATAACAACCACTGCAAACAGAATAACAAAGTCTGTTCTGTTCTCGTTTAAAATAATCTTTCCAGTTCAGCAACCACATTAAACTTACCTTTCTGCATGCAAAAATCATAAAAGGCTGATAGTTCTCTTCAGCTTGGAGCGAGTGTCTCCCTTTGATCAGTGCCCATCTCTCCTGTGCCATGCACACTTGACCCGAGTGTCTCCCGTGAAGGAGTGAAGTGTGTTATGTCACAGTCTGTGTCTGCTCCTTGCTTGCACTCCTTTGTTTGGCCTTACATTTGAAAAAAGAAGAAAAACACCCAGAGTTTCTTCTTTCTAAATAACAAAATTTGCTTTTGCTTTATAACTCGTTTCTAAGCAGATTGCAAAATGAGGAATCTGACTTTGATTTTTCTTGCCTTTGTTTCAGGTCTCTTCAGATCCTCCTGCTTCCAAAAAGCCCAAAATAGATGACTCTGCTTCCCAATCTCCAGCTTCTACTGAGAAGGAAAAACAGTCCAGTTGGTTACGGTCCTTATCCAGTTCATCTAATAAGGTGATTGTTGAATATTTTGTAATCAAGAGAGATCAAATTGGCACAAAGCATCACTCTGCTGAGACCAGAGGAGAAAATGAGGGAAAGAACATGCCCAGGGTTTCTAAATTAGTAACATTTCTATCCTTTTCCTAGTCAGCATTGAGCTACACAGTCCCCCCTGATTCCTTGTCACCCTCCAGTGCTCATTGACCTGGATTGTGACAGGGAAGTAAGGAATTCCCTTGTGCCTTTGAGGTACAGGAATCCTGCAAGGCTCAGGATTTGTTTGTAGCTCTTTGTGTGAGTTTGTAGCTCTTTGTGATCCCTACAAACTACACAGAGCCCAAGTGACAAGCCACAAGTGACCAGGTGTTTGCTGCCCAGCAAAACCCACGAGTGCCCTTCCCCTCTGCCAGTGGAAGCCCTGAGCAAGGAGGTCATGGCCAGTGGGGAGCAGCTGTGGGGATGACTGAGGGTGCCCTGGGAAGCCCCGGGTCCCCTCTGGGGGGATTGATGGTTTCAGAGGCTGCTGGGGTCACTCATGTCCTGCCTGTCCCCAGAGCATCGGCTGCGTCCACCCCCGGCAGCGCCTCTCCGCCTTCCGGCCCTGGTCCCCCGCGGTGTCTGCCAGCGAGAAGGAGCTCTCCAGCCACCTGCCCGCCCTGATCCGGGACAGGTAAGGACACAGGGACAGGCATGGGGGGTGGCAGGTGCCTCTGGGTTTGTCCCCGTGCTCAGTCAGAGCGTTTGCAGCTGCAGGGTTGTGTTTGCAGAAGGGGAACACAAAAGGCGTTGCTGGTTGGTGCGTGAAGGGGTTAAAGGTGACACCTGCCATAAAAGTGTCAGGTGAGGCTGCTGTGAAGGTCACTTGGGGCTGCAGTCATCGAAGGTCTTGGCAAGGTGGAGTCCCTGTCCTGGGGCAGTGCTCAGGGTGATGCAGCCTTTGCCTGGCCCTGTCCGTGGTACCGCTCCCTGTTCCAGCCCAGCTCCATCCCCACCGTGCCAGGGAGGCCGAAGGGCAGCAGAGACTTCCCCAAACCCTCTGTGTGCCCTGTGTGACTCCTCAGCCTGTCAGACCTGTCCAGACACCGAGGCCATGCTCTGCTTTTGGAGAGGAGCAGCCCTGAGTGAGTCACCCACAGCAGGTGGGACCTTGGTGTCACACTGAGAGCAGAAAGTGTCAGGGCAGTTCAGCATCGCTGTGCCAGACTGGAGCTGTGCACTCTGAAAAACCTCCAAGCCAGATCCCTGCCTGAGGGTGATGATTTCTGTGGAAAGTTTGACTTAAGTGACCAGGTGTTTTAGGGAATATTGTGGAGCACATATTGTGCTGCCCTTATGAACAAGTTTCTTAGAAGCTGTGGGGATTGATTTTAAAAAAAGGAAAATAGAAGGGCAAAAGCCTATCAGCCTATCCTAAATTTTAAACTAGGTAGGGAAGGAAGTGCTGTAAGTGTCCTTGATATCCCTGTGGGAAATTTGGCTGATTTCAGTATCAGATAAAACCCACCTACAACAGCTCCAGGAGAAATTTTACCTGATACCACATCATGTTGTAGGTGCTAAATTGAAGTTGCGAAGTCTTTGCTCTCCTTTTTGTAAAATTCCATGTATTTGATGTCATGTTAATGCTCCCCTTTAACACCAAGGTTTGACCAAAGGTTTGTTGGTTTTTGTACCTATGGTTTTACACATGGACACTCAGGTGTGTGTCAGAATCACAGAGGCACAAGAAGATGCTTTTCCACTCCATGGTTTGAGTTTACAAAACATTTGTGGATAGATGAAAGTCCAGCTGCGCAGCTGGTTAAAACAACAGTGCCATGAAGAGCAGGAGGAAACAGCTTTAGGACTTTCAGGCTCTGGGAGGTCTCACCTCCTTGGTGCTCTTAGGGTGTGTGGCACTTGGGATGGGATCCCTGGGTTTAGTGAGGGCAAAACACAAAACCATGGGCAGGTTCTCAGCTGTGTCAGTCAGTGGGATTCACTGCCACTCCCATGGGTGTTTGCAGTGTAACTCTGGATTGGGAAGCTCTCCAAGGCAGGAACGTGACCATTTTCTCCTTCCTTCTGCCTCCCCCTGAACCAGCTTTTACTCCTACAAGAGCTTTGAGAGCGCCGTGGCCCCCAACGTGGCCCTGGCCCCTCCAGCCCAACAGAAGATCGTGAGCAACCCCCCCTGTGCCACGGTGGTGTCCAGGAGCAGCGAGGCCCTGGGCTCTGGGCAGCCCAGGAAGAGGAAACACGGCACAGAGCACACGGCTGTCCCCGAGGCCGCCGCCGCCGCCACCACGGCCCCCGAGGAGGACAAGGAGTCGGAAGCAGAGATTGAAGTAGAAACCAGGGAAGAATGTAAGTGACACTTGTGGCCGGCTGGGTTTTTTGCAGGGGTTCCCGTGCAGTTTCTGTGGGGTTTAAACAGAATTCTGGAAGCCCAGTGCCTCAACAGTGCCTTTGTGACAGGAGTTGCACAGTCACAGTTTGAGCAAATTGAACTCAGTCCCTTAAGTCAAGGTTGCATTTTCATCATTTTTCAAGTATCAAAGTAAAAAATGAGTAGGTTTTTAATTTCCTTTCCTATTTAAAATTGATTATCAAGTGTCTCTGTACAAAAGGGCCTCAGCACATTTTGAGCTGTATAATACATATATGAGTTGTATGTAATTATGTCTTAATTATTGACATTTTAAAATTAATTTTCAATGTTTCTTTTTTCCAGTCACCTCCTCCTTATCCTCGCTCTCCTCCCCATCCTTCACCTCCTCCAGCTCTGCCAAGGACATGAGCTCCCCTGGGATGCAGCCCCCAGCCCCTGTCAACAGCTCCTACGAGGTGGCTGCACACCCTGACCCCCACAGCAGCGGGCTGGAGGCTGAGCTGGAGCACCTCAGGCAGGCCCTGGACAGTGGCCTGGACACAAAAGAAGCCAAAGAGAAGTTCCTGCACGAGGTGGTGAAGATGAGGGTGAAGCAGGAGGAGAAGCTGAACGCGGCCCTGCAGGCCAAGCGCAGCCTGCACCAGGTGAGGCTGCCCTGCCCTGCCCTGCCCTGCCCTGCCAGGTACAGCCCAGCAGGGAGCTCTGAAAAAGGAATTGCCTCATTTTTCCCAAATAGCAACAGCCTTTGCTGGGGCTCTGTTTGTAAATCCAGCCAGGAAACCAGAGCACAGGAACCAGTCCTATGTTTTTAAGCTTGCCACCTGTTTTTCCTTGGGTTATAAATCCATGGTTACCAAAATCAACATCTTTTCATTACTGAAAAAATCTTCTAGTCCAGCAGAGTTTATTTTGTTTTCATTTCACTGAACAGGAAACATTTCTGGAGGCTTTAGCTGGAGTTTTAAAAGGCTCTGTGAGGGAGGGTGTTCCTGGGACACGGCCACAGCTGAAGTCAGGGCTTTGTCAGGCATCCCACTGGCCACACTGCCGAGCTTCAGGCAGGGAAGCAGCTCCTTATTTCTGGAATTCCTGGATCCATCAGTGGTCAGGCAGGGCTGCAGGTCAGGGCAGAGCTCAGTGATGGGGGAACTGGCTTTTATTTGACCTGGGGTAAAAAGAGTGGAGAGAAACACAAGAGGAACCCAGTGTGTCCTCTTGGAATATTTGGTGTGGAGCTGTTCCCAGGCTGGGGCTGGAATCCATGGGATGGAGTAAAGAAGGGCCTGGTTTGATCGAGTGTGAGAGACACAAAACCAGCAGTGATGCTCTCTTTTTTAGTTACCCTGAGCAAATTGCTAAATTCCTTTGTGTTCCAGTAAATCAGTGTTTTATTTTATGTATTTAAAAGTAAGCATTTATACATAACGTGTGTGTGAGTGTGCATTTCCAGGGGTTGTGTGTGCATTTCCAGAGGTTGTGTGTGCATTTCCAGGGGTTGTGGGTGGATTTCCAGGGGTTGTGGGTACTTCCAGGGGCTGTGGGTGTGTTTCTAGAGGCATGGCCAAGCTAACTTCCAGCCTGGCTGGGAAGTGAGATTGTCAAAAGAGTGAATTTCCCATGACCCTGCAGTGCTACTTCACAGCAACCAGGGCTGGAGGGTTTGACTCGGACAGGGAGGAAATGCTGCTTCTGGGGGAAAAAATAGATCTTTAGTTTCTAATTTAACCATTTAGGAAACATGAGCCACATCTCTGTGCTTGCTGTAAACATGTATTTTAACAGCTTAGGGGTTTCTTCCTTTGTACCTTGAAGGTTCCTTATCATTATCACTTCAATTAATGGTTCCCTCATGGGTTTGAGATTCCAAGGCAGCAGCTCCCAGCCTGGACAGGGGGAGTGGCAGTTCCCAGAGCAAAATGTGCTTTCCATTCAGCTTCAGGTTTTAGCCTAGAGTTTTCCAGCTCTTGTGACAGAGCAGTCCATGAGCTGGTTCTCAGGAGTCTTGGGGCTCACCCCAGTCGCCTAGAGCACCCCAGAGCTAGAAAAGACACAGTTTGTGTTCTGTCCTTGCCTTGAGTGGATTTTTGAGGGGAGCTCGATAAAATGGAGCTGATTTCTGACATCCTGTTGAGCTTTGCTGTACACAAAGGACACTCAGAGCTGCACTTTCCACGTCGTGCATCTTCAGAGCCTTCAGCTCCAGCCCAGGCACTGCAGTCGGGTGGTTTGGAACGTGGAGCTGGTGCTGGAGCTCTCTCCAACTGCAGTTCATCTTTATTCAGGCCCAGATGGTCGCAGCTATTCTGCTTGACAAAGCAAAATGGGGCTGTAGCGCTGAGCTTTTTGTTATCCTGGGCTCCAGGGTAGCTGGAGTGCAGGAACTCCACAGGATTTAAAGGAGAAGGGCTCGTGCAAAGTTCACAGTGGGGTTTAGCCATGGTCACAAGCAGCAGGAGGTGGGAATGTGGTTTGGATGGCTTCCCTTGCAGCTCTGCCTCCTTGCACTCACTCCTTACCTGCTTCTGTGTCCCAGGAGCTGGAGTTCCTGAGAGTGGCCAAGAAAGAGAAGCTGCGGGAAGCAACGGAGGCCAAGCGCAACCTGCGGAAGGAGATCGAGCGCCTGCGAGCCGAGAACGAGAAGAAGATGAAGGAGGCCAACGAGTCGCGGATCCGGCTGAAGCGCGAGCTGGAGCAGGCGCGGCAGATCCGCGTGTGCGACAAGGGCTGCGAGGCCGGCAGGCTCCGCGCCAAGTACTCGGCACAGGTGAGGCCCAGCCGGGGCTGGAGCAGCTCCTGGGCTCCCTCCTGCTGCCCCCTGGCAGGCGCTGCTCCCACCCCGGCTCCTGAGCTGGGAGAGGCATCAGCAGAGGGCAGGGCCAGCCAGGAGGCCAAAAAAACGGGGTTTGAATTTAAACTCATTCCGTGCACCTGCCACAGAGGTGTGCGGGGCCTCCCCTGCTAAAGGGAGCCCTCAAAAGCTGCTGTTTAACATACTTCAATTTGTGTGGATTTATATGTTCTTCAAATACTTCACATAGTTTAACACAGCCCTGAAAAGCTCGTGGCAGAGGGAGTTCCAGGAGTGCTGGAGCAGCAGTTGTGAGACACAGGTGCTGCTGGAGGTGGGAGCTGCAGGTCCCTGGCGTGGTGGCTTTAAGGGAGGAGGGGAAGAGCAGAAGCAAAGCTCACAATCTCCAGGGCTCTGATAAGGGGAAGGGGAGTGGCCGCCTGCTCCCGCTGAGACACGTCTGGCCAGGAGCAGGAAATGATGTGGGGCTTCCTCTCAGCATCACAGGATGTCTCACTGATAAGGGGTGGCCAGACTAAACAGAGCCTCCCGGGGCTGCTGCGCTGGGCGTTCCCCCCAGGGCCCTGGGGAGCAGCTCCGGGGCAGGTGAACACGGCCTGGGCTGGGCTTGGGGGCTCACGTGTGTCCTGGGGGTGACTCTGTGACACTGCATGTTCTCAGACTCCTAATGCATTCCCTCCTTTAAGCTTAAAGGCTAAAAGTCACCTCAAAAAAGAACTCAAGTATCCAATTATTCCTCTTTTCTGAGGCCAGGCCTGGCAGGTTGGCAGTGTCCCCTGCAGCAGCCCCACTGTGACGGCCACCCCTGAGCCCCCCAGAGCTGTCCTGGGGCAAAGGGCACGTGGCAGCTCCTGTTTCCTGGCTGGCATGGCTGGTAACAAAACTCCTGTGAGTTACTCACTCCCAGGGCTGAATTTTATAAGATGTCATTGTAACTTCAGTTCTTAAGTCTTGAGAAAATGTAAAATAAAGCTTTATACACCCTTGCAGCTACAGCTTGGGGTGTTAGAGGAAGTTGGTCACATACTATTTTTGAGGAAACCGCAGTTCTCTAGACAGGCTCAGTCTGACAGAAACAGCATCAGGCCAGGGTGGGAGAAGACAAAAGTGTCAGAGTGGAAATGCCTTTGTGTAGGCTTAAAGTATTAGATGCTTAATACCCATTGAGGAGCTGTGGTTTATGCCTCCCTTTTTCTTACCTTGATACTGAAATCCAAACATGGATGGAGGGAGGTTTACCTGCATTTTAGCCCAAAACATTGGAGGTTTCCCTTCCCTGTTAAATGGCAATCTTTGCTGACATTTCCTTTCTCGCTGGGCGCTGTTTCTGGTATTTGCACCTTCTGGTCCTGGGGGTTTTCTCTGCCTTTTCTGTCAGAAAGTTCCAAACAGGGAGGTCAGGGAGGCCAAGGGCAGCTGCAGGTCCTGCTGGGAGCAGAGTGGGGACACTGCAGGGCTTTAATCCATAGCAGGGAAGGCCTGGCCCACCAGCAGCCAAGGCCCTTTCTGGTCACTTCCATTAACAATCAGTGTAAGAGCTGAGAGTGAATCCCCTGTGCCAGCAGCTGGGGTTTGCTTTGCTGAGCTGCTGCCACTGCCTAAAGATGCTTGAAGAAGTGACCAGATTCTGTGGCACTAAGGAATTCTTGAACTGTTTCTTAACTCTTCTGGTTTTCACCTTCCTTTCTGGAGCTGGAATCACTGGGAATGTTTATGTTTCAAAGATGAGCAGGCACTGCACTGCAGTAGTGTATGGAACAAAGGAACAGGGAATCCCTTCCTCAATTTTGATAATCCTGTGCTTGGAGTACACATTGTCTTGCTCCCCTGGCCCTGTGCAAGGTCTGTGGGGAGGCACAGGCTCTGTCCCAGCCCGTGTCCCACAGCCCTGTGTGTCCTGTCCCTGCAGATCGAGGACCTGCAGGTGAAGCTGCAGCACGCCGAGGCCGACCGGGAGCAGCTCCGCGCCGACCTCCTGCACGAGCGGGAGGCCCGCGAGCACCTGGAGAAGGTGGTCAAGGAACTTCAGGAACAACTGTGGCCTAAAGCCAGCAGCCAGCCCAGCAGTGAGAGCACCTCGAGCCCCATGGAGAACTGACCCCTCATCCCCCAGCACAGGGAGGGAGAGAGTGGGACTGGGAGTGCACGTGTGAGTAGTGGTGTCCTGGCACACGCTTTAGGAATACGGATTCTCAGTAGTTGGAAGGCAAATGTTGTTACTCTCTAGAACAGAAGCACTGAATTCCGCCTCTTTTTTTTCCCAATCCATATAGCACAACATCTTACTGTGCCTAGAAAACACGAAGTGTTTGTAAACAAAATACTTTTAAGTCCACAGCAAATTTTCTACTGGCAAACTCTAAGCAAAGCAGTGTGGTCCAGCTAAACCCGGAGTCCAAGGTGAGCACGGCAGTGGCTTTGTGTTCTCCTGCCTGTTGGAACATTTTGGAATTTAAAAACAAACCGACTTTTCTTATAAGCTATTTAAAATAATTCATTACACAGACTTGGTATTAAAAAAAAAAATTAACAAGATTTTTATAATGAACCTTTAAAAGCAAAACAAAAAAAAAAAAAGACAAAAAATAAAAAACCTTCGATGCACAATTTTTAATGACTTTATAGGCTTTGGGATTCTTTGTGCAGAAGCCCCTCTTGGTGATGATGCCATCCATGTCAGGAGCAGTTTTCCAGCCATCTCAGAAGCCATCGCGGTTCCATCCCGTCACGTGGGTGTAGGAGAAGTTCAGAGTGCTTTTCCAAGTTGATTTTTTTTCCTTAGAATGATTATGTCCATTTCCTGCCCTGGACACAGGAAGAAGGGAAGCTGCAGGAGTGTGCAGGGGGTGAGGGGAGCAGAAGGGGTTGGGTTGAGAGCCCCAGCCCAGCCCCACAGACCCCCCTGTGTTCAGAGACTTCACCCAGGAGCACGTCAGCCTTGGGAAAAGAAAGAGAGAAAGGAAGAAAGGAAGGAAATGGATGATCAGTTGGTAGAGGAACAAAGCAGAGACATCTGTGTGTTGAAGTCATTCTGAAATCTTCAGCTTTCAGTTTTCTGGAAAACTCATCTTGTTGCACCATCTTACCATGAATTCAGTATTTCCCTGCTTCCATTCCGAACTGTCAGTCAGGATTTCTGTGCCCAAGGAGAGTCCAACGTTGCAGTGTCGGATACTACAGAACAGAAAACCAACATTTTTGCTGCTGTGAATAAGCCTACATCTTTTTTTTAAAAAACTTTTTTGTTTTTAAAAAGAGAATTACTTTAATTTTGGGATCCAAGCCGCAGCCCCGGGATACAATGCAGCAAACCATCACTGCCTTGGGGGTGGTGCTGAGGTTTTTTATATATATTTTTTTTTTTTTAAACCTGCACTTTGTCAGAATCTTACTCTGCATTTTATTCCCTGTTTCTAAGATGTACATGTCAAGCATTTGAGATTCTGCCCTAACAGCTGTGCAAACCATGAACCCAGTCTGCCACCTCTGCCACCTCCCATCAGCATCCGTGTAAGCAAAGGAGGATCCAGCAGCTCCAGGATCCCCTGAGCAGGAATTCCCCTGTGCTGCTGGTTCAGTTAGAACCTGCTTTTGTGGCTGTGTATGGCCCAAGCTGGGGAGCAGCAGAGATGCTCCCAAAAGTGCTTAACAAATAAAGCTGGTGCTTTACTGATCAGGAGAAAATTGATTTTCACCCATAAACACTCACCTCTGACACGCTCAAGCAAGTGAAAATGTGATCTGGGGCTGCAGATGTGCCTTCCAGCTCATTTTTCCTCTCAGCATCTTCTCTAGGCAATGCTAACACATTTTTTTTTTACCTTAAATAATAAAAAAAAGGAAAAAAAAGAGAACCCCCTATGCATCATCATACCCAGAGTTATTCTAAAAGAAGAAACATATTTCCAGTAATCTTTATTTGCTTTTGGACATTAATGCAAACTATGTAAGCTTCAAAATTATTTCCCAGTAGACAGAAAGCGGCTTCCAATCCTAAAATTATGGTATTTACTTACAGTACATTAGAGAGATTTTTTTTTTTTTTTAAACAAGAGCTGTTTGCTTGAAACCATTATAGTAACCATTATAGTAACTGTGAGCATTAACAAAGAAGTTCATATATATGTTTTAGGTACAAAAAAGAAGAAATATGAAAGGAATGGAATTACTGGGACAATGTAAAACTGTTGGGAGCAAGAAGTCACACCAAGTCCATGACCTGAACCTGTCTGTGGATACAGGGGTTGGCCCTTGTGTGTTTGGGATACTGGAGACTGGCTCTAGGTGCAGATCTCCTTCTAAAGTGCAATGCAAAAGGAATTTTGATTATGCTTGAGCAGGTTTTGTTGTTTTTTTTGTTTTGTTTTGGTTTTTTTTGGTTTTTTTTTTTTTAATGTGGGGTTTTATTTTCTTTGTATGTTTTTTTTTCTGTGATTATTAAATCATATGCATGGATTAAACTCTGCCATATAGTCATTAATGGGCATTATTACTGTCTTATGTAAAGGGGTTCTTTTGTTATGCAGTATGCAGAAAAATGTTCTCAGCCTTATGATTTCCAGATCTGTATTATCCATTTATTTCTTCAAGGGAAACTAAACAACTGTAGCTGTAGCTGATCATTTTTGTGCATTTCAAGTCTCTTGTGCTCTGCTTTACTGCCGTGTTGGGAACCACACAGAGAACAGACCCCGCTCCTGTGGCAGCTCATGGAAGCCTGGCTTTGGAAATTTTGCTTGTTTGGGTTTTCCCCCCTGATCTATGATGGTTTCTCTCCCTTTATAACCCCCAAAAAATAGCAACATGTCCATGTCCAGCTGTTGTCTCCCAGGAAAAGCCACTCACCTGAGCACACCGTGAGTTTTTCTTTTTGTGTCCAGGGAAATGCAGTCACTCACTGGCATGAGGCTCCCACACTTCTGAAGGAAGAAAAATCTGCAGGATTTTCAAAGGAAAAAAGCAAAACAATAAATTAGTCACCACAATTAGCAGCCTCACCTGTGCTGCACAGGTAAAGGGTCCCGGGGCAGCACAGAGTCTCCAAACCAGAAAATTGCAGCTTCCTCTCTGCCCCACTCACAGGCACTCCATGCAGGGCCATACCTGCAGGTGAGCTCACCCCAAGACTCCCTGGGATTTGCTCCTTGGGAGTGAAAGGCCATTTCTATCAATCAATGTTTAAAAGCATGAAGAGAAATACGGTGCAAGAAGAGCAGGAACAAACATTCTGCAGCAGCAGCCACTGCCCAGGAGGGGCTGGCAGGGCTGGGCCTGGCTTAAAGCACTGGGCTTTTCCTACCCGTGTTTAACAATCAGAGTTCACTCTGCAGAGCAGGTGAGTTATTTCTGCAGAGGGTGTGATTGATTGCTCATCCAGAGTCATTAGCGGTGTCTCTGTCCCAGCCCCAGGGGCTGATTCTCACCAGGGGGGCTCTGCAGAGCAGCCCCCCCTGCGAAGGTGCTCGAGGCCAGGGAGCTCTGGGGTCATTCCTGTGGCTGCAACACCTCAGTAAAGCTGTGTGAGCCTGGTCCATGGAATCCCTTCCTTCCTTCCTTCCTTCCTGCAGCCCCCGCTCCCTGCTGCATTCCCAGGGAGAGGGGCTGCCCCTCCATCCCCCCATCCGTGCTTTAGTTTCCTTTAAGAAGTTCCAAGGGAGAAGAGGTGTTTCATACAGGCTGTTGACTCTCCCTGTACTACAAATATATTACTACTTGTATATTCAGTTTAATTACTCCTTGTTTCTATTACTGAACGAAGACTTAACGAAGGGAAAAAAAAAAACCAACAGCAATAACATTCATATCTATGGAGCAGCTAACTCTATACATAATATTCTGCTTTTCAAACAGAACTAGCCAATGTAAAAAAACATTAAAAGTAAATTCAACATGTAAATACTTTTTTTCATTTTACACTGTTGTATTATAAGTGTATATGGTGTTTACTTTTTCAAAACTCTTTCTTACCTGGTAGTTGTCTTGTTTTATGAGTTGTGTTTTTAACTGAGAAGAACCTTTGCTGTCTGTTAGGAAAAAAACAAAACAAAATCTTTTTGCAAGTTTTCAGTGTGGGTTATAACCTTTTCTCCATCATTTGCATTTTATTTGTCCTTATTTTCACTGTAAAGTATTTTATTACCAAAAGGTTGGTTTTTGTTCCATTCTGCCCTCTCAGCAGTCCATGTGTTTTAGAGAGAAGTTTTTTGTTGGCTTGGTTGTTGTTTTGTTTTTTTGGTTTTGTTTTGGGTTTTTTTGTTTTTTTTTTTTAATTGAAAGAACTCACAGAAATGACATTTTTTCAATTGAAGAAAAATAAATCTTTACATTTATAATAGCCAATAGCATTTCAGCACATTTTTGTTATCCTGGTCTCTCCTATGCTGCTGCTAATGACAATATTATGACTTACTCTACTATTCTAGAACTATTTTTATGTAAGTAATGTATGCTTTCTTGTTTATAAATGCCTGATTTAAAAAAAAAATAAGAAAAAAGCTTGGCATATTTATCTATTTCGCTGTGTACCTTGATAGTCCTTTTCCACCCCCTTTTCCACGTCCCCTCCCCCTGATGCAGATAATATTGTAAAATAAAGGACTTTATGAGATTATGTATGAAAATAGCTATGCTTATATACCACAGTGACTGAATGTACAGTGTATAGACGCATTACCGAAAATAAAATTGTTTGTCCAGAAAAAAATAAAGAGCTCTGGGATGTTTTTGGAGTTCTCTGTGCTTTGCTGAGGTGCTGTTCCCCCCTTCACGATGATCCCACAGCACCTGGTCCCCGATTTCCTGAGGGCCCAGGAGAAGGACCCTCCCCAGGGCATCATTTAACACAAAACCTCTGCACTGCTGGAAGGAGACTGGAATTTAATTGGGATCACAGCATTCCACTGCGTGGGGAAAATCTAACACTCCAGTGAAATTTCTTTGGAATAGTGAGAATTGTAAGCAAAGAGAAGTTTGTTCTAGGTCAAAGAAAAAGAAACACAAGAGGGGAAAATGCAAAAAGCAGGAGATGGAAACATATGTCAGAATAATTCTCTCATGGTTTTCTGAGAAGTGGCTGCAGAATTTCCACAGCTCTGGGACATTTCTGAAATGCCTTTGTAAAGCAGTGGAAAAGCTGGAGAATGAGCAAAGAGCTTAAAAAAATAAATCTCTTCTTATTTGAGACTCACCCAGCTTTCCAAGGGGTGGGTTTATGTCCTAAATGCAGCTCCACATCCTTGGGGAGGGACTTTGTGCCCCATTTCCCCTCCACATCCCTGTCCTTCCACCTGCACAGCCCTACTGTGACTCGGGGTCCTGAAATTAAAAGTTCAAATAACATTCCTCCTGCTGCTCCTTCTCAGAGAGACTTGTCAGGGTATTCCTGGTCCAAACTAAATAGCAAACTAGATTTGGCTTGATAAGGCTTGGTACCAGAGGCTGAAAAAATTATATATTCTGTCTCCAAGGACCTCTGAGTGCAACAACACAGATTGGTAAGCCCAGTCAAGCTGTCTTGTGTTTCTGAGTTTGAAATTCTGGTTCTGCTGACAAAATAACTTCAGTTTACTAGGAATGAGACCTGAGCCTGCTCAATAACCAAGTGAGCTGAACTGACCCAAACTCAAAGTAGCTGAAAGAAATATAAATAGAAATAAAAATCCAATTTCCTGAGGCCTGGAGTAAAAATTTCATGATTTACTCAAGAGCTTGTGTTACCCATCCATCAGAAAACACCACTAAAAACCCAAACACGGGGTGTACGTGGCAAATCCAAACCTTGTGTGGGGCACAGCTGAAAGAAACGGCCACAAAATCCCACAAATGGGGTTAAACAGCACCTCGGTGCTTCCCAGTGTCCTGTGAGCAGCCCCCCTGAGCCCAGCCTGGCAGATGGAGCACAGGGAAGCTGAACACACACAGAGCAGGGAGAGGCCTGAGGGATTTTGGGAAAGAGAAAGGAGATTCCGTGTTACTGCTCAAAGCACCCAAACCACACCTTTAAGGTGCTCCCACCTTCAATTGCTGAAAAGACATTAAAGAAACATCCTGCAGGGAAGGGATCCAAGGTGTGGAAAATGACAGGAATCTGGGAAGCAGCAGAAGCCCAGGAATGGCAGAGTTAATGGAGATCTGAGCTCCAAGGCACTGTCAGGAGGAAGAGCACAGCTCTAATAAAACCCAGCTGTGTGACGTACACGCCACTGGAATTTTTATGAGATGGCTTATGTGCACTTTAAGCATTACCTGACTGCAATGCAAATTCCCACACACTTTTATTTGGGAGGGAAAGAAGTTTCCACAGCTCTCTGGGCTGGACTGGTTGAGCCCAGTTGTTCTGCACAGCATCTGTGGGGTTTCTGGCTCATCGTTTTGGATTTACCTTTGTGTTTGTTTCTGTTGAGTCAGCTCCTCAACCTGGAATCTTGAGAATTTCACCCTTATAAAACTGCCCCAGAGCCACCCTGGCCCAACCATCCCAGTCCTCTGGCCCTTCCACCACTGCTCTTCCACCTCCCATACCTATGCAGTTGAGGAAGATTCCAAGGAAGAAGAGGACACCTGCACAGGTCAGAAGAAAATGAGGTTTCACTGCTTCAAAGGTCAGATTTGCTCCAAAATCTCATTTCTGTAAACACCATAAGGACCATAAGGACCATAAACTTGAGTGACCATGATCTTGGGAAGAAAGTTTACGAAGAGCCTTTTATAAACCCTGTTTTATAAACCAATGTTTTGGATTGCTCCATGTGCTCAGCTCCATGTGCTCTGGAACAAGAAATTCCTTTATTGTCTGGTTCTCAGAAAAGGTCATTAAACCCTTCCCTTTATGTGACCAAGGATCAAACAGGTGCATGAACAGAGCGTGAACAGAGCTCCTGGCCCCACAGCCCACGAGTGAAACCACTTCAGGCAGCACAGATGGATTCCCTGTGCAGCATCCCCAGTGCCGGTGCCCTGCTGTGCCCTCCCTGCAGCCACGCTCCTGCTGCTCACAGTCCCAGCAGGAAGCACCCACCAAACATCTCCCTGGCAGTGCCAACTGCAGGCCCAGCAGGGCAGAGTGTCTCTTTACAGGCTGCTCAGCATTCCTCAATCCAGCTCCTGGATTTCCAGCACTGCCTTGCAAAGTGGCCAGTCAGACACAGAGAAGTCGAATTTCCTTCAGTTACCTTTCCAACCCACAAGGTGAGTGGAGGACAGAGGAAGGCACGGCACCAAACCTTCCATGTGCCATTTCCTGGCATGTTAAACTCCCCCACAAACCCTCTGCCCCAAATTCCAGCCCCTCTGCCTGGCAGCAGCTCCCAGCTCAGGATTACACTGCAGTGCCAAGGGATTCAACACACGCAGCATTTTTCAGCAGCAGAGGTTTCCTAGTCCTGGCTCTGCAGCCTGCAATTACTGCATCTTTGCTGATGTCAGCCCTGCTGCTTTCCCTACAACGCTCTGCATGGAAAATCTGGGATGGGACTTTGGCTACACCAAAAAAAGAACACAGGATGGGATTGTACACCAGGACTGTGAACCGACACGAGGCTCCCAGCTGGACCTGCTGCTGTGGGCTTGGAGATTCTGCACGGGAAGTTCTGAACTCCTTGTGCCCACCCAAGCCCCCTGGGGTCGGTGGATGCCCGGGAAGTTGCCAGGGAGCAGCAGCCCAGGGCAGCTGCCACCATCCCTGCCCAGCTCTGAGCACACCACACACAGCTCCCGTGCAGGGATCCCGTGCTGCTTAATTCAATTTGGCAGATAACACTGGGGAAAGGCATTGATTTCCTCCCCTCGCTCCCTCCTTCCCTTCCATCAATTTTCCCAGATAAGCAGCCTGTGGCTCAGGTCCTGCTGGTGACGGATGCCTTGTAATTGCTCTGAATGGATTATCCCCAGACATGGAGCAGGCATTTACAGTGCACAGCTGTAATCAGAAACACTCGCACCCAGGAGAGGGGCTCTGAGGAGCAGACAGCTGCCTCTGGCCTCTGCCTTGTCTCTCTGCTCTTATATTAAGCCTAACTTTATGTATTTGTATTTTTAATACAGTAATATCCAGGACATCCCTGAAATCAGGGTCCAGGTGGGCTCAGTGCCATCCCGACCCTCAGAACTGATCTCTGCTTCTCAGGCTACAAAGGTAACCTGAGATTGTCCACCCCATCCACATCTTTCTAAAGATCTTGCAAATTGTTATTTGGCTAAATCAGAATCCACCCACTTGAATGGGTAAACCCAAACTCGGGAAATCTATGCAGACATACTCTGTCCTGGCAATTACTGGCTAAAAGACATTAGATGAGACAGTTCTCACCTCAGTTTATTGCTGCTTTTCTCCCTCTGCCCAGACTAAATTGTCAGCAGCTTGTTTATCAAGATCCCAGGGACTTTCTAATTTGTATGTCTGGGGGGAGAAAACCCATGAATAACTAAGTGTGAGACAGACTGTTACACAGGAACAAAACACAGCCATTTGAGCCACTGTGTTTTAATTTTGTGCAATTATCCACAGCAGCCCAGTATCAAGGGGCAGCAGATCCAAGACCAGGATGCTTAGAGTGAAAATCTGATCAACATCAAAGTGTTTTGCCCTGCAAACTTTCATTGAGGTCACTTAATGAATGAAGGAAAGCAGCAGAACAGCACCCACAAGGAAAAGCTGATCCTGTTCTACATTCCCTGTTGCTGGAAGCTCTCAGGCACTGGGGTTTCCTCCTCCAGCACTGGTTTTCCCCCAGGATCCCTACAGTAAACAACAGATCATGGATTGTGCTGGAGGAAGCAGGAGCCAGGTGCTCTCATCCCCTTTGGTTTGGTGTTTGTGCCACCCTGGTTTTCGTTCTCAGCTCCTGCAGCATCAGTTTGGTCACCCTGTGCAGGACACGGACAATGGCAGCTCCACAGGAAAGGTTTTGTGTTCAGCATGAACAGTACAAACTTCACTCCTCCAACCTTTAACCAAAATCCAATCTTACTCTGAAACAAAGTCCACCTAACCCCACGTTCCAGCTCCCTCTGCTATCTGGGAAAGCAACAGGAATCCTTTCCTGGTGCAATTGATGCCCGCTGCTGGTTTGGTGCTGGAATTGGGAATCCTTCCCCACACACCCCACCCCGCCCTGGCCAGCACAGCCCTCCAGGCCTGGCCTGAAGTGGGGCCCATTTCCCAGAACTCCATCTTAGAATGTTTCACACTGGTTTATTAAATGTGCAGAAATCAACCACACAAAAAAAAAATCTTTGTTAAAAATCACACAACACAAGTTTTTTTCCTGGTTTTGCCCCCCAGAAGCAGCCTGCAGGCAGGGGCAGAGGGGACAGTGGCTTTGGGACCACACGTGCACACCCTGGCTCGTGCAGCTGGCAGATAATGGGCTTTGCAGGTCACTGGCTCTTGAGCACTGTTATCTCTGTGTAACATACACCTTGTTGTGTCTTACTGCTTAATTACAGCTGATACACAGGCCATAATATTGCTTATCATTAGCCAGAGGATGACAATTACCATTTAAGATTAAACAGCTTGCTTTCTTCAGCCAAGTCTCCATGTGACACTTCCTTGCCCAAGAAAAGATTTGCACATGCAGAATAAATCCCCAGACTAATTGGGGATGTGCCCCTCAAAAGGAGCTGGAATTTTGGAAGCACACGTTGCAGGTGAACACCACCAACGGTCACTGCAGGGCTCAGCAGAACCCTGAAGCTGAGGTGAAAAGAGTGTTTCACAGAATTTCTAAAGTCTCTTGGCTTTATCAGGCTCTTGTTTCTGAAATGGACACAGTGAACAGAGTTGGAAGCAGTTGGAAAGCCTGGACTATTAAAGGATCAGCAAAACTGCTGAGGCTGCACAAGCTGAGCTGTCATTAAGTAGCTTCACCCTTTCCACAAAACACAGATGTGTTCCTGTGCACAAACATGTTTTTGTCTTACTGTGCACAGACAACACGAAAACTGCTGGGAAATATTCTGCACTGGAACCCACCCAGGCCTGAGAGGAGATTTCACTACTGATCACCTACAAAAAAAGCAGGAAGACTGAGTGAGAACCACATCCCCTCACCTCTGCTGAGCATTTCTGAGATTCCCTCAGAGCAAAGCCTTTCCCTCCAGAACATAAATGTGATAACATACAGTTGTGATGACTAGTAATGTCACAGGTCAAGGGTTTAAATCTCATGTCCTGTATTTTGTCAATTCCCATTTATCCCATCCAGCACAGCACAAGGGTGCCACACATAAATCTTCCAAAAATGTGTTCTGATCTTTCACCTACAGTAGATTAAAAATAGCCTGGAGCAAGAGCTTTTAGCATTTTGTCATAGCAATTTCTCCATCAAGTAAGATGGATCGCCAGCTCCACGGGGAAGGAATGAACCCACCCTGAGATCAGAGCATGGAAAAGGCTGAGTTCCACCTCCAAGGAGCAGGAGTTGTGCCCTGGGTGGAAATCCCTGCTGAGCTTCCCCTGCTGAGCCCTGTTGCAGCACAGAACATCCAGGGAGGTTTTTCTTTCCTCCTTGCACACTTTTTATTTAAGCCTCAAAACAGTTTGGGGAGTTCAGGCAAAAGTCTCAGGTCCTGGTTTGGATTTTGAAATCCTCCAGCCTGACTTTGGGTACAATTCCCATTTCCCAGATTTTATTTTTAAAAAGTATTTGAAGACAGGTGCTAATTTTGGCTATCCAATATCATTATTAGAGCTCCAGCCACTCAAATTTTCTGAAAACCTAAAGGCCAGAAAATGAATAGCCACAACAAAACATCTTCCTCTCATAATCCTGCTCAATTATTCTGTTATTAAGCCTTGTTATTTCTTAGGGTCTTGTGGTGATCTTGCAGCAGTGAGATGCACATCACCAGTATTAAAGCACAGAACAGTTTTTCACTACCTGCACAAGCAAATCTTGACAAAAACCTCTCCTGCTCTATTAATGTCTGCTGGGCATTAATGGTTTCCTTTCAAAACTTCAAGACCTAACTGCCTGAAAGTGAATCCACCTTTCTGTTATCAGCTGGTTTGATAAAAGGTCCAGCCTACTGCAGCAACTGGGCTTTGCTTGTGTCTTTATCTCCCCACAGCCACAGTTGCCAAAGTGGAATAGATGTCCAAAGAATTTATTCAGGAAACTAAAGCTTCCAAAGCTGCAGCTGCTTCCACATGAATTCAGTGATGCAGAGTTTCCCAGCAGCTCACAGAGACTGGAACATCTGTTTACCAGACACCTTTATGACATTCTACCTCAGTGTGCTGAGATCTCAAGAGTTATCACATTAAATCTTGCAGAGGTGCTAAATAAACTGCAGTCAAAAAACCCCCCAAAAAAAAAAAAAAAACAAAAAACCAAAAAAATCCCCAAACAAACAACCACAAAACCAACCAACCAACCAAACAAACAAACAAAAAAAACCCAAACAAAACCAAAACAGCATAGCCTTGCTCATAACCCAGAAAATCCTGAGAAACTGAGAATTTGTACTCTCTGCCACAATTCAGGGCCCAGCTTTCAGGATTTCCAGAGAGGCTGCCCTTTTATTTCAGAGTGATTACAGATGCCATTGTCTTAGACATAATATTGTGTATTTTTTATATCTATATCTATATATATATAAACCAGAAAACCAGCACCTGTAACAGAGATGTGCAGCTCTCACTAGTTCAAGTCATCAATGAGCACTTTCAGCATCATGTGAGAGAAACTGGGGCATCACCTGTGAGTCAGAACTGGGTAAAGCCTACAGAATTTACCCAGTATTTCCCATTGGTTCCCCTTTTCCAAAACACATTCTCAGTTTAAACAGATTTTACTTTTGCATCAGGGAAGGAGTGTCTGCTTTATTCTCCACTGTTACAGCTGGAACAACCTCCCACATCAGAGATTTCCACACTTTTCTAATGGAATGCTCATCAAGAAAAGAGCCTTCACCTTCCTTCCTCTCAAGCGCACACTGCAACTCTTGGACTAGAGCAGAAAACATGGGGAAAAACACATTTAGGGTTTGGACTAGATGATCTTTAAATCTCCTTTCCAACACAAACCATTCTGTGATTCCATGACACTTGTGGTATTTGTGTTTATGTTTTTCCATAGGTTTTTTTAACAGACCTCAGGGAACCATTTGTGGGGCCCAAGTAATGTGGATTCACATGATCCCATCACATGTTCCTGTTGGTTTTGATGCCAGGATCAAGAGGAGAGATCCTGTGTTATTTTTATGCTTCTGTTACGTTTATGTTATTTTAGCCTCATTAATGGGCCTGTGGAAGGGGAAGGGCCCATGAAAAACACACAAATGCCAGGACATTGGGTTAATTCAGATTTAACTGAACATTAAAGTATCCTCAGAGCTCCCTTTGGGGTTTGGGGAGTGGGGCAGGGGGGCACAGGCTCTTCACTGACAACAGGGCAGATTCCATCTCTTGGACACTGCAGCATTCTCTGGCTACTGAGTCATGGAGGAAACTCTGACACACAAAAATCTGCAACTTCATATTCTGCAGCAGTGAGAGAAGACAGAAAACAAAGGTACAGCTGCTAAACTTCCCACCAGAAGCCAATCCAAAGGGAGGGAAGGGGGTGAGTCAACAGGGCCAACAGCATCCTTAAGGGGAAGATAAAAGATAAAGGAAAACATGTTCATCACAGTTACACTGAAAGATATTTGTGATTTTTATCACTCATCTTTCGGTGTCCTGTGGATTATTTACATTTGGAGGATGGAGGTGAGCATGAGATTCAGCCCAACCCCAGGTGATTCGTGGCACCACAGGTGAGGAAGGGCCTGACCCTCCCAGCCCCAGTCAGTGATGGAAAGAATCATCTCCCAGAGCCATCCAGTCCCTTCCAGCACTGAATCAGATAGCATTTCCCTTTTCTTCCAGCTGCCAATCACCACAATACCTTCTCACCTGTATCCTCACCACAAGTCCTGCATGCATTAGAGCCCAAAGGGCTCTGACAATTCCACCTAAGGTACACTCAAAGGGGGACTTTTTCCTTCTCTGCAGGGTCTCCCATCCCTCCTGTGGCAGGAGGATCCTGGAGCTCAGCAACAGAGGCCCAACACTGCCCTCTCTGCTCCTGCCCTTGGTCCCACACCATGCTCATTTTCCATTTATAAGCAGTTTATATGGAGGCAATAAACTATTCTCAGGTGTTATAAACATTTTACAGGCTGGGGCACTGCACACGCTGGGGTGAACAATTATTTACTAAAGCAGCCACTAATCATTTACAAAAAGGGTATGAACTGAGGTTGGGTGTAATCCCCTGCTCTGTGCAGTGCCTCTTATCTTGGCTGCCCCACTGGGACTGGCCAAGGATCCCCACAGTTCAAAGATTAACCAAACACCTCAGGGTAGGAGCAGCCAAGCTTCCCAACAGGGAGCTGTGACAGGCTCACACCTACCACAGGTTGGAGTAACAAAAGTACAATAAATACAGGAAAGTTCACTAAACCTCCTTATCATATGACCCAAATTTCTCAGTCCTGATTTTTCCTTATCTACAGTTTCACCACCTGTTTGTAGGGATATAAAGGATTGTGCCAAACTTCCTGTATATGGTGCTGCAATCTTTACACCCCCCGAAATTTAGGTGTCCTGATATGATGGGTGCTTTTCTTGACCACCTGGGAGTGTTTCCTGTCCACTCTGGAAGGATACAAAGGAATAGCTTTATTTCTTTGGCATTTTTAGAGGGATGAGTCAGAGAGTCGTGAGCTCAAACTGCTGAACATACTGGTATTTTCAGACACCTCAAATGCTTCTATGACACAAGAACATTATGAAATATAAAACATTTCTTTACTGTCAAACCAACATTGCCTTGTCCTGCCAACAACCTGCCTGCTGATTGGGGTTTCTGTGGATTTCTTTTTCCTCAGCATGAGTTCAAATCCTGTGCACTTCTGCCATATTTCAATTATCCATTACATAAGTGATCTTCTTGCATTAAATCTGATTTAGGATGAGTTCACAGTACAGGGCATCTGCACAACAGCACTCCCTTCAGCAAACCAGCTTCCTCTGGCAGTATTTTTCATGCTCCAGAACCCCTTGTGAAGCAGCAGAACTGAGTGTTCCTCTTCCAGCACTTCCTCCTGCAACAGGTGTGTGCTTTCCACATGGAATTATGCAGCAGAACCTATTTCCCCCCTGACCATTACAATCTGCTCCTGCTCAGAGGCTGACTTAGATGAAAAATCAGCCACCCCCAAGCTCTAATCTGAGGAAATGTTTAAGCAGATCCCTGCCAGAGCCAAAGGGAAGTGCACAGCCACTGAGTGGGACTATTTGCTTGCTCAAGCACGTGCTTGAGCACTTTCCTGAATGGAGACTGTGTGAAGCCAAGGGCAGCCCGGGCCTCAGTGTAACCCTGGAGATACAACAAGTGTCCAGGCTGCGTCTGTGAGCCTGATAAGCTCTAATCTGATAAAGACTTCACCACCCCAGCTGCGTCAGAGCCACGCTGGAGCAAGTGGATATTGCAAGGGTGCTGCTTATCTGGCGGAGAACAAATGGAAACTCATTCAAAGAGCTCAGTGCCTCGGAGATAAAGCTGGGGAGGCCTTGTAGGGCGGGCACGAGGAGATGAGGTTATCACAGAGACAGACAGGCCTGAAAAACTCCACCTCTTCATTACAGTGGCAATTAAAAGATAAAAGTCATAGACCTTCAAAAGCTGTAGAGGTGTCTCGCTCCAATTTAAATCACTGTACGTGAAGCACTTATGAGCTTTGAAAATTTGGATCGTATTGGCACTGATTTTAAAGGGCAATCAAATTTATGTTACACTTTTTAAAAAGAGCTGTCTGTCCCCATTCGTTCTTCACGAGTCATTGGAACAAATGAATCTGCAAATTTAGGTTAAAAAGGGAAGAGTCCATAAGGGAAGCATGTTTCATATTTCCTATTTCCCAGTGATGGAATACCAGTTCCAAGGAGGATCCCAGCACCAAAAATGAGCCCTTCAATTTGGGGCAGGACAACAATTAGACATGTTTGTATGATGAACACTTGTGTACCTCTCCAGCTGACTCAGTGACAGCTACAGGGACACAATGCATTTAAAAATAATGCTCAATAGCTTCCTAAATTAAGCCACTGATGATTTGCACTGAAATTTCAAACAAAAGTATGTCCCCTCTCAAGATATGCCAGGAATAAAGGAAATTTTAAATCATTCTTTTTTTCTTCCTATATCTTGAAAACCACTATAAGAAGGTCAAACCCTACAGAATGGACTGTTTTCTCACCCAGTGAAACAGAGCACTGGCCAGTTTCATTTCCCCAGCACTGAAATGCTTAAATTCCCTGCTTTACTGAAGAATTGCAGCTCTGAGCTCCACTCCGTGCACTGTTTCAGTTCTCAGGAGGTTTGTTTCCCACAGCTGCTCTTCAGCCAAGCTGTGAATGAACCTGAAAATTCATTTGAAAACCCCTCTATGGTTTCTCATGCTTTCACAATTACAGTATAGCTTTCCTCAACATTTACACCACCCCCTGCAGGGAATTCCCCCGGCACAGGGCTAAAATTTACCAGGAAGGCTTGTAAACCCTGATAAGCGTTTCATCTCAAAGAAGGCAAAACCTTGGTTTCAAGCGAGTCTGGGAAATGTTCTTTTGCAGGCTCCGTGATTGTGCTGTGGAAGTTTGGCCTTTCAGAGCTCTGTGATGCAGCCCTGGAGCCCTCGGAGGACTCTCATTAATGGCAGCGTTCAAAGCGCTGCTGTCTGTCACTTGTGACTCAGGAGGGAAGTACCAGAGCTGCGGTTGGGGACAGCCCTGACGTGGAGCCTGGGGACTTTGTGGGAAATGGGACAGGAGCCACTGCCCGGGGGCTGGAGCTTCTCCCCTTCCGGCAGGCAACAAGAGGGTGTGCAAGGGTTGGAGTGTGCAGAATAAGGGTGTGAAAGGATCGGGGTGTGCAAGGATTGGGGTGTGCAGAGTAAGGGTGTGCAGGGATTAGGGTGTGTGAGGATTGGAGTGTGCAGAATAAAGGTGTGCAAGGATTGGGGTGTGCAGAACAAGGGTGTGAAAGGATCAGGGTGTGCAAGGATCAGGGTGTGCAGAATAAGGGTGTGCAAGGATCAGGGTGTGCAGAATACGGGTGTGAAAGGATCAGGGTGTGCAAGGATCAGGGTGTGCAGAATAAAGGTGTGTAAGGATTGGGGTGTGCAGAATACGGGTGTGAAAGGATCAGGGAGTGCTAGATTCAAGATCTGCGAGGATCAAGATGTGCAAGGATGGGGATGACAGGTCAGACCCAACTCTTCACCAATTTCAATTAGCGATCACTGAGGTCACAGTTCGCACATCAGGGTGACAGTCACCATGGAAACCACTGGAAACATCTGCTTGATGTTTTAAAGAGCTGGGGAGCTGCTTGCCCTGCACAGGACAGTCGCTGTCAGAGAGCAGCTCCCAGCACTGGAGCACTGATTTCCTCCATGGCTCAGTCACAGCCCCACTTCCCAGCGCCGTTCCTGGCACATCCCGGGCTCCAAGTGCTCCAGGCTCCCTGGGGCATTGCCACTGCTTTGATCCTGGGGTAAGATTCTGCCACAACCTAACAGAGTCAGTCCCTAAATTCACACCCCAAAACCCCAACAGAAGCTCTTATTTTTAATTCATACTGGCAAATCAAACAAATTTCAAATTCTTCAGAATGTGTTTGCAAAATATTGATGGTCATCATCTTATTAATGTATTTTACCTATAATCTAGCCAGTTAAAATTAAGGTAATAATTAAACAAAACATTGTAAAATGAAAATCCACAGTATAGGTTAGTTTCTGATGAGCCCATACCAAAAAAGATGCCTCCATTCGATACATTGAGCCCATATCTATTTAATTTTTACAATTTATATGTGACTAGATTTTACACTGGCCATTACCCTGCTTCTCCTAGACCTTTAAATAAAGAAAGAGGTGAACCTGGGACACTTCTTCTGTGGATTAGCTCTTGAAACTCTGGTGTTTTGGGGACAGGAATTCCCTACAATGTACAAGCATAGCTCTAGAATAGTAAATCTTTGATCTTTCCTTTAGCCAGCACATCACAAAACAATTAATATTGTTCAGTAGTCTTACATATTCAAAATATGCTCCTGCATAAAGTTCATGCCCATGAACCCCATTTTAAATCAGTACTTGTGACTGATCAAAGAAATCACTGACACAGAGTCAGCTACAATGACACTCGCTGGAGCATAATTTAAATAAACACCATGTAAACAACCTCCTGAGACACGTTCACGTTCTCTGAGAAGCAAAGGTGACATGAAAGGCAGCAGGGGGAGGGTTTTAGGCAGATTTTCACTTCAAGTAACAGATATCAGTACCAGTACATGAAATGTGCACAGGAATGTGCCCAAACATTGAGGGCAGCTGACACAGAACAGCTCATGCTGGGATTGGAAACCTCTCAGCTCTCTGAATCCGGGTGACTGCATCAAAACCACTTCTTGGGAATGATCTCCAGCTTCAAACCCTACCTGGGAACAGTTGAGACAAATACCAGCCTGCACGGGCCAAAATTCTGCCAAGTAACATTCCAGCACTTCACTAGTACAGTATCATGTTCCACACTTGAGGAACATTCCTGGGAACATTCCCAGGCATCCTTGATTTTACTAGCATGGACACAGCCTAAGATTTCCAGATGCTCACCAGAATAAAGTTTTGTACTTGGACACTGTCATCTGAACAGAGGCAAACAAAAAACCAAACAAAAAACCACAAAAAAACCAAAAGAAAAAAAAAGAAAAAAAAAAAAAAAGAAGGCTTTATTATGGCAGACTAAGCATTAAGTTAACATTTCCTAGGAGGGATTCCAGGTCCAGTGGAGCACTTGCCAGAGAGCTGTGTGCACATCAGACCCTCACTCTGCCCTGGAACAAACAGCCACAGCAGCTCTGGCAGATCCCACTCGAGTTCCACTGGTCGATTTTCACTTTGGAATTAAAAAGGGATCTCCAAGCAGAAACCACCCCAGCTGTGAAGTGAAATCACAAGTGTGACAGCCCACACAAAACACAGGTTCCTGCCCACGAGCCTGAGGTTTCCCTTGTCACCTCCTTCACCCTCCAAGTCCCCTTTGATCAGTACAAAAACGGTGTCACCTTAGCTCTGAGAGACACCAGTGCCAGCTGCTGTGCAGATGCACCTTCAGGCTGGGACAAAAAGTTCCAGGAAAACAGAAGAATACTCCAGGATGATCAGAAAGGCAAATGGGGAAGAATCACTGGAAAAGGAAAACTGAAAGCGTTTCTTTGTCCCCAGGTAAATCTATGAGTATGTGGATATTTGGGTCCAGTACTGACCTTTTCCCCATTTTATAAAATGAAAATAGAACTGGAAAAGGCACAGAAAATGGAGGGAAGGATTATAATAATTAATCAGACTGGGCAACACATTTTCTATAGAAATATTTTTAAATGGTTAAAAAATTTTGAGAATTACTTGAAACAAAATAAAATTTTTATTAGCTTACTTCGATTTATAATTCCTGATGTTATTCAATCACATTTTCTTGAGGTTTTTTGCCTCTAACTTCAAAAGCCACAGAAACCCAGCTTTTCAAACACAAAACCAAGAGTCCTATAGCAGGAATCTAGAGGTGGGCTTGACAAAAACTCCCAAGTATCACAATGTTAAAAACCAAAGAGTTGGCAAAATACCTCAGATTTGAGGAGGTGAAGAAATATGAATGGCACTAGACGGACTCGAACAGCTGTACATATTTCAGCCCAAGATTTTAAAATTTCTGTCAAAATATTGCAATGAAAAACCAACATTCTCCATGGAAAGCAGCTATTTTCAGTGAAAATGCTATTTTATCAAAACTCTATTTTCCATTAAACACAGTTTTGACAGAAATTTTTCAACTATCCTTATTCAGTGTTATGCTCTGTAGTTGGAAATGTTAGCAGTTTTTAGGCTGTCTCTACAACTGCAAAGATTTATAGGAACTTGGCAAAGATGAAAAACACACCAAAAAAATCTGATTTAAGACTCATCTCTGTCCTTCTATATTACACACATCCCTGGAAATTATTTTACAGAAGTTTAATAAAATACAAGACAGCGACACAGCACAGCAATGCTACTTCAAAACTATTAATATTTTCCTGATTTTTTGTTCCCCCTCTAAAATTTATTGGAAAAGGATCTCCTCTATTAGCTCTGGATAAATTCCTTTTTGGCTTAACAAACTGCAGGGGTACTTTCCCCCTATGTAGGCCCTGGTCCCTCTGGTCAGAGTGTTGATTTCAGGGTTCTGTAGGTGGAGTTGCCCCTTCCTGTCCTTTGGGATTTGTGGACTGTGCAGAATTCCCTGCTGGAATTACGCAGGAATCCCAGGCTGGCTGCTGCTCCCTGGGTGTCTCACATTACAGCCCAGCCTGAATTAAAACTGGGGGGAAACAGGGAATCAGAGGGTGCAAAACAGGTATTTGGAAAATCAGAAACGCACTGCTATACAGGAGAAAGAAACCCAGAGACCTTTTGAGTATTGTGTGATAAGCAGCACTTTTTTAAAGCTTTCCAAAATGTATTTACAGGGGTTTGGGGCTCTGCAGCCTCCCCACTGTGTGCTGAACTCTGGCCAAGCCAGCAAATCCTCGGGAACAGGATCCCACCAGTGGAAAGGGGAGGAGAAGCCACGGCCATGACCTTCACACAGCCCAGCCCTGGCCTCTGCCTGAGCCTGCAAAGGGACCAGGGACTGCAGAGTCTGGGGCACTCTCACTCTCTCCCACCCTTCCTGCTCCTGGGGATGCCTGTCCCTCAGGAACAGTGTTGGGATATCAGCTGGTGGAAATCAGGGTCTCTCCACTCAGTCTGGGCCACATTCAGAGCTGCCACAAACCAGTGACGCATTGGGGTCACACAGAATTACTGGATTTTGTTGCCACTGTTAAAAGATGTTTCTCTTGTCCCTCCTTCCTCTTCATCATGCTCAGAACTCACAGAGTCACCATCATCAGCTGAGGTCCCTGAGCTTGCAGTCAGGGATGAGGGGTACTTTGAAAGAGCTTTTCAACCCACAATTACACACAGAGCCCATTTGCACACACCAGCCAAAGTCAGGCAGAACCCGGGCACAGAACACCTCGGACCTAAGGAAATGAGCCAAAAAGAAAACCAAGCCTGAAGCAGATCCAAGAGAAGGAGTCTTCCATACAACATCCCCACCTGACTGACTAGAGAACGATGCAGGGAAACAACAGGCTGTTTCCAAATCAGAGACGTGTACACACGTACACTTACAGAGTTTCTGCTAATTGCCTCTGTGGAACCCCTAAATATCCAAAATATCATTATAAATCCTTCCTTCCTGCAAGCCAGCATTCCCCAGCCCGTTCCATCTCTCACTTCCCCCACAAAAATGACAGACTGACTCTAAGCTCCCACCTGCATAAATCTCCTACAGACAACCACAAATATTTTAGCTATGCTGATTTATGGAAGCACAAGCAAGACTAAACCAGGAGATCTACCCTCCACGCATGGTGACTGATGGCTCGCTGCAAATCTTTCCATTTAAAGCATTGTCACTTTTGCAGTTCCATAGAGAAAGAGAGAAAATAGGAATAAAATGACCTGCAGTAATGCAACTTATGGGGAAAAAACCCCAAACATTTGTGAAACCAGATTTCTTCCAAGTTTTCTTGCATAAGATCCTTGCTACTAATTGAAGAAATTCTCTTTGAGAGAGGATGTGAAAACAGCTTCAAGACCCCTCAAGTCCTCCTCCTTTCCCCACTCCATTTTCTAACTTTGACCACAGCAATCCTGATTTATAGCCAG
This sequence comes from Pyrgilauda ruficollis, assembly GCF_017590135.1. Classification (NCBI taxonomy): domain Eukaryota; kingdom Metazoa; phylum Chordata; class Aves; order Passeriformes; family Passeridae; genus Pyrgilauda; species Pyrgilauda ruficollis. The sequence continues at coordinate 765,129 of NW_024515764.1, forward strand.
TGGGAAGCTGGCTTTTTGACCAGTGTTTTCAGGCTGATGCTTCATGGGTTGAAAGAATGAATGAAGATGGGGATTCCCTTCTCAAATTTAACTCTATCAGTAAACAAAACCAGGCTGCAGCTCCTGATTCCAGATCCATTAACAGGAAAGGTTGGAAGAAGCTTTGGAGGCCACTAGGCACAGGCAACTCCCCTTGACCTTGGAGAACACCCACCACAGATGGGATGAGTCTGACAAGAAGGAGACCAGCATGGCTGAGTTTGCTCATGGGAGATAAACAAAGGAGACAAACTGTGCCCAACAAGAGCCCTGTCAGCGTCTGCCTCGGTGTCTGCATGCTGGGGAACAGCCCCTTGGAGGCAAGAGCTTGCAGAGGACACTGAGCCCATTTCGTTGTTTTAAGATTTGTGTTTTGCACAAGGACATCAACAGGGACAAATAAATGCTGCTGTGGCAACACTTTACTGCTCCTCTGCTGAGCAGTTTCAAGAGCTGGGCTGGGACCTGGAGTCACAGAGCAGATCAAGAGGTTTCTGCATCCTGGCTCCAGCAACACCACATTCCCAGCACTGTTCCCTCCCTTGCACTGGGCTGAGTGGTGCTGAAGGTCCCAGTGTCACCTGTGAGTGGTGCTGAAGGCCCCAGTGTCACCTGTGAGTGGTGCTGAAGGTCCCAGTGTCACCTGTTGGCACAGGCAGGCTGGTCCCTGCAGCTGGGCTCTTGCTGCTCTGCTGTCCCTGAGTGGTGGCACACGCCTCTGGGGCAGCTCTGAAATTCACCTAACTCACCAAACCTTGCTGGACACGGGGCAGCTGTGTTTTCACATCCCAGCCCCAGGAAAGAAATAAGGATAAAGAGAGCAGCAAGAGGTATTTTATCTCTTAGGAATGCAGAGCAGGACAGGTAGATCTGAACTGCAGTGGGTATTTCAGGGCATGTTACACTGCCTGCATGGTTATTATACAGAACCCTGGGCTCAGTTTCCTCTCTAGGGTTTCTAAATAATCACTTCCTTTCTCTAGACCTTAACTTCCTCAGTCAGTAAAGGGGAAAATTAAATCTACTCTCCTTAGAAATGCCTTTAACGACAAGCCTTTGTGCAATACCTAATTGTGCAATATCATTAATAAAGAAGACCAGCTGACAAATACCTTGGGAAATTTCCTTCCATATCAGTGACAAAGTTAAACAAGTTTTTCTTTAAGTTTCTCATCCAATAGTCACTAGTGAAATTCGAGAACACCTGTCGTAACAGGAAACTCTGCCTTTTCTTGCTATGATTAAAAAAAAAAAATCAAACAAAACAGTGGTAACATTCTGTACTTTATTTTACCAGCCTGCAAATCCAACTCAAAGATGGGAAAAGAAAATCCTGATTTGAGAAGGAAATTAAAAAAAACCCCAGAATTCAGTGACAGACTCCAGTAAGGCCCAGGTGACTCTCCTGGGTCTGAGGGTGAAGCTGTGCACACTGAGACAGCTTTAAGTAAAAGCTGGACATGGTTATGCAACTTGCAGCACCTTCAAACAGACAGTACAACAAAAAAAATCAAAGAAAAGCCAGAGAACAGGGATGAAAAGAACCACTGGTAAACAACTGGGTGGAAACCACTCCTTTAAGAGTTTGTTTTTGCAGATTATCCTCTTCCAGCTGCAGAAGGAGGCCAGGGAGAGCCTTTGTGATGCAGAACCAGCACACACTCCCTGTGCTCTGTGCACCTGAGCTCCAGTGTTCACACTGGGTGCAGGAGGAGAGCTCTACTCTGCATCCTGAGGCAGCAATGGTGGAATAAACGAGGGGTCCACGGAGTCTTCGCAGTTCACAGGCTTGACCTACTTCAAAGCAGGACCAGGGAGGGCAGTGGCAGGTTCACGCTGTGAAGAAATTGTTGCTGCTCCAACCCACCATGGCAGATTGCAGGATGCTGCTGTGAGGTCACCTGAACAGATTCAGTACAGAATTCAAAGCCCCAGAGTGACCTATTTTACGTCTGATAATGAAATAAGCTGCTGGGAATCATTTCCAGAGAAGTACCTGGTCAGTGACTGCAGTGAAATGTCAGTACAGTCAGCACAGCCCTCTCTAGTACTGCCTGACCTGCTCTAAGGAAAAAATACAACCAGACTCACTTTTAACCCATTATTTGTTTACTTTACGTTTACATTTTGAGAGCCTTACAAAGGACATGCAGTCAGAGACAAACCACACAAACGTCATCAGAATCGCTTTCTCATCTCAGACTCCTGTAAGCCAAGAGTAACTCCTCAATGAGAACAATTTAAACCAGAAATTAAACCAGGGGTGTGTTTATGCAGTTGAATAACTGATGAATGGCCATCTGAAAGAATTAAGAGGCAAGAATTTCAAACCTGAACCAGTAATTTTTGTGCCAATATTGTTCCTTCTGACTACCAACCCCTGCACAAAAAAGGTGCTACATATTCATAGTTCACTACCAAACATTAGGACAGATTTTCCAAACGAGCTCAACTTCCAGCTTAGGTACTTAAATGATAGCTGAATTTCCAAAAACACATGGGACAAGGTCAAGGCTAAAATGGTGTTTTGCTTTCTTTTGGTCCATAGAAAATGGAGTTTTGGCAAAATCCAGAGGTTTAACTCAACAGAAAAGGGGATCTTGTTTGCCACAAACCAGGAATCGGCACTCTGACTCTTTCTGCAACCCCAAGGACTTGTTATTCATAAAAGCTTCCTTCTTGGAAGCCAGCAGCCTCAAAGGACAAGAAAGGGCCCAGGAAAGGAACTGCTTGTCTCTCTCCTCTGACATTCCACGACAAACCAAACACAGACTGTCCCCTGCCTCGCTGTGACAGCAGAGAGCTTCAGAACACAAAACACGGAGCCCACGGATCACAGGATCCCCACCTCAGCTCTCCTTGTTTCCTCCCAAAGCTGCATGAACTCACTGCTCAGGCATTGATCCTGGATCTGTGCAGGGAATGGGTGGGAAGTGGCTGGATCCTGGATGAGTTGTCAGCACATTGTGCTCATGCTGCACTTCTCCCAGCATCCAATATTTTTGGTTTTGCCTTGAAAACCAGCACAGGTGATGGAAAGTCTGGGAGTATTTTTTTGTGCAGAAGAGAAGAAAATGCATTTCAAACTGAGCAAGAAAGATGCCTCTCCAAAAGCTGAGGGGGAAGGCTCAGGAAACCAAGCACGTGCAGGATTTTGCACATATGAAAACGTTCTCACAAAATGGGAGGATCTGTAACTTTGCAGCCTGGATTTTTCCCTCTGCACAGGGACCAAGGACAGTGCTGATGTGCTGCAGGTGCCTGGCATGCCAAGAGGGATGGATTTGTTGAGTATGAGCTGAGGATGCCTCTGCCAGCTCCTCTCGCCGCAGGTTGCAGGATTGATGTTATAACAGGCAGACTTCAAAACTGCAAAGAACATTCCTTTAAACACGAGGGTCAGATGGTTCTGATCAAAAGAAAATAAATCAAAAAAGCAAACAAATGCATTTAGGAGGACAAGTTTCACCATGAAAGGTGAGAGAGTCTTTTTTCTTTGGCTGCTATCACCTTTATCATCCTGAAAATAATGGTTTGGGAAGCAGATTTCAATATATGCCATAAAAAAATCAGTGGCCAGCCTGGAGGGAAGGGTGAACTACTCTGGATGTTCTAACCAATGAAATGATTTAATAACATCAGCTAGTACATATCACTTATAACTTTCATAAGCTTTCACACTGTATTTTACTCACTTGAGAATTCTTGACAGCTGTTAAGATGCTTTCCAGGCACCCAATTAGGGCAGAGGAATGGTACAATTCCAAAAATTACTTTCAGAATTTGTCAGAAAATTAGAGTAAATGATCGTGACTTTTTTTTTTTTTTTTGCTTTCAAAGAAAAAGGTATGATAGCTGACATTAAAATGTTTCTGGAGGAGCAAGTACTAAGGAAGTATTTGCACGTGGCAAACAGGCTGAAATCTGGGTAAGAACAAATCCACACCAGTTCACAGGGCTGAGGAAATCACTTCTCCAGACAGTCACAGACAATCAGGAAGGTCTGTTGCAGGTTTTATTTTTGGCTTGGTTAAATGTGATATATAAGATTATGAGATACACTGCAGGGAGATAAACCAGCATAGAACAGAGGCAGATCTGGGCTATTTAATGAAACACCTTCTGGTAACAATTCAGCTACATCAGAGGTCTGTGTCCTGCAAACCTCGCCAGGCTGAGCAGAGGCTCTGACAGCAAAGTGGTGTTTGTATTTTCTGAGGAGTTCATCTGAGTACAAACCTCCTCCCATCTCTGAATGAGCAGGAGGACACACTTCACCAAAACCTGGACAAAGCAGGGGCCAGCTCTGTCCTGCTCCTCAGGCTGTTTGGGACTTGGCTCAAACCCAACTGTCCCCATGACCTGCTAAGCACAACCAATACCTGGCACGAGGCACATGGCCTGGGCTTAAAAACGATCAAAAATGGATAGCTTGGGCAAAATGGGATGTGCCCAGCCTTGTACAGAAATTTGGAAGTATCCATGCTCCCCCCAGGACAAAGTAATGCTGTGTGATCTGCATTTCTCTTACTCATTTGGCTTCAGGATTTTTTGCAGGACAAGAACTTTACATGAACTGGAGAAGAAAGCTCCTGAGCTCAGCTTGTGGCTGACACCAGCTGTTTCTTGCAAAATTTGTCAGGTCACCCCACTTTCTGCATATAAAGTAGGTTTAAACAATGGTTTCAGATGCATTGGGTGAGCAAGATGAGCACACAGAGGTGAGCTGAAGTGTGTAAAATGCTTCAAAATCCCTCAGCTGCAGACACTAAAGCAAATATTCATCATGTTAGAACAATGCTAGTATTCAGAAAGCTTTCTTCCATGGTAACTGGGGAACTTACACACCCAGAGCACACACTGCCCCTTTTCTTGAACCAAATTAATTTGGTGCCACTGCAGTCCCAGAGCCTGACATGGTGCTTACATCCCAGTTCATCCCAGTTGTGTATTGTGGTCACCAGGACAAATCCAGGGCTTCTGTGCAGGGCAGGCCAAGTGCAGAGAGCTGTGAGTGCCAGGAATGGCGAGGGAACAGGGGCTGGGAAATGGGAATGCATCACTGCCCCGTGCAGACACAGAGCTGCTGCAGCAGGGCAGGAGGGCCCAGCAAAGATCTCCCTGTGATCTCAGTGCCCCTGCACAGATCCTCATCCCACTGAAGCTCATGGAGCTGGATGGTGGCAGCAGCTTGTCCAGTGGAACATGGAATAAAAGGCTGGAGCAAAGGGATCCCAGATGGAAGTTGCTGGTAGAGTTTGTGGGGTGAACTCAATCATTCTCTAACATCACAGCTGCTCTGCATGGCCAAGGCAGTGAGTGTCACAGTGAAAGGGGAAGAGGGGCATTCTGAAGGAAGGCTGAAGAGATCTGAAGCCCAGATAGATGTTTTCAAAGTCTGGGCAGAGTGGCAGATGCCTGTCCGGTAATTCCTCCAGCCTTCATCTTCTGAGCTGTGCAGTGGCTGTGACTAATATCAGTCCTCCCACTTCTCCAGCCTAGTCATTTCAGCTGATATTTTAGAGTGTACCACACTGTGCTGACATGCCTCCACCCTCTGCGAGCTTTCCTGTTCTAGAGAGAGACACAGAGAGAATGACTCATGCAGCTCTCCTACTATTCGAGCCTTTTAAGCAAATTCAAAGGAAAGTTTTAAAGGTGCTCTCTTGATTTGGGAATGCCTGGGTGGGGTTTTCTTTTTCTGCGTGTGCTTGTTTTGTCAAATTACATGTAATTTTCCAACCTTTATGATGCTGAGACGTTTTAATAATTCATGAACCTTCCTGACACCGTCAAATTGCAATTTGGAAATGTCAGAGGTACCCACTGGTACAGGCATTTGTGAATGCTACAGGAAAGGAAATGGAAAAGAAGAAGGATGGTAGAATTAGGTTGCTAAATGCCATGTCTGGCTTGTGCTCTGTTTGACAGCCATAATTAAGAGCTGAGGTGGTAGAAAGAGGAAAGTGAAAAACCTGAAAGGAAATGGTATAAAAAACCCTGATACTGATGCTAATTGGTAACTTTGGAGCGTTCTGAGGAAAAAGAAATGCTGGAGATTGTTATTTAACTTGCAGAACATTTATGCCACTTTTAAATGCGAAGTATTTTATCACCAAACCTGGGAGCTTTGGGGTGACCTAACTGTGGTCTTTCAGTGCCTGAAGGGGTCTGGAAGAAAGGCAGAGAGGGACTATTTACAAGGGCCTGGAGTGACAGGACAAGGGGGAATGGCTTCACACTGACAAAGAGTAAGTTTAGATTGGATACTGGCAAGGGATTCCTGGCTGTGAGGGTAGGGAGGCCCTGGCACAGGGTGCCCAGAGAAGCTGTGACTGCCCCTGGATCCCTGGAAGTGTCCAAGGCCAGGCTGGACAGGGCTGGGAGCAGCCTGGGATGGTGGAAGGTGTCCCTTCCCATGGTAGGAGGTGGAACAGGCTGAGCTTGAAGGTCCCTTCCAACCCAAACCAGTCTGGGATCACAAAAGCTACAACAACAATTAATCCTGACTGCAATATGAGCAAAGAAACAATAAAACCAGCAGGAAATAAGGACTTGAAAGTACCTGTGTGGGTTTGACCAGACTTGAGCTGTTTTGAAGGATGAGGCTGTATTTCAAATCTTCATGAGGACACTGCAGATCCCTCTTGCAGCTTGACCCAAACACAGCTGAGGATGATAATGGGATCATACAAAGGAGAACTGGATCACCACAAGGCAAATCCTCATCCATGGGCAGTGCATGCAGCCAGCGACACGCTATGGTCATGTCACCACGAGGGACGCTTTCTTTGTCATGTAAAAGTGTAACAGTGAGGGACACTCCAGTCTCTCTCTGGAGAGTCTGTTCCAGTGCTGGTAAAGAAGTTCTGCCTGGTGTCCAGGTGGAAGTCTCTGGGCTCAGTCCCTGCCCGTGGCTCTAGCCCCCAGAGCAGAGGCTGGGCCCTGCTCTGCCCCTCCCTGCACAGACGGACACCAGGGCTGCAGACCCCTCTCAGCGGGGGCTCCTCTCGAGGCTGAGCAGCCCCAGCTCCCTCAGCCTTTCCTGGGCACCCAGATGCGACAGGCCCTTCCTCAGCTCCTCAGCTTTCGCTGGCCCCGCTCCAGGAGCTCCCCGTCCCTGCTGTGCTGAGGAGCCCAGAGCTGGACACAGCACTCTAGATGTGCCTCACAGGGCTGGGCAGAGGGAATGCCGTGCCCCGCTGATCGGGGTCTCTCCCCGCTCCACCGGGAATTCCCGTCCCGGTGAGTCACTCCCTATCCCGCCGGGAATGCCGTGCCCCGCAGGGCTGACCGGGGTCTCTCCCCGCTCCACCGGGAATTCCCGTCCCGGTGTCCCCGGCCCCGCTGCGCTGAGGGGGCCCTCAGGCGCCGCCGCCCCCTGGCGGCCGCTGCTCGCCCCGTCCCCGCCGCCGCCGTCGGGGCTCCCGGGGCGCCGCGGCCGCAGACGGGGCGGGAGCGCCGGGGAACGGCCCGAGGGATTGAACGGACCCGGGAGTGTCCCGGGAAACGGCCCTAGAGCGGCCCGAGGGATGGTGCGGGCCAGGGAGTGTCCTGGGAGCGCCGGGGAGCGGCCCGGGGCAGGGGCCGAGCAGCAGCTGCCGCCTCCCGTGGGGCCGCTCGGGAAGAGCCGCCTTCGGGAGGGAGCGCTCCCTCCGGCTGGAGCTCTCTCCATCCCTCTGGCCGAGAGCCCTCCAGCCCTCCATCCCTCCAGGCGGGAGCCCTCCATCCCTCCAGGCCAGAGGGATGCTCCTCCTCTGGGAGCTCCCCACCTCTCCCCCTCTGGTCGGGAGCTCTCCGTCCCTCGGCCCGCAGCTGCCGGGGTGGGTCCCCCGGTGTTTTTTTGCAGCCGTCGGGTCCCACCTGCGGATTTTGCCTCATTCAAGCCCGCCCCTGCCCGCTGTGAGCCACGCGGGTGCGGGAAAGAGGGGTCGGTGTGTCCACGGCAGGGCAAAAACCCTGAGCAAAACCCTCGAGTCACGACTTGAGCACAGAAGTGGGGATGGAACTGGGGCTCTTCTGAAGATGCAGAACAAACCTCCCCCAAAACTCTTCGCAGTTAATACGGGTAAAACACTGGGAAAGCCTTTCCAATTCATTCACCGCCCCAGTCTCTTTGACGGGGTAAATTTTGCCATCCCACGGGCAGCCAGTGAACACGGCAGTCCTCCCGGTTCCGTGTCAGCAGCGCCCAGGAGCAGCGTCTGTCCCAGTGGGACTCCGAGCTGACATATGTCAGTGAGTCACCCAGGCGCCTGCCGGATCATTAGACCATGAATACTTCTGAAAAAAAACACAAAAAAAAGGAAAAAAAAAAAAAAAAAAAAAAGAAAGAAAAAAAAAAAAAAGCCAAATAGCAGCTTCTGAAAAAAAATAAAAAAAATAAAGGGACACCAACAAACAGCATCAACACTCCCAGCCAGCTCAACCCTCCTCACAGCTGGACTGTTTGTCTGACCTGGGAGGCAGCATTTTATCACTTAGAGATTGCAAGTTCGATTGCAGAGCCGAGGCTGATGGCTGGCTGGATAATTTGTCTCTCAGCTCCGAAAGAAATGATGGAAGTCAATTTGACAGCTGCGAGGCTCCCTAAGGATTCCAGACCCAAAGTGCACGGAGCAGTGACAGACACGCCGATGCACTGAATATCAATGAAGCTCTGCCTGGGAATAATGCTGAGGCAATACAAATTGCACATGTTCAGCTGGAAGGTTATCACTATCATTAGAGTTATTAATGATTGTTATTATTATTTCTATTATTAAGATGTAACAGAAGCCAGAAGCTCCTCGTGGTCTTGTAGAAAGTAGATGAGTTCCCAGCTCTGACTGACAGGCTGCTCTCCAGGTCAAGCAGCACATGGATGGAATCATGGAGTTATTGAGGTTGGAAAAGACCTCCAAGATCATCGAGTCCAGCCTTTGACTCATGTCCACCTTGTCACCAGCCCAGGGCACTGAGTGCCATGTCCAGCCCTTCCTTGGACACCTTCAGGGATGGAGACCCCAAACCTCCCTGGGCAGCCCCTGACCACCCTTTCCATGGAGAAATTCCTGCTGTTGTCCAACCTGAGCCTCCCCTAGCACAGCTCAAGGCTGTTTCCCCATGTCCTGTCCTTTCTTCCTGGGAGCAGAGCCTGCACCCCCCTGTCAGGGAGTTGTGGAGTGCAAGGAAGTGGAGTTACAGAGGGTTAAGAAGATCCTGCACTAGAAACAGCCACAGAGCTTCCCACCAGGTGGAGAAGCAACAGTCCTGGGGTCAGGGAAGAAATGGACTCATTTGGACCCAACTTTCCTGGGAGTGGAAACTCCATTGCCTTTTCTTGCCATGGTGCAGGGAGCAGCCCCGTGGATCTGGGAATGATCAGGCAGGAAAGGCAGAACCAAAGGACAAAGACAGAAGTGCTCATGGTTCTGTTGTATGTCAAACCAACGAAACAGACCTGCTGAGCTGGGAACTGCAGAATTTGGCCATCAGTACCTATCAGACTGCACTTTATAAGTTTAAAATAATAACACTCAAGCCCCTATAGCTCAGTTTCTGGGACGGGTGGCAATAAAACTGAACATCCTTTGCTGTCACTTGCAAACACAGGTGTTCTCATGTGAAAGCCAACTTAGATTCTTTGCTTATTCTGACTTCTCTGGCTCCTTTGGCAAGCCTTGGGCAGTTGGCTTAAAGATCTTTAAATCTGAAGTCAAATGCAGCATAGAAAAAAAAAAAGAGGGAAAGGAAAAGAACCCCCACCTCTAAGCAAAATTACTTTTGTGCTCATATTCAAAACCATCCTTTTTTTGCCATTTGGAGGAAGAGGGATCAATTAAAGCAATATACTATAACCTGCTTACATAGCAAATTTATTCCTGAAAAACAGATTTACAAGGGAAACTCAGCTCAGTGGCAACACCATCAATTCAGTCTGAAGCAGCACGATTGTTTGGCTAAAACTATGGCAACTGCACAGACACTAACATGCAATCCTGCTTTATTAAATCAAACCTCCAGTGAATCTGTTATCACCATAGTAACACTTAGTTATTACATGGAAACATGTGGAACTACAGTTGGATATTAGCATCTGGTTAGCATCTGCACAGTCTCTTATTCATATTACTAAAATTATAATCCAGGCAGTGAAAAACTTAAGTAAAACTGTAGCTTTAAAGCCAAGTCCTGGTCTCAGGTGCATTATATTTAATGTACAGGTCTATGGTACATTCCCTAGATCTGGGTTTATAATTAGGGGCTTGGGGTGGTATTTGGAGGTTAGTTTATGTATCTCCTAGGATGTAAATGCACACAGTGTTGGTTGTAATAACATCCAGGCAAAAAAATTGCAAAACCATACGATAATTGCAAGTGACCTTCCCCCGAGTGCTCTCCCCAGCAGGTTTGCAGGGCCTGCTTTCAGCATTCCCAAGCTCTGAGCACTTCCAAGCAGAGCTTGTTTGAGTCTTATTTATTTTAGGCCACCTGCCACAACATTTTTCCTGTCTTCTTCCTCCCACAGAAAGTGTGGCACTTTGTATTCAGGCCAGTGCCATTTTGTGAATAAAGCTCAGAATTCTGCAGGGGTTGGTTTAAGGCCCAAATATCTACGCACGGTCGGGATGAGAAGTGGCTGAGTTGTATCACTAGAAAGAGAAATTCCTGGGCTAAAAAAGATAGGAATAAAAAAGGAAAACTAGTGGTTTTCTTCTGGGCTAATAATAGATTGTGATATGCTTTTTTCCCCCCACTGCCACTGAAGCCCACATACTTCAACTCTCAGTAATCAAGTTTGTAGATTTATAGAGAGATGAAAACTAGTAAATATTCTCTGTTATTTAAACATAATTTCTCATTTGTCAGGCTACAGCAAGTAGAAAATATAAGATGGAACAAAGTGTTGCACACTATTCAAAATATGTCTCCTTGTCTGAGCAAAGTTTGTCATGCCAAAGGAAGGAACAGTTTGAAGCACACTCAGATTTTAAGGAAGTCAGTAAATTGAGACATGCATATTCATGATGAGTCTCTAACTGCTACCACAGAAAGTTTGATGGAGGTTTTGGGTGACAAAAAGACAGAAGAATACTCAAATCCATAAAATATAGAGCTTCCTGATCTTCCCAGGTGCCCACTTATGGACACAGACCAAAGTGCTGTGGCAGCCCCAGAGAGCTCAAAGGGACCTTGTAGGTTCAAAGATGACCAAGCCAAAGAACCTCTTCAAGGGCATTTCCTCCTCTTTCCTCCACAACCAACCAACTTAAAGGTTTCTTCCAACCTAGTGATTCAACCCAGGTGGAGCAGCTCCTCAGTCATTAATTAATGAGTGCCAATGGAGCAGAGACTCTCCCCAGCTGGGTGAGGGGAAACCAGCCAGGCTCGGTAGGAGCTGTATGGGGGAGGTCTAAATTGCAGCACTACCAGAGCAGGTGAGCAATGTTGGCACTATTTGGGGATGAGATTAACATTACTGGTGTTTTACACACACTTACTGTCTTCAGTCTACAGTGAAAAGCACTGTCTTGGCTCAAAGTATGGCCAGGAACTGGAATTCAGAGCACCAGACCCTCCAAGAGCCAGGGGCAGGCACAGAGCTGCACCCATTGCACCCTGGAACTGCATTTTGGTTAAATAAAAGTGCCAGCACACAATTCAACAGTAGCACAACACACACCACCAGTAAGGGCAGACAACAGAAATAACAACAACTGAGACAGGGATTAAATTAAAATCTGCAGCTCTTTTTGTGCTTTTAGTCACATGCAGGCTCATAGATGCTTTTTGTCTTTTAATATAAGTTCTACAACTCCCTCCTGACTCCCACATAAAGCAACAGGCTGCAGACAGTTAAAGACATGATCCTTCTCTGGCTAAGAAGCAGCTTTAAGATCCCCAAAGTTACACCAGTAAGAAGCAGCCAAGAGCAGTGGCACCAGTAAGAATGGGTCAGACCCTGTGTGTTACTGAGGAGTCCTTGTGAAACCCAAATCCCACTGACCCAAGGCACACAAACTCTGCAGGGAGAGCACAGGTGACCCCCAGGGCTGCTCCTGCCCCTGTGGCAGAGTTCAGGTGCTGTTGGGTTTCATCAGCACATCTCTCACACGGTGGCCATTTGAAAGTTACTTCTTGCTTGCCCTTTATTTTTTTTTTCCCCCCCTCCCCTTTTTAAATAGTGAAAGAAGCCCAACAAGGACCCACACTGAGCAACCCCAGGTGTAAAAGTAAAAACATAGTTGGTACATACCCCTGCTAAAGCCAAAAGCAGCAGCACAGCAGGACTGATCCTCCTCTGGCTCTGATCTTTGGTGCTCCCTTCCCCACTATTCAGTTCACCTTCCAGGAGAACCTGCTGCTTCCAAATGGCAATTTCGTAAGCACCTGTGAGAGAACTTAATTGGAACTAATTATCTGTTGGTTGTCTGGGACCTGAGGAGTCACAGCAATTACTTCAGTCAAGAAACAACCTGGGGGAGGTCGTTGCTTCTCTTCAGAAAAATGAACTAAGCTACTCCCTGAAGGAAAGTTCTTAAAGAGATGGAACCTGTCAAATGCAAGTTAAATACAAGTCAGTGGAATCACACCAACCAATGATTTATGATTGCCATTAATAAACACATCTCTAACAGGAATCTGTTATATATATGCTCATCAAAGGTTTATTCCTGCTAGTTTTGATGTGATTACAGAATTGTTTGTTATCAAAGCAGGCACTGCCATGAAGATACATAAACACAGGGAAAAAGATGATGAGCAACCTGGCATCTTTGGGCGGGGGTCTAATTGGGACTTATTTACTTCCATAGAGAAAAAAGGAAAGGCAGAATTGAACAGTTAAAGAAGGAAGCTTAGCAGAGAAAGCTGTGAGTTGGAAGAAACTGTGGTGAGCCTAAAGCAGAAAGAATTCAATGAAAACGGCAGAAAACTCTCTGGTGATTTATAACTGTACAGCTCTCATTCTATGAAATAATGATAACTGAAATTAAGTCCTCTTTCAACACTACAGGACATTTCCTTTGTGATGGAGACGAATCCCGTAAGAACCCCAGTGAAATATTACAGTGTTGGCCAAGAGAGAGCACCAGCAACTCTGCAATATCTGTTTGCCTGTGTAGCACAGGTGCATTTGAACCAAGTCTCCCAGGAGATTTGCCTAAGGCCAGACTGTTGCTGTAGAAAAAGACTAGAAAAGAAATATGTTTAAGTCAAAGCAAAGGTAAATTTGGCTGGACTGCTGCCTAATGGGAGGAAGAAGGAATAACACAACTCTTTAAAAGCAGCTCTCCAGTGGTTAGATTTCCCTGCAGCACATGTGCTTGGGAAGATGCAAGCCAGCTATTTACTTTCAATTCTGTTGAAATGCAAAAACAAAAAGAAGATACCCCTCCTGGAAGCATAAATAACAAATTCAGGACAAAGCAAGAAAGTTTACAGAGTACCTGTTTTTAGGAGCAGCCAAGGTGGAGGCTGGAAATGACATCAAGCATTAATGCAGTATTTGCACATTCTTAAACCAATTTGGCTCTGACTTCAGTGACTGTGGAATCAAGCAGAAGGTGACCAAAGAAGGAGACAATGATGGTGTTCAATGATGGAAAAAACAATGCCAGTGGAAAGGTTAAAATTGTGGTTACATTTTTAGGGCAAGAGTTGTTTTGGTGGAGAGTTCCTGTGTCAGTGTTGGTTATGGCTGGATGACAATAGGCAAGATTCTTTTAATGTCCAAAATATTATTAAATTTTTTCAGAAATCAGCAGCATCTCCTTGACAGCAACTCTGGGCAGTTCATGAGCTCTTTCTCCCAGCACATGATGTGAAGAAAGCAGAGGGGGTCTCACTTTCCCTCTTCTCTTCCTGGGGGAAGTCATTCTCCACCAGCCAACACTTCAGAAAACTTGGATTTTGCAGGTAGCTGGGAGAATCTTGCTGGATAAAACCCTACATGCTTGAAATCAAAAAGCAGGGCTGTGTTTCATGGTCGGCTGCATCCGTAAAATTCTTTATCATGTCTCTGTCTGTTGGGTAATCTCCATTAAACTCGATAAAAACTTTTGATAAAATCCACACTGAGAGCAAAGAACAATGAGGAGGAGGAGAAGAGGCCAATTTTAACAGCTTCTATATGACTTTCCATAAAATCCATGGTTTTCCTTTCTGCATAATTTACACAAAGACCTTGAAGATGATAAATCAGGGGAGAGGGAATAAAAGTTTATTTGCATAAAATGGAAACAAAAAAAAAATAGAACTACACAGAATACATTATATTCTACTCCAAGGAAAGTCACAGACCTGTTTCTGTAAGCTTGGGAAGAAAGCCAAAAAGACTGGAAATACACAGAAAGCTTTAAACAATTGATCTTACTGGGAGGTTACACTGGTACCTTTTATCCTCCTGGTATCCAGATGTTTCAGAAAATACCCAAAAGTGAAACGCTTGTAGGTTTCTGGGGAGTAAATTGGAGAATCATTCCCTTCTCCCCCTCCTGGGCTCTCCCTGTGTGGGTTCCCTGGGCACCCTGCCCCAGGGGCTGCCTCTGCCCTTCCCAAAGGTTGGGATGGAGTTGGAGCATCCCGAGGGAGAACTGGGAGTTCTGGGGGGCACAGGCTGTGGCAGGGGCTGCTTGGCACTGCTGGGGGTTCAGAGCAGGAGAACATTTCCCAATCTGCCCTGTTAATTCTGCGATATTCCCTTTAATACCTTGATGCACCTTTGAATTCAGAGCTGCTGGAAATGGCTGGGCTTCAGTGAGGGCTGAGCTCGTGCCTTGGCAGAGTGAAACCCCGGGCTGCAATTCCATGCCCAATATCCTTGCTCCTGCTGTGCCCTGGGAAATGGAGCTGCAGTGCCCCCAGTGCTGCAGCCCCCACTCTGAAGGCTTTGCAGAACCCTCCAAGGTATCACTTAACTACAACTGCTGGGAGGTCAGAGGGACTCTCCCCTATTAACCACAGCCTGATGTGCCTTCCCGAGACGGATTTCAAGGAAGAAAAATCCTCTGAACAACCCCCACCCCCTGCCAACATGAAAACTGGAGCATGCCTCTTTAAAACTAGCCTATTTAGGCCACAGATGCTAAATGAATTCAGCAGACAGACGGAGTAATGGAATGTCAGTGTTCCAGTCTGCTGCCTTGAAGCAATAGGAGTTTTTTATTATTAATTTCTCCTCTCATTTTCCAATGCTGCCTCTGGGCTCCATGCTTTAGATGCAGTATTCTTGTCAGTCTCGCTAACCCAATTTGGATATAATTAAATTTTAAAATATTAAAGGGATTATAAATACTTCCCACCCCACTTCCCCCGCCCCATTCCCTTTTATGCTGTCCCTCTAAAACTGCTGAATTTTGCTTCAGGACTTAAAATGCTGTACTGCAGAATCTGATTTGTTACTGCAGTTTCCTTTGCAAAGGCTGGAGAATATCTGAAGGGAAAAAGCCCAGAGTTAATTCCAGTAAAAGGTGCCCAGGAGCTTTATGAGATAAAGAGCTTTCTGCCACCCTGACATCTTGGAATTTGATCTCACTCCCACTTAAATTAATGTTAAGGCTCCCAAATTCTTAGAATGGAAGAATTTTTGAGTCACCTGGAAATTCTCATTATGACACAAAACAAGGATGGAGTTTATCACAGAATCATTGAGGTTGGGATCTCCTGGTCCAACACCCTGATCAGGAAGGCTCAGGAATTTGCTGAGTGCCATGTCCAGTTGGATTTTGGATGTATCCAAGGATGGAGACTCCACAGTCTGCCTGAGAAACTGGTTCTAGTGTTTGACCACCCCGCAGTAAAAAGCTGAATTTACCTAGGTGTGGTGAACTTTGGCATTTGGTGATGATGCCAACCTTTTCAAGCTGGCTTAGCACCCACATCATTAAGCAGAATCCAAACCTTTTCTTTTTAACATCTCTGAGAAGCATCCAGATTTTCCAAAGTTCAAAACCAAGGACCTCTCATTGAGAAATACATGTAATATCCCCTTGTTATACCCTGCTGTGAGAATAACACAATTTCCCTGTTTCCCTCCTGCTAATGGGTGAAGGCTGGAGCTTGTGGTTGCTGAAATCTGTACACTTACAGAGGATTATTGATTTTTGTGACTTGGAAGAACAGTGCCTCTTTTGAAGCCCATCTCAGATATTAACATCAGGTATTTTCTTCTTTTTATATGCCTCAGAAATAGATTATAAGGGTTTGTATTTATTAGTCCTGAAATGGCAGCTGAATTATTCTGGTAAGATGCCTCCAGCCCTGACTGTTTGGATCTTTAAAAGGCAATTTTCCAGGTTTAGGAAGACAAAATCCCATCATGAGTCTCAGAGTAGATGAAGGTTTCCTAACTCTGAGCCCTGCCCTTGTGTGGGTCCAACATGCTGCTGTTATTTTAAAGCTCCATCTGGAATAGAGCCTACAAAAGAAAAGATGAGGCCATTACCAACTCATCTCTGCCATCTTTGTCCCACATTTCCATCTTGAAAGGATTCTGTTTAGCTTCAGATCTTTTGGGGTCACCAGTGCTTTGTTTCAACAACTGTACTCCAGACCTCAGGGAGATTCAACCAGGCAGTTTTGTTTATGGCTTCCATTTCCTGTATATTCTTCCCACTGATTGTGTTTCCCAGTTCACTCCACATCTCAGATGGAAAAATCAAAAGTTGGAGGAAACAAAGGGAATCCAGTGTGTCACACATATCATGTGTGACAAGCAGAGCTTAACCAGAGCATGAGAATGGCTGCTGAGGAGCTTGGACTTGGTTTTGCCTGGGAAGGAGTCAGCAGAATCCAATCAAACCCAGGTTTGCCTTGTGATTTAGATGCAAAATCCTGATGCCATTGAGAAAAAACCCCAAGGTCACAAGACAACTTCAAAGACTCTGGGGACACATTAAAGAGGGCAGATTTGTGGGTTTTCATATCCAGAAAATGAAGTTATAGAACTTATGGAAATAATTCTATGTTGAACATGGACAGGGCATAGTGACCTGGGTGCTTTGGGCAAGATATCAGTCAAAATGTCCCTGGGACATGGAAAGATGTGTACAGGATAATTTTATCTGACCCCAAATTATAGTGAATTACAGCTTGTATTTTATATTGGAGCAAGACCTATTTGACTTTTTTCTCTGTTTTACAATATTGAGGGAAGTAGTTTGTTTTGGGCAGCACAACTCAGAAGAAGACAGTTCTGATCCTTATTGAAACAAAATCAGAAGTTGCTGTTGGGCAAGTATCATCATCCTATGCTGCTGGAAAAGCCAGACAGTGGCTTCCACCCTGTTATAGCTGGAAATGTCAATCCCAGCATTCCTGAAGATGCCCATTTACCAAATCCCTGGTGCTTTGTGAGAGGACACAGATACTTTCTTTAGATTACTAGAGTTTCTCAGTTCCCATAGATTCAGTGTGGTGGTACGAACCACTCGTTATGCTGAATATTTAGGTCAGACAAAAGCATGCAAAGTAGCAACCTGATCTGGAAAAGTGGGGCCATTCTACCAATTTCCCCGTGGCAGGAAGACTACTCCTCATCCCTGTGGCATTATACAGTTGTAAAAGCATGAGTGAGTCTGCCTTGAACACAGGAACTCCCAGCTCCCAGTCCCTGGTTGGGCGGGTGACAGGGACCCGATTTTCTGCATCAGGCAGAGAAGGGATCCATAACACACTGAGCTATACTTGGGCTGAAGAAAAAAGCTCTTAAAAGATAGCAAGTGATGCCATACGTTTTCATTATGGAGCATGCTATGCAAAGATCTGGGTAGTCAGCTCCCACCAACCATCTGGAGAGAGAAGTCACTCAAATCGAAGTGCTGAACCTGCTGTGGTAGACAATCGGTGCCAGTGAACCACTCACTACTCTCCCCCTGTCTGTTTTCCTGCCTTTTGCTGCAATAGAGCCTTAAAATAAAATAATCTGGCTACCACTTTCCAAACACCCGCTTCCAAACACCCCAGCTCCCATCTGCAGAGTGCACTTCATTCATTGGGCAAAGTGGGCCACTTCCACAGAAAAAGCTCTGCTGAAGGTCTGACCAAAAGGGAGATGCACAGAAGGGATATAACACGTGAAGAAATTTCCTTTTCTTTGCTGAGCTCCCCACGGCCCCATGTTAAACCCTAATTTCTGTTTTATGTCTCCCTGATTCCTCCCCAGTGCTTAATGCCTCTTTTGACTCCTGTTAAAGGCTTCCTGGGGCTGAGATCTTGGGAACCCAGCAAGCTCACTGGGTTTGCCTTATGAAAAGTGACTTTAAGTGCCAGGGAGGGTTTAGCAGCTTTGAAATAAAAGGAACTTTCAACCACGTTGCCATGAATTGCTTTGTTGCCTGTAGTCAGCAAGAATCAGTTTGAAGATTTCTGGAGCCTGAGGGTATCAATTGCTTTGTTTTTTCCCTCTATCAAATCTATCCTCCAGTGACTTGTGTTACACTCCAGGCTGCTCTGGGACGCTCAGCAGATGCTAAATGGGGCACAAGAGACATATCAAGCCCCTTGGCATGTATATATTTTTAAATCAAATAGGCAGACATGGGCAAAAGAATCTGTGATGGTGAATCAAATGTTCCTGGCTTGCTCTGCTGTACACAGTCATCCCTCCTCCCTGTAGGACCAGACAGCAACTGAGTGACTAAAGTCTAAATAGCTTGGGATCAAGTGCTCTAAGCCTTACTCATGCAAGCACCAGTTCCAGTGGGCTCACTGGGACAGCTGGTGTTATAGCAGGTCATTTCATGGTTGAAGACATATGAAGAATATTTGTGGGTGGGAATAATCTAATGAGAACAGAGTACAGATTATCTCAATTACAGAAACAATTGGGTGCACGTCAGCTGTGAAGAAAAGACAAGTAGGATATGAAGTGTTCTTTCCACAATGGCAGCTCCTAAATAGAAGAAGGAATACTGAGCATTTTAATAACTCTGGGGTGCCCCTGCAGACAAATAATCTGCCTAGAATTCTTAAGTCTGAACAGCTTTAGGAAAAAGCTATGCTAAAAGACCAGTTCTTAGCAAATAAATTCCGGCTTGGAACAACTTCATGACAGTTGTTCCTTGTTCACTTCCATCACATCCTCGTGGCAGGGCAGCGAGTGGCCCGTGGTAAATCACTGCCTGACAGCAGCCAGGAGCCAGCCCCTGCAGTGTCTGCCTGGCTCCACGGCTCAGGAACATGTGCAGCTCCTATTAATAAAGCAGTGTGTACTGGTGGAACGAGGCCAAATTGCTCCCATCTCCGTTCTTCCTAATTTCTCCCGTAGCCCTCGCCCTCCAAACAGGAACAAAGATCTCCCCTGTCTGGCGTTGTTGGCTGTTAATTACTCAGCATGTCCCTCTGATGAAGGCAGCATGTTGGGAAGCCTCTTGCATGAACACTAACCCAGCCCTTCCTCTTCCTCCCTCTCCCTCTTCCCCCAGGCACACACAGGATGTTCCTGCAGGCAGTTCTCTGGCACTGGGAGCAGCCTTGGCTCTGGTGTGCACCAAGAATGAGCCAAGGTGACACCACAGGTGCTGCTTTCCTGCAGACAGGTCTGGGGCAGCAGTTTCCCTCGGCCCCGGGAGCACAGGGCCAGACGGATGCTCAGGAAAAGGAGTTGCAGTTTGGCACTGGGATCTGCGCTGCTGTCACGTACCCAGCTCTCAATGCTGGACCTTGGCTCTTTAGAACATGGAAACTTGAAGTGGAAAGAGACACTCTGAAAAGTTTACAGGAAATGGGAGCATGGGGATGTTTGGTGATTAGGGAGGAATGAGCTGGGAAAGTCCAGAAACTGCAAGTCATGGACAATTAAAACCCGATTTAGGCTCCCCTCAATGTTTGCTCAGGCAAATATCCCAGGGAAGCCAAGGAATTTTGCCTTGGTAAAGACGAAAAAACTGTACTTTTGACAAATGGTGACACTACCCTTTTGCAGGGACTTTTCCTAGAGGAGAAAAAATAGCATGATAGTCAAATCAGGGCTTGCAGTTAATCTCATTCTAGTGCCAGCCTTGGTGGCTCTGTGCCTCCCACTCGCAGCAGTCGGACACGAGGGCTCAGTCCCAGTAACCTTCAGAGCCTTGGGGGCCATCCCTGGCAGTTCTGGGAGCAAAAAATGCACGGTGCAGCCGATATTCCAATCTCATTTCCCCTCCTTCGCTGACAGAAACATCAAGTGCACTTGTGCTCTGAGGTCTGTGCTATATAAATATCCCCAGGAAATAAATAAATGCCAGTGCACTCGTGCATTTCCCTCAGATATTCTTCTCCCCAGCTGCTGTGCTGACAGTACTTACTAGGAATCAGGCATTTCATTCTGGCTCGCTGTTCTGCTGGAGAGAGATGGGAACAAGATGCTCCTGAGGCAGGGAAGGGGAGGGCACAATTCAGTTACCAGAATATTGGTCTGTTTATTTATAGATGCACACACACACACACAGACCTATGTAGGAAACTAATTTCTCACCCTGAGACTGAAGGGGAGAGCTGAAGACTGAAAGGGGAAGAGCTGGAGAAGAGTAGAGTGGAGAGTTTAGGACCAGGGTTTTAATTAGCACCCAAATGGGTGTTGAGACTGGATAGCTGTGGTGAGGGGTAAAATAGAAGGGCTTTGCCTCAGTGATTGAGTTTTCCAGCAGTCCTGGCCACAGGCCATCTGGCAGGGACTGGCTTGGGTCCCCCAGGGCATTGCAGATGACAGAGTGTCCCCAGGACAGGTGCCAGCAGAAACGGGAGCTGAGGCACTGGGGAACTGAGTGACTGTAAGTGCTGAGCTCAAGGCTGCTCTGCTCCCCAAAGCCAGGCTTAGAGCCACCTCCAGCCCCCAACCACCCTGAACCAACAGAATGCACTAGAGGAAAGAGACAAAGAAAAAGGAGGATTTGAGGTGGAAGCCATGTGGTCCTGGCTGGACACCCAGGGAATGGTTCCATCTTCTTGGGGGCAGAGCTTGCAATATCTGTGTCTTCCCTACCCTCTGTCTCATCCTGTACATTTATTTCAGCTGCAAATCTGGGCGTTTTAGCTCCTAGCAGCATAGCAGTCTTGACTTTTTTTAAGTCCTTAGTTTATATTCCAATATTGCTAGCAATGAAGTGAAGCCTATAGAATGGAATTGACTCAATTATTCTCTTCTGTCAGTCTGTGCATTCATGTCTGCCATGTGTAAATCCCTGCCCCACTGATTTTCATGCCCAGAACTGTCCAGAGCTAAATTCACAACATCTGCTTGGCTGTGTTTACCTGCAGAGTGGCCAAGTTCTTGGGGCCTGACCCAGAGCCTTACAAATGCCATTCAAATCATAATTAGCTGAAGAGGTATTTCTGAACATCACCAGGAGACATGAAATCAGGCTTCCATTTCATACTTCATCTCTTAGATAAACTGTGTCACCTCTGGATGCCCTGGTGACCTACCTAGAGAATAGGAATGCTCACCTACCCTTGTGGAGATTATGAATTAAATATTGAAACGCAGTGGGATGTGCTGAGTTCTTTGGAGCAGAGACACTGAGAAAAGAAACACCAGGATCACAAATCCAAGAGGAACTGAGCAGCCACTGCTGCTCAGTGCAGCACAAAGCCTCTTCACCTGGGAGCTCAGCAGGAGAGCTGAGTGTGCTGCAGGCTGGGAGCCCTGGCTCTGCTTGGCTTCGTGTCCACAGGTGGGGCTGAGCCAAGGAAAAGCCCAGCCAACGTGCCCGTGCTGGCACTGCCTCTCTGTGTCAGTCACAAGTGACCTTGCAGGGCACATTGCCTGCTGGAACACGGGTGTTCCTGCTCTGTCCCCCCACCCTGGCTGGGCAGACGCGTGGTCACGTCTCACCCCGGTGCCACATCAGTTTGGGGATTAAATGTCTGGGCATTCCAAGGTTCTCTCCTGCCAGAGGATGCAGGGTGTGGGCTCAGGGAGGACAGCTGGGCTTTGGGGCTGGTTCTCCAAAGGAGACAGATCCTCCTCCACTGAGCTGTCCATTAATTATTGTCAGGTCAGGTGGTTCAGTCCCTAATAACAGCAGGCACTGTTAATTTCTATGGCAATCTGGATCCTGCTGTTCACATCCAGTTCACTTGGCAGTGCTGATCCCTCCCCATGGCCTTGGACTAGGCTGAAATGCCATTTTAGCTGGGATGTGTTCAATGAATCCGAGTGGATGGGGCCTGTTCTGTAAAACACCCCCCATTCTCAGTCATTCTCATTCACAGCTGGGGTCTGCAGCACCTTCTCTTCCCTGCACACCACCCTGCCTTGTGGCAGCACTTACCCAGAGAGTTATTAGTAAAATGCCATTCAAATCATAATTAGTTGAATAGGTATTTCTGAGCATCACCAGGAGACACAAAATCAGGCTTCCATTCCATGCTTTATATCTTAGATAAACTGTGGCAGATTAGTACTACACTGGTTATTTTTGCTCAGTTTTGTCCATGAGACACACCCAGAATTGTAGTGAAGGGGGGCACAGATGTCAGACTATGGACATGGGAGGTTCTTGTATTTGCTCAGGACTTGATGGAACCAGCCCACACCTCCTGCATTGACCTCGTGCTGTCCCTTCCACTCGTAATCCCTCACAAAGCATTCAGATGGAGCACCAGGGCCTCTTTGGATTCCTTCTCTTATGTTGCCTTAAGTGAATGAAAGATGTGGTATAAAGTGCTTGGGAAGATCCTCTGTGATGTGATACAAATCCACATGAATTCCTTGACCTGATATTAGGATTTTCACCAGACAATCCCACTCCAGCACCCGAAAAGGATAATTTTTCCATGATCCTTTTCACCCTGAGCCCAGCTCTGTCCTTCTCACTTAAGAGCTGACCCGGCTCAAGGGCTGAGTGCTGGAATGAGCAAAGCCCGGGGCTGCTGACCTCTCCTGAGCCTGAGCCTGGCTTTGCGCAGGCCTCTGTGTGTTTTGTCTGGTGCTAATGAGCCGGCCTGTGTTATCTCTAATGTCATTTTAAAATTAAATTAACCCCAGACTGTGGGGGTGTGTTTGCATGGCGAGGGTGATACGCTGGGAAGGAGGATGCCTTGGGCGCACACACGGAACCTGCAAAGCTTCTCCGGCGGCTTTGGCTGCTGTGCTGGCTGGCACCACCCCAGGGGAGAGTGTGCCCATGCATCACAAATTTGCTTTTTGGTTCCCCTTCCACCCACCCCTGAGCTGAGCTCTCTGCCAACTCAGCTTCTGTATAAATCAAAGGGAAATATTCTCCCCCTCCTGTTTTTTTTTCTTTTCCTGAACAGATTGGATGTCATTATGTGCAGCTGAGCTCGCTGAGGCTGGCGGGGGAGGAGGGACGGGAGGAGGGATGGAGAGAAGAGACGGTTTTAGACAAAATGCTCACAGTCCATCAGAGGGGGAAAACAGCCTCCAGCTACAAGTAACCAGCACTTCACACACACACTGATTTACTGGGGAAACCCAGAGAGCTTTAATATTTAAAAATAAAATAAGGAGTGAGGGGAAAAAAAAAAAAGGAATGGAAGGGAAGGATGTTATCACTGTGGAGGGAGCCATGAGCCAGACATCACAGGGCTGGGATGGAGGAGCTGAATGGCACAACACCTTCTCCAGTGGGCATTTAGAGCCCCTGGAGTCCTGCAGACATCAGACCATGGACAGGCTGCAGTGAATGGTCTCAACCATCCTGTGCAGAAGTTTCTAGCTCGTCTTTTAGGGAGTGGAAAGCTCCCTCTTCCTCCTCCCAGCCAAGCTGTTCACTGTGCAGTACAGTTTCCCATCATTTCCCAGTGCAGCTGGGGGGAATCACTGGGTGAGAAAGAGGAAAAAGAAAAGGAGGGGGAGAGGGGACAGGAGGAAAAGAGAAGGAGAGAGAAGAAGGAAAAAGGGGAAAGGATGCAGGAAAGAGAGAAGGGGGAAAATGAAGAATAAGAGGGAGAGAAAGAGGAGGGAAAGGGAGGGAAGAGAGGGGAAAAAGAGGAAAAGAGGGAGAGACAGACAGAAAGGAAAGAAGGAATGTGAGCTGAATGCATGGCATTCAAAAGAAGCAGCTTTCAAAAGCTTTGGCTGGGATGCAGATTTGCAGAATCTCTGGACCCATAATTCCCTGGCACACAAAGCTTGCTGGAGGCATCAATGTGCCCAAAAGGGGCTTGCAGAATAAACAGCAGATAAAAAAAACTAACACCCACAACAAGCCCATGAATTAAAAATGAAGGCAAGGGGAACAGCTGTACTTCCAAGCTGCAGGTGACCTCATTGTGGAAGCTGTGCCTCAGCGAGGCACATCCGTGTCCAGTGGTTCTGAAATAATAGGTATGGACAATAATAGCTGGGAGGGAGAATGCATTCCCTGTCTGTATTAACGAGTAGGTAATTGCCCATCTCTCCTGCCAGCTATATTTTAATCCAGAACTAAATTACTCTGAGCATTCTTATAAACTTTTATGTTACAGCATCTCCTAAAGCCTCTGTTGAGGTCCAGGCCCACACTTCTTCTTCTACCTGATGTTTGCAATAAATATTACACATGAACTGGAGGATCTAAACCAAAACATTTAAACTTTTCACTCAAAGGGCTCTGAAACATTTTACAAATTGCTGAGCCCACCCTGGGAGACAGAAGGGAAAATGATTTGGGAACTGCCACATCTCCATAGGTGTAGGTAACAGACAGTTGTAGTAAATTCTAGTATTTCAAAACTTAGGGAATGATTCCTCAGCGAGCTGACACGGGTCAGGGATAGCAGCCTGCAGCCTTGTGAGGTGACTGCACTGCCTGGAACCACTGTGGAGATACTGCAGTGGATGGTGGAAGGGCAGTAAATTTCCAACTGTTCTTCCCAGCTGGATATTGGAGTGCCTCAAAATGCACCAGTATTCAATAATCACCATCTCCCCGAACACATCCAATGCCATGATCAACTTTGCAATGGAATAAAGCAGGTTTTTAGGAAACTGGTTCCTTCACTAATGATGCAGAGCAATGGAAGATCAAAGTCTGCTCAATTTTCAGAGAAGAAAACGACAAAGAATAAAACCCCATGTGGGAATATGAAACAAAAGCAGTCATTAAACATCGCCTCAGAATTGGCACTTTTTTGTTAGAGAGAGATAATTCCAGAGCTATTTGAAATAAATCAATTCCAACTGCAGTTGGTGTTTGTTGTGCAGAGAATGGGAATGGTCTGGCTATAAAAGGGGCCTGGGTTCCTTCCCAAAATGACCGTACATGTCCAGGGGAAGGCTCTGCAGCTCTGCCACAGGGCCCTTAAAAATAGTCAGAGATCACGTACACCAAGTCACAGTAATTTGCTACTACCAAAATAGTTTACAGTATTTAAAAAAAGCTTAATCTAGAGATCGTTCTCTTGGCAGCAAAAATCTTCCTTGTGCCAAGAGAAAAATAATTTGCATCCTTGGTGTCAATGGTAATACTACCACGTTGCCTCAACGCCCCGGGAGAGGCAGCCAGCTCAGCACTGCTTTCAGAGAGAAAATCTCTGAAAATAACATGGAGAAAAAAGAAATTCACATTGCAATTGCACCAGAAATGAATGTGACATCAGCAGGTGGTGAATCATTCCTTAGTTGAAGCATTTATCTAATGAAACACAACGCTGGGTTTGGGATTGGGCTCTTTTCCCCTTCCTTTTGGTCCGTTGTGGACAGGCCCCAAAGAGTTAAGTTTTCAGGAACATGGTTGCCTTGGTATTATGCTCTCAGCTGTGATCAGCAATATGTAACAAAAAAACAGTACTTAAGTGGATTCTTTTAAAGTATTCCCCACTGCAAATGTGTAATTAATTAGCCTTCCCCTTCCCCCTTGCTCACACATCCAGTCCCGTGGGGACCCTCCCCTTTCCTTCCTATCAAATTCAGACAGTGACTGGGAGCTGAATTATTCATTCAGCTGTAGGTGTAACACAGCCATTTAAGTGATTTAAAGTTCAGGCAGTCTTGCTGCTGTTCAGCAACAACAGGAAAAAAAAAAAAAAAACAAAACCCAAAAAACTTTAAGGAGAAAAGTAGAGCCCAGGTTCTTTTTTCTTAACCCACTTGTTTGGTTACACAAACAGGGCACGGTTTTGTGAATCAACCTATTGAATGAAAAAGAGATTTGTGAGAACGTCACGTCAACCAGAGCACCTGTCACTCATTAAGAAAATACCACAATTATAAGCATCAGTTCAAGCTTTTGTTCCAATATGTCTCGTTGAATATTCTCTGCTGTGATGGTTAATTTTATGCACACTTTGCTGGGAATAGATGGCAAGTGAAGTTCATGCCGACAATCACAGAAATCACATTAAGATCCCTGTTTAGTCCTCATTATCATTGTATCAGAGAACCTCATGCTAAAAATTGCGTACAGCCAGAGAACAAATTAACCATAATTAACGACACTTTGTAGCACTTCTGATTAGATCTCAAACTGCTTCAAAGTCTTTAATTTTCTGAACATTTCTGTGATACAAGGCAGTGCTTTCTCTCCTATTTTAAAGCTGGGGCTGTGAAGAACATTGCCAGAATCTATTTAATTCTGGGGAATTCGGTAAAGTTCATTTCTGTCCCCATGGGAGATAGAGCCCAGTGTGTCCATAACCCTGGCCTAAAGCCAGGATGTTCCTCCCAGTGCTCTGCAGTGGAGGTTAAAAGTTGATTTTCCTCAAGGCAACACCGAAAGTCTGTGACAAAAGGAAAAGCCTGATCCAAACTGGAGCCTGGTGTCACCATCACTGGGTGACCAGCAGGTGACAAACTGGCCTGTTTTAGGTGCACTGGATGCAGGGGCATGTGTCAGTCCAAAGGAATTCCTCTAGGGAGTACAAATCCTGAGGACTGTGATTGCATGAAGCACTGTGTTGCCAGTACTTACAATTTTATTAGCAATACCCTAATATGTGCTATTTCTCTTGAAGATGCAGCTGCTTGAATGTCATCTGAATACCTCAGCCTTTATGAAAAAGTGTTCTATTTTTACAGTCATAATTATGCCACTCAGGATTCTGAAGTACAGGCTTATGCCTTTATTAGTATAAGATTGGCAATACTGAACTTAAAAAAAAAAGAAAAAAGCCCAAATCCTGAAATACCTGGAGGTATTTTAAGCAAAGGGAAAGCTTGAAAGAAATGGGTGTCAGGATTCTTGCCCTGACTCTTGCACTGCAGAGTCCATCACTCACAGATTTAGGAATGCAGCCACGGGCTCTCAAGTGAGGGGATATTGAAATGAAACCACTATTCAAGGCTAAACAAAGAGGTTCTCTGGGTTGTAGAGTGCAGGATGGATCAGAAAATGGATTGAAATGATTGAATTCCCTCCATTTTTCAAGAGCACTGGAGGTTGCAAAGTGTTAAACCACATCAGCCAGGAGCCCATGAACCTGTGCAAGGGCTGGCACTGGCAGCACAGCTCAGTTCTGGTTTAAATCACCTCCCTGCCTTTGGGATTCCACCCTGGCACTGGTCCTACCCACACAAATTGCACTGTGGAACGAATATTTTATTTCTGTGACTCCTTTCTGATCTAGATTTGAGTGGCACCATCTCTTGATTAGAAGCCCCACTTGCTTAGAGTGGAGTTTTCCTGATAGTTTTCTTTCTATGAATTGCTCCATCACAGGACTGTCATAACAGACTGTTTGCCAATTTGAAATCCAACAGTTTGTCTGGTGTAAGTGTTAAAAATGTTGTCTTGGCAGTTGGGTTTTTTTTTAGGTTTTTTGGATTTTTTTCTTTTGCATTAAGTGACTTGATTTTTTTTTTTCCTATTTGCTTCTACAGTATGTCAGGGAAATGGGATCATTTTGGTAGCCTGCTTTCTTTCACTTCAAATAAAACTCAAGACTTAAACCTATGAATTCAGAGAGTAGTTTTATTTTAACTATATAAACTCTGCAAAACTCAGCATGTTTTTTTGTGTGAACTTATAGTCATAGCTGGCAAAATACAGTAAATTGTTTTAAAGTGGAACTAAAACCAAAAGCAAGACACATTATATTTACAGAGAATGAAAGATTTGAGGCTAAGACTTCCCCTGGACTTCACTCTGTGGGACAAAGGTCCTCTGTGATGACTCAAGCTGGGTTCTTTTTAAATGTTCTTTTACCAGTTTTCATTTTCACCCATTGCAATAACTAAATGACTAAAGCTTTGCAATCTATTTATGATCACAATGTGCTTGTGATCTGAACCCTCTAAAAACCACTGACCTGGCAGTCTCTGATGGCCCAGACTGTTCCCAACAATGATTCATAATTTCGATGACACATTCATCACTTCTGGTGGAAGAGCCCCATGTGGACAACGAGTATTTCTACAGAGTTTAACGTGGTGTGAGTTTCATGAAATGCAAAATTTGCTCACTGCTCGAGAAAATATCAGATAAACTACAACAGAAATTCAAAATTAGTAATTGGAATTAACCCCCTGCTAATATAGAGGAAAAATGCTTTCCAATATCCTGCAAAGTCTGAATAATTCAGCATCCAGGAGAAGGCATTGATGTGGGAAGAAAGCCAAAGGATCCCTGCCCAGGCTGCCATACTGGGAACAGGAACTCCAGGATGTACTTCAGGACAAAACCCAAAACCCAGAAACCCAGACTTTCAAGAACTTTGAATTCTTTCCTTAAGGACAGATGAAAGAATTACCTTTTAATATCCTAAGGTTTCAAAGGAAGAGAATGACAGAAGCACTGATTCCAGTGACCCATTTTTATCAGGACTCACTGTTTCATCCAGCCCAGAGAATGACACACAATCATCTAAAGGCACCAGGAGCAAAACTCACTGCTTCAAACGCAGGCAATGTGGGACAACAGCACTTCCTCTGAGAGCAAGCAGAGGAGAGAAGGGGAAGAGAAAACTGCTGGCCCTGCATTGTCAAAAGAACACAGAATATCCTGAGTTGGAAGGGACTCACTGGGATGATCCAGCTCCTGCACAGGACAGCCCCAAGAACCCCAGAATGTGCCTGAGAGTTGTGCAAACCCCTCTTGGCTGATTATCACCAAATACGAGTGCAGGGAGTGATGAGATCCCTGATTTCCAGTGCAAATCACTGAAGCCACACCAGTGTAAATCTCATGAGAGTGAAGGAACAATCTGGCCTCAGAGGAGATATAAAGGAGAGACAAAACCTTGCCAGAAGAGGGTTCTCTGCACCTCCCAGGAGCACGGTGTGGGTGGCTCTGGCACAGGCCCATGGCAGCAGAGCAGTGCAAGTCTATGGGTTGTACCTGTCCAAACCCCACATCTGTGAGGGGAGTGGGGAGAAATTAATTTGATTTGTCATGGAAGCCCTAATTTCAGGTTAGGAGGAGGGCTTGTGGGAGAAGGTGCCTGTCCCAGCTTCCAAACGCAGGTGCCACCCCTCTGCCCCTGCCCTGGCCCGTGGCACTGTGCCCTCACCCGCTGGCAGCCCTCCCAGCGACACTCCCATCCCTCTCACAGTGGGCTCTGTGTGTGCTGTTTCTTTTTCAATGATTCATGACTCCCACTTCTCACTTCATCTGCCTTTGTTTTGCTCTGCAGTGAATGTGTCTGGTACATGGCAAAACGTGCTGTGCTCACGCCAGCGCTGCCGGCGAGGGGCTGCACCAGTGTCAAGGTAACGACGGCTGCAGGCACAGCCCCGTGATGCAAACGGGCTGCACAGGGCTTGGGTTCCACTTCTTTGCCCTTGTCAAATTACACAGAAGAGAAATATAAGTATTCTCCCCACTGAGTCGTTTTTCTGTGCATACTTTCTGTTTCTTTCACTGCTGTGCTCCTGAACTCGTCTTTAGCAAAAACCCCTTCCCAGCGCTTCACCAAATGCCTCCTTCTTGTGACAGTAAAAATCCAGATGTCACCCAGTATTTTTCTACACCAGCTCTCATATGTCTTTACAAAGAATCAGTGACACTCTGTGAGGATGGAAAAACTGAAGCACAGAATCAGAAAGTACCTTGGCTGAAAGCACTCAGCAGGCTGCTGGAAGAGCTAAGAATAAAATTATGATTTCCTGATGTTTAGTCTGATCCTCTGTGAATGGGACTGCTCACGCTGAGAAGGTGCTCAACGATTAACTTTATTTATATATTTACTATTCAAACATGCCATGTTCTCACATCTTTTTTATTTTCATGTTAATCATGTTGTGGATCTTCTCCGCCCACCTCCCATTTCCTTTGGTACATTTGTTCTGTAGCTATTTGTGTAGAAACCAAGCAATTTCTGCTCCACCTGCTCATAAACACAATGAGAGAGAGAGAACACTCTGTTACAGCACAGCCACTGCCTTAGCAACAGATTACAGTATTCCTGGGAAGGAACAGGGACCTTCTGGAGGGGAGAAGTGCCCTTCATCTCCCTGAAAAGCTACCACAGGCAGGCTCTGCCTTTAATGATATTTCTAGTGAGCCCCTCCTCAGCTTTAAGCAATCAGTTGCTAAGAAAGAACCTGAAAACTGAGCAGAGTTTGCTCCTCACACTCAGAAAAGCCAAAATGGGGCTGGTGAAAACTTGTGAGCAGACTGGCTCCAAGAGAACATGCAGACACATATTTGAGCGCTCAGTCACGGCTGGTGTAAATAATTCATTCTGCTTCCATCCCAACCCCCTGGTAGCTCCATGTCTGGCAGGACAGCTCTCCTAGGGATGTACAAAAGGCAAGTACAGCACAGCCCACAGCCCTGTCAGACTACCAACAGCTCTTATATCTGGAATCAAAGTCAGGAACCCTCTAGCCTACGAAAAGATGCTGAAAAGCATCAGGCAGAAGTTATTGGAAATAAAGGGATGTGCAAGGGATCTGGCAGGGGATGTCTGACATGCAGCTCACCCCTGATATATTCTGTCAGAAAATTAATCACAGCTTGACAGGCCAGTGGTCTTAGTGCCATCTGAAAGTATTTTTAGAAAGGCAAATATTTGTGTAAGAGCAAAGCTATTTGATTTTAGCCTTCTCCCAATCAATTTCAGTAGGTGACACATTTTGCACTGGGAGCGGAGGGTGATGTTCTGTGTTTGCATTAACACAGTCCTGGTCATGGAAAAGGTCTCTAGATGACATAATACAGCCTTATAGTAATATTTTACAGGTACAGGAGGAAAGTAGGGTCACCTACATTGGCACTGATTTGTTCAAAGGATGAGATTTGAGCCACTTGACCCATAAGGGAGACAAATGTTAGAGAACCACATCTTCCACATGGGATCCAGGGCTCTGGACTAACACACGAGGGCAATGATATAATGGTGAGTTATATAAAAGGTCAGTAGTGACATATAACAAAAAAACAGACAAAAAACATCTTCTTTTTCATTGTCTGGGGATTAGCTGTTTCATTAAGCTGTCTGCCCATATTAGAGAATTAAGCCTATTATCTGTTGAAGGATTTTGATGCCAAAGAAAAAGAGGTCTGGGCTTACAGCTCATCTAATCTTTTTATGGCTGGAAATATGAAACAAAATAAGGACGAGGTAGGAGGTAACACAGAAAACCTCTGGCCTGAAGGCAACAGTGAAAAGGTTGTGGGAGATCAGTGAACTTGGATTTGGTGTTTAATGTTCTCATTGTACCTCTGACCCAGCAGAGTCCCTGCAGCTGCAGAATGCCAAACCAAAGGTTTTAGGAGCTCTGGCCACACCAACTAAGGACGCAGCCCCTTTACCCAAGAGAGCAGTGACAGGGACCCAGCTGGGACCCCTGACCTGTCCCACGGAGAGCTGTGGGACACAGGGCTGCAGCAGGAAACATCTTTCCAGAGCTGCCACGGAGAACCTGGTTTTGTGCAGCCCCTGGCTGCTCTGGCTGGGCTGCAAGTGGCACCGTGCCGGCTCACAGGGCCATCAGGGCTGTCTCACAAGGAGAGAGGTGTCACACGGGGAAGGATTTGCATGGGCAGCCCACAGAACTCAGCAAGTGCCATCTTTCTGGAGGAAGTCCCTCCTCTGACGCACTGACACCACCTGTCTCTTTACACTTGATGGCATCTGTTGGCATTTTTGATGTGCCAAGGCATTAATATCAGAGCAGAGCAGGGAAGGAAGATACCAAGCTCTTGGGGACGTGGAGGTGGCAAACACCTTGGCTGTGCTGCATCCGGGCACGGGGCTGGCCATGGGATCACCTGTGGAGCAAATCCCAGGGGACAGCAACTTGTCTCCACTTGGTGCCATTTAAACAAAAATAAATGGCAGGAGATTGAAATGTTTTGGCGTGGAGGAGTGGGGGAGGAAGATAAATGATCTTAAAAATAATAAAGATTATAATGTCAGGATCAGGTGCCAGATGGGTGGTAGAGAAATCCTTGACTTGTCCCCAAGAAAGGTAAAGCAGACAAGCTTTGCTGATATTGCTCAGTCAGCCATGAGGAACCACCAAGAAGAGGCAGATGGTCAGCCCATCTCTGAAACTATCTGGTCCTTGGCCTCTGCTGGGAATATTTGTTGAGGTGCCAATTATCAGCACTTTGAATAGTGCCTTTTGTGAGCCAGCCATTAATTTAATACTGTACCAAGATCATAAAACGCAAAGAATGGTAAAAAAAGGCAAGATACCAACAGGTTTTGATAAACATCCAAAATAAATAGCTACAAACCCAGCCAAAGACATCAAAAATAAATCAAGAAAAAAAAAAAAAGTGGAACAAATTGGTGCCATATAGCTGACAGGCAGTTCCAATGAAGATCATATGAGTCTCCTTTTAGTAAGAGGAAACAGTTCAGAACCCCTAATGAACCCCTAATCAGAGAAAATAATTTGAAGAGTCAACTTCATTCTCACACCCTCAAAACATCCTAGAGAAGACAATGCTTTTCAGCCAGGAAATTAGCAGGCAGGTAAACATTGCCCCTTCCCATGGATATTTTACAGATAAATGCAACAGTGAAGCCTCTAGTGCTGTCAATATGGTTCCTTTCAAAATCCACTAAAGTTTGCAAAAGATTAATGAAAGAATCTGAAACAGACCTCACATTCTGGTGCCACCTGTCAAGCCTGTCCTTGTGTGAAACTGCTGAATAAGTCAACACTCCCTGGTTTTTCCTTTGACAGGGAGGCATATTGCAGTGTGCTGTGCTGGGGGCTGCACCCCAAATCTCCCTGAGAGCTGAGGCTGGTGCAGAACAGGGCTGTTCCCAGCACCCCAGGATCCCTGCTGCACCTGGGGATTTTTACCTGGGCTCTGACTATTTGGTGTTGGCCAAGAGTGTGCAGAAAATCCTCCCGGCCTTTTCCTGGAGAAATCCTTCTTCTTCCTATGGGGATGTCACTGCCTGGGAGGATCCATCCTCTCCCAAGGTCCAGGAACAGCATTACCTGATCTGTTCTGCAATAGTTGAGGTTTAATGCATCATAAGGTGCAGCAGAGTGTAAGGGGAAGCAGCAGTGCTGTGCCCTCAGTGGTTTTATGTGCTTTGGGCTCAGAGGTGGATGCACAGGGAAGGTTTATTAGCAGATACAACATGACTTCCCCAGTGGGATTTATTTCAAAAGAGGGACAAGGATGATGTCTTCAGATAAAAGGAATTAAATCTCAGTGCTATGGGATTTACATTGTCTGTTTAAAGAACAAATAATGGCAAATTACAGCTTGTCTCCTACTGGGTTTTCCAGGTAGTTTTACATCAGGTTCAATTGTGCAAGAATAAGCAACAACAGTTTGGAAGATGCAAACATTTCAGCTTCTGTGCAGAGTCACCATCTGACCACACCCTGGGGGTTCTGGGCAGGTTTTTACAGACCACACTCAAGTCTCTGTCACTGAATGGTCTCTGTGGTTGTTGTCCTGTCTAACTTGATTATTGCTGCTGTAGATTTGTGTATAAAACAGTTTTACAAGCCATGACAAACACCTATTGATAATTAATTTAAAATACAATGGTAATTCTGGTCTTTGAACAAGGTATTCTTCCACTGATGGTAAAAAAGCAGAAGATAGATTTATTGGTCAAGATCTTCCTCTCAATCATTCTGGAAATCCTGGAAGTCATAATGTCATGATGGGAGAATCTTCTGTCATTAAGGGGGGAGTACAATCACATTAAAGTTCAGAGAGGCACAAAAATTCACTACTACAGAAGGCACATTGACAGCAAAACATTTGCAAGGAGAGTGGAGGAGAAAACCAACCTCATCCACCCTGAGTTCTCAGACCCAGAGTGGCCATTAGCACTATAATAGGAAAATCAAGTTGCTTTACAAAACAACACAAAATTCAGTCTGAACAGGACCTCTTAACTTCTGCAAAGACACAGGGAATTTATTAATTAATGGCTTTAGTCATAGTACTGTTGTTGGTAGAAGATGTTGAGACAAATGTGTAAACAGAGGAGCCTTGGGAATGTCACAGTAATTTAAAGTACATAAACCTTCAAAGCACTGCCTTTGATAGAGTGATACATTGTCTTATAATTGGGCAATTGCTTTCCTTCCATGATATAATTAGCACACAATTATGGTTATGTGAAAAATTGCTCCATCTCCCTCCCTTCCAATTTGTGCTGCTTAATCTAAGCAGAGAATGTCTCTTTTCTGCTGTGTTTCCAGCAGGTTGAGTCCATCCCCAGGGCTCAGCTGCAGTGACAGGGCCCCTTGCCTGGCCAAAAGGGTGATCAAATATTCAGGAGAGGAACTGAAACCAAGCTATTTGTATAAAATATTTGCTTTTTATCTTTTTCTTTTTTTTTTTTTCCATCCTAAAAATATACCTATGACTGCAACAGGATGAAGTTCTGTGACTCCCAGCACAAACCCCAGAACTGCAGCAGGATTTAGGTGCCCCCAAGGCACTGCCTGTGCTCCCTGCTCAAGGCTGGGCTGTAAACCCCACTTTTGGCTACAAAACCTCTTCTGAGGGCTGGTGTTCAATCACGGAATCCCTGAGGTTGGAAAAGACCTCCAAGACCATTGAATTTGATGTATGACCAGTCCCCACTTTGCCCCAGGGCACTGAGTGCCACATCCAGCCCTTCCTTGTGCACTTCCAGGGATGGGCACTCCAAACCTCCCTGGGCAGCCCCTGCCAAGCCCTGAGCCCCCTTTCCATGGGGAAATTCCTGCTGGTGTCCACCCTGAGCCTCCCCTGGCCCAGCCTGAGGCTGTTCCCTCTCCTCCTGTCCCTGTTCCCTGGAGCAGAGCCCGACCTGGGGCTGTCCCCTCCTGGCAGGAGTTGTGCAGAGCCTCAAGGTCCCTCCTGAGCCTCCTTTTCAGCATGGATGTGCTGTGATGGAATGTGAAAAACTTTGGTGCTCTGAGTGGCAGAAATGTCATTAATGGGCTGATTTCACACTGTTTCTAGTGCGTCAGGGTGTGGAACATTGTCAAGAGCTGCTCCTCTCCTTCCATCACGTCTTCCCTCTCTGGTGAATGAAGTGCAAGGAGAAGCTGCAGTGCTTCTTCAGCCTGATCCAGGACTGGAGGCAGCATGTGCCAGAACTGCACTTGACACTCAGAGCTCCTGGCTTCCAGGAAAGCACTTTACAAGGTTATCTTTCCTACAAAATGCAAATGTTTTCATCAAGCTTGTGAGAACCATGTGTTTTTAAATCAACACCCTATGCCCAAGTTAGGACTCAGGTGTTCTACCCTTGCTTGTTCACAGATATATTCTGTTCCTACTCTTCCCATAGGTTGTCTCTGCAAACTCTCACTTGATTCACTCTCTCAGAACATGCTCTGCTGTGAGGTTTCTGTGTTCCTGTGGCCAGCACAGGATCAGGGATCTCTGGACACCTTGGACAGCACACAGTGCAGAAAACAATCCTGAGCTTTAATGGAATTACCATCATTTCCTGCTAAGAATCCTCCACCATGTGGAACTCACCTCTGCCACTCTTCAGGAGGAGTTTTTGTCTTTAGCAGAACTGCCAGGATTACTCTTAATCAAATCTTCAAACCCCAAAATTCCTGGTGTGCCTGTTTATCCTGCAGAAGAGATTAATGCTGCCTTCACAGTGCTCATAGGCACTGACAAGCCTTTCTCCACAATATTCCCAAAACTATTCCTTCTCTCTACAAACACATGTGTACCTATCACCAGATCCTCCTTTTCTCCCTTCCCACATGGATCCATAAAGAGGAGGCAGGCACATACAGAAATTTAAGGGGGGGAAAATGCATTGCAGAAGGAAAAGAACAACAAAAACAACCTCTCACACTCTTTACAGTCAATCCTGTGGGAGATATTTATCCATGGGAAAAGCTTTACAAATTCTAAGTAAACGAAAAAAAGAATTATATTTTCATAACATTTGGGAGGAAATGCATCTTAATGGAAAATAGCTAGAGAAAAATAATAGCAGCTAGTGAGCTGAAGGAACTATATTCTCCCTGACATGCAACAACAATAGCAGCTAATGCGAGTCATTTGCAGAAGGAAAAGTGAATAGCTGTGGCATATTTGCAAAGAATATATGGCAGTTTACCAAAGGCAAAGCTCCAAGGAATACCAGCTGGGACATAAGAAGGGAGCTATCAAAGGAGGAGGGAGGTATAACGGCATCATGGGATGGTTGGCAGCAGCTCTTTGGAGCCTTTCATGGAATGAGACAGAGCAGGGTTGGGAAATCAAGGTGGGGGTGGCAGGGGGCCAAAGGGGGCACCAAAGCCACGTGGGGGCTTGGAGCATGTCTCAAGTAGGCAAATTTGCCAGTTATCGAACCAAAGTCGTGAATTAGATTTTATTAATAATGAGTCTGTTTTGATTAGAAAGCATTTACTTCAAATAGTATTTAAAAATCAAATAATTCTAATTAGAACTCGTGTCATTTGTGGAAAATCACATCCTGCTGGCTTGGTACTCTGACCTTCTGATCTGGAGACCAGGCTGGCCCATTGCTCTGTGCATCAGCCTTGCCTCTTAGCAACACAAAGCTTACCAAATGAGAAGGCGTCCAAAATGCCATAGTAACATACCATTTATCTGGATGCTTCCAAAAAGTTGATTTCCATGTTTGGATTTGTCTAACTGAGGAAGCTGCCTCTGCAATAAAAGAAAAGTGCATCCTAAATTTTGGGAAAAAAAAATAAATTGATAAACTTATTTTCTAGCTGAATGCAGATTTTAAGCAGCACAAAACAAATTGTGCATGATTTCCACATCCCAAATAGCATTAATTTCCAATTCCTCAGTATTTTGTTTTCTCCATGAGATAACTATTGCAGTTATTAATAATTTAGGCTTTGAAAAGGGAGCTGTCTGGATTTGCAAGGGAAATTTCTCCATCATTTATGCACAAAGTAAAATTGGGAGAATATACTGGATAGGAGTTCACAGCCAGGTGATTTCAAATTTAGCTTCCCTCTGAAATGAACAGGCTGCCCCATCTACAGAGGAGCTCTTGGACTCCAGCCTCTGTCCTTGGGGGCCAATTTGTCCAGATTAAATGCAGCACCTGTAAAGAGAGAGGGCACAGGGTGGCAGGTCTGAGGGCTGATGGTGAAGAGCCCCTGAATTAAATGTAGAGGCAGGAATGAGCTGTCTTGCAGTCAATCCCCTGCTCTCTGTCCTTCACCACAGAGCAGCACAGAACATGGCCCAGGGACAGCATCTGCCAAAACTCAAATCATGACCCCCTCAAATCCACTCTCAGAAGTTCTGAGGATCTGGATATTATACTCCAGGATATTAGTGACAGTATATTTTGTCACTTCTTAAAGAACATTTGGCTACAGCTCCAGAATTCCTCTTTTTTAGAATTTCACCAAGGGGCTCCAAAATTGCAACAAATAGCTTCGAAGAGATGAAAAAGAATCCTGTCACTCTGCTGATTGTAGTTTCAGTGCAGTTCAGTGCAATGTGATAATTAGTCTCCTGGAAATCATTCCTCAAGTTCATACTGTGATATAGCATGAAATAAATCTGAGCCAACCATATAGCTGTAATTCCAGTGTGCTGCCATCAACTGGTACGTTAATTCCATTAAAATGAGCTTGTTGGTGAGAACAGAAGTTACACTGGTGGGAGGAAAAAGGAGGGGGTAAATTTCTAAGTATCAGTAGAATCCACTTCACACTCACATCTACAGCTCTCTAAATTACAGAGACAAGATCTTTGTTCAAATTACTGACAAGGTTACCAGCTGGAACTTTATGCTCAATTCAATTATTTTATATTGTACCTTCAGGCTCCATTCCAAAGCGACTCTTAAAGAATAATCAGACTTATTCAATAGGCAATCAAAATGAAATTACTTTATGTAAGTACAACAAGGTTACACACTTGCTGCAGTCTATAAGTTATGTGCTGCTAATTTTCAGTGCTCTAAAATTTTGACTCTGATTATCTGTGATGGGCAGGCAGCAACCAGGACAGAATTTCCTCACAGTTTCAGTGTGATCTCTTTACATTGCCACACCCTGGATAAACAGGTAGAAGCCAACAGTGAAAATAGATTACAAAGCAGTTGAAAGTGATGCTTTATCTCATAGCTACTCACAGAAGCAGCCCTTGCTGGACTGGTCTTCTCAAGACAGGCATTACCCAAACCTAACTCAAACATCATTTTGTCATCCACAAAACCACCTTAGAGTTATTGTTCTTTAGTTTAAACTTCCAGATACTACAATGATTTGAATAAAAATATAAAATTATATTAATTTTCATATAAAATTAAGGTTCAAGCCTTCACAGTTTGATTTTGAGCCTTTTCAATGGGTGCCTATGGTAAAACCCCCAGAAGGACTGCTCATGGGAATGTCCAGGAGCACACAAATTGTTATACCTTGGTTACAAAAAAAAAAAAAATTCCACTATGATTTTATGCATTAAACCCCTCTGCCTCTCTTTGAGACAATGGGAAGCCTTCAGATCTACAATGCATTTGTGACATCGAGAGGGAGCAGGGATGTTCAGCCCTGCTGAGAACACAGAACTCCTGAATTTTCCTATCCAGAATTTTCCTATCAGCACATCCAACCACGGCCAGCAGAGCTCCTGAAGGCCCTTGGGATGTGCCAGTAACACACGTGAGGCACGAGAGTGCCTGAAGTTCTCCCTACTGTACTTTGCAGCCCAGGAATCTGTCTCCTGGAAACACAACAATTCCTAACACTGAATTTCATGGACTATTCTGAAGCATTGCTAGGCCCTGAAACTGAACACCGAGTTATATTTGGTACGAATGGCAAATACCTCCCAGCTCTCTGCAGTGTGCACTCCTCCCATCTAAAATAGCATCTTTCACATGAAATAACAAACAGAAAACCCACACTCCTTCCTCAGATCCAGCCCCACCAGACTTTTTGGATGCACACAGCTGATGACATACATCCTCTCCTCCGAGCCTGTAAAATCACCTCATGGCAGGCAGACACGGCCTCCATGAGCTTTTGTCACAGGAATTTTCTTCCTGGCTTGGATGGCTTCACTTCCAGACCACACCAATCTAAACTCCACAGCCTGACTTGAGCCCCATAAAACGCCAGAAGTTGGGAAGGAATCCAGACTCTGCCAGTGGAAAGGGATGCTTGGGCTGAGAGCACCCAAGGAGCATCCCCAGGGACCAGGAATGGTTGGGAATTTCAGCTCTGTGGATCTCACTCAGTAGCCCTGCAGCTTTTCCTCACAGGAATGTAAACAGCTCTCCTTGCAATGTCTCTGTTATGTCTCTGCTCCATCACAATTTCCTGAGCAGGGCTGCTGCCAAGAGCTCGGGAGTGGAGCCACAGGAGGAGTGGCTCCATCCCTGGGATCTGGGATCCCCAATCCTGCAGGGCTGGAGCCACAACAGGAGATATCATGGGGGTTATTTCCACTGAAATTCATGTAAAAATGGTGAGCTTGGGTTCTTGGGCTGGTGATTCTTAAGGACATTCAGGAATGAGACAGCATCCCTGTGGATGTACCCTGGCATCCTTGTAGATGTATTGATGCATTAGGATTTGAGCTTTTATCTTTTCCATGCATTTGTAATCCTGCAGTTCTTCAGTGTAGAACTCTAAACTCCATGCACAGTGGGAGCTGCTGCTTTCCCCTGTGGGGCAGACACAGCAATTCCTCTCCAGGCCTGGCAGTCAAGGACACCTCACTGCCTCAGGCCTGAGAGATGGAAATAAAAGGGAGTTGGGGGGAGCAAACTTGGGGTAAATTCCTTCATTACCTGAAGCTGTCATTGTAAGATTAATTCCCAATATGCAAATGGACCAAACTTATAAAAGTGTGAAAACCTCTGGCTTATTTGGGGTGTAGCCCCTGGGGGGCTTTTTCTGCCCTAAATGTACCTGAAGGCCCTTCAATAAATAGAACTGCTTTTTTATTCTCTTCCTTTTGTCTGGCCTCTGTTTTTAGGTAGTCCTGAAAAGGCATCAGTGTCCCAAGGCTTTTATTCACCCTTCCCTGCCCACATCCCTCCCTGGCCTTGGCCGTGGGCTGAGGCTGGGTGGAATGAGCAGATCTGCTCTGTTAGACTGGCACAAATAGCTGCTTGCACAGTGCTTGGTCGCACACTTTGTTTCATCATTTTCAATTGCATGAAAAGGATATAGGAAATTAATAATAAAAATGTGAATGCATATTAGAAGTATTTTGCATTTATTTTGACTAAAAAATGGGACTACATAAGATATGCTATTAAAAATGTTCTTCATTTTTGGATTAGTGGGATTAGAGGTCTGAATTTTTGAGAAACTTAGTAGTTTAAATGCAGTGTAAAATCACAACATAACATTTGATTAAATCCATGAAGCTTTACTAAAGCTCTCATAGTCTCTGAGACTTAACTATTGCTTTTAAAGGCCACAGGATGTGCAAACCCAGAGCTTGATGTGGTTATTACTTCCAAACTATAAGGATAATTTAAAATTATCCTTTGAATTATTAATCTTTATCCTTAAAACTATTAATTGTGTATCATTTTGATAAAAATTTATTAATCTGACTTTGACAGTGGCCATAAATAGGCTGAACAGTTTTCAGAGAATTTGCCTGTCCTCCCACACAGTGCTTTCCTTCATGACAGCAGCTGAAAAAACCAAACTCATTTTCTTAATACATTTAGACTTTAGAAA
Organism: Pyrgilauda ruficollis; assembly: GCF_017590135.1. NCBI lineage: Eukaryota > Metazoa > Chordata > Aves > Passeriformes > Passeridae > Pyrgilauda > Pyrgilauda ruficollis. Next base: position 806,104 of record NW_024515764.1, read on the forward strand.
TGCATTTTCAATTAAGGAACTCATTCTTCCTCTTGGTCCATTGGTAATCAGGTTTACTGGCAGTAAAGAATCCACTTTTCCATCCAAAGAGTTGCCTGCAAAGCACTGGATGGGGCTGGGTCAATGAGCTGGACAATCTGATCCCCAGTTTTAGGGGAAAAAAGAGCATTTCTCCAGAGGCTGATGGTGCAGAGGAGATTTGGTTGAGGTAAGGCTGAGTCTCTCATGGTTTCACTGAGGGAAGGGGAAAGGAAAAATGCAAAGAGCTGCTCCCTCTGCCATGGTTCTTGAGAACAGTCAGCATGAGCAGGGGGGGAACACCTTAGAGCACTCATTTTAATGGCAAGAAGAGATAAAAGTACACAATAATGAACAAAATTGGCTGAGATAAAACATCCCAGGCTCTTCATTCTGGCCTCCATTTTGCTGTGCCTTCCTTGCCCTCATAAGGTTTATTCCAGCTTTACATCACTTGGGGAGGTTGTTCTGGCTCTCCTTTTCTCTCCATCTGATACAAATATAAATCAGTTCTCTCTCCCTTTTGTTCTCAATCACTGGGCTGCTTCTCCTGTTTGTAATCCTAACTAAAGATAGTTGGAACTAAAGAGCTAAAAGAGTAGTTCTCCTCAAGTTCTCACTTCTCTCTTTTAGCAGTTATCTGAGAATTCAGTCCTTTGCCATTTAGCTACCTCCACAAAACAAGAAGTTAATGGCAACAACTTTTAAAATGGTGGATTTTTTGATTTTATGTATGCAAGCTGATTTAGCAGGAGAATAGCAACAAATGAGAAATGGCAATTAACACTCCCGGAGTAAAGCCTGTTATTTCTCCTGTTCCTCAGCCTTCCCTCACAAAATGCTTTCAGAAAGAAGGCAGCTGATTCTAGCAAGCAAGAATACACATTTCATAATTCCACTCCACTGCTTTTCCAAAAACAAAAATATGTAGGAAGAACATTTCAGTGTAACTAATTAGCAGGCTCTGTGTCCTTATCCTTGTTAATTCAAGGGACATCTCTAAAAGACTCCTCATCCAAGTCTTTTTCAGGTAATAAAATGACAATGTTTAAAAGATTAAATTGCAAATTTTTTTTCCACTAAATCAGAACCAAAATTATTTTGGAAAATGAGCATATGTTGGAAACATGATTCTCTGAAACAATTTCCTTCCATAGAAGTCATAGAAGTGATTTCTTTTTCTTTATGTGCTCACTAACTTGTTCCCCTCCTGCCCTGGCAGGGGGTTGAGGGCTCTCTTTGCAGTTTCAGTCATCTTTGGCTGCTGCTACAGATCCCCCATGTACAGAGAGTTTTGATAAGATCCAAAGAAGCTTCAGTGTTGTGGGAGTTCCTCCAAATCAATTATTTGGAAATTTCAAACCTTTTGAAACTGGTCCATCATTAATCTCTGAGATAACACGGCATGGAATAATATCTGCTTCACGTAGATCACACAAACAGGGGAAACATCTGTGGTCCTGGGCCTAAATAGTCTTTGTTCACTGCTACTTTGAACAGAGCCATGGACACATTTGGGTAGGGAAGAAGAGCTCAGCTTAAAAAAAAAGAAAATATTTGGTAATGCAGAGAATTTCTGTAAACTCCAAATCGCTGGAGAGTTCTGGGGCCATTGCTGTTTACTATCAAGCAAGCCAAATACTCATTTCTGCGTGCAGTTTCTCCGTGCTATCATAGGCAGGCCAGCCACCAGATGCTCAGAAATACTCATTCCTCTGCAAATTAGTTCACCTCGTTTTGTGGCCAAATCACTCACTTGTCAATTCCCCCTTTGGCCTTTGCAGTTAATGGGATCTGCTCTTCGTCGGTCTGGGGGGATTTCTTACTCCCATTATGAAAAAAAACCCCAAACCACTCTGAATTCAAATGGAATTCATTTTCCTAAATATACAACCACAAGTTGCTGCTTCAGACTCATAGATTTGGGAGTGTTTTATGTTGATTACAAATGAAAGATGACTTTAAAACTCATAATGAAAAATGTGCTGGGTTTCATTCAAGCACATCCTGAAATGAAACTCTTTCTGGCTTTTTCTCAATATTTTTGCTTTTACCCCTCCTTTCTCTATCCAGGGTTAAAACAGTGGGCTTGTCTCTGGATGTTTTACAGCTGGTAAATGCAAATGCAGGTTTGCAGTGTTTGTAGCAAAGATAAACCTTAGCACTGGTGCAATGTGTCCTTATCCTTATCAAAACCAGTGTATCACCCTCCTGTGAGCTGGGTGCTCTACTGGGGCCCACACTTGGCACCATCAATACAAAGGGGTACCTCGAAGTATTGAAAGAACCACTGACACAGGTTCCTTCTCCTCCACTCTGCTGAGGAACTCTGCTACAAGCTATGGCCAAGAGACCCCTCCACTTTACACTTTAAATCTGTGCTTTTGAACCCTTCATGAATCAGGCCCAATGTTTCATGCCAGGCATCCTGCCATGTGCCTCATGGAGTTTATAGAAACCTCCAGGGCTGCCTTTAATCTGCTTTTCCAGAGTCCCTGGGCTTGGAAATGTACGTACCAGGAAGAAAGAGAAGGGAAGGAAAGAGAGACAAGAAATCAAAGCACAAAGTGAGTTCACATAAAACCTCAGCCAGCCCTGATGTGAGGGCTCATTTTGCTTTCAGGCCTCACCCCTTTACCTCAGGTGCTGGGATTAAGGGGGGACCGTTTTCCCCTCTGGATTGCGTAAATGAGGAAGCTGTTGACTCGCGTGGTCCTGGAAAGACATATGTGCTTCATTATCTGGATTCCTTGTATTGTTTCAGCTTGTCCTTGCTGGCTGGGAACATGCAGCCTTGAGCTGTTCCCATTTTTAAAATGCACTTTTTTCTGCCCCGGATTCTTGCCAAGTGGAGATTTAAGTGCACTATTACTTTTATAGAAGACTATTAAGAGTTATTAGATCCCATTAGAGCAGACTATGCTCTTTTAAAAAAAGAATACTTTCCTTTATTTTTGAACAACCATTTATATTCATTTAAATCTGACAGAATGTTTGTATCAATGCAAACACAGTTAATTATATCTTAGATCTATGAGAACCTTTCTTGTTTATTTTTTTTAAAATGTTTTACTAGTCTCCCCTACAGACTTGTGTGTTTTACTTGTGTGGCTTTAAAGCAAGTCTGAACCATCATGGCTGCGAGGTGCACTGGGTGTTCTGGCAGGGATGGCATGAGAACACTTGGAGAAAAGTGATGGAAGCTGGATCACAGGATGATCTGTGTCCATGTTTTCAACAGCTTTGGATGAAGTCCTCAGCTCTCAGGCACCAGCAAGGGGAACCTTCCTAGCAGTAAAAGCAGGATCAGACCCTGCACTAGAGTGGGAATATGACCTGATTTTACTGGTAGAAGTCCCTGCTTGTAAGAACTGCCCACATCCCCCTTCCTGTGGGTGGTTGTGTTGTTGGGAAGAGTGGATGAATGCTTGGATTAATTGCTAGCCCTTTCCAAGTTTACTTCATGCCTTCTCTTTTCTTCACAGTTTACATCCATTTCTCCAGATTTCTCTGCTTTACTACTTTTTCTCAAGTCAATTTCAAATAAAATGAGTAAAAATCGTCTCAGAGGAGTAAAGAATTAGATGTGCTGACACCGTGTTTTCTGCAGAACGTCTGGGAGAGCAGCTCTGACGTTATCCCTTCCCTTATGGCAGCATTTGCTGTGTGGAACATTCTCAGCAGCCCAGCCCTATGGGTTTGAGCTGCTTAAACTCTAATTTGTATAACCCACTTTGGGAAGAATGATATGTCTTCCTGGAAAACACTCCATTTCCCTTCCCTTCTCGAAGACACACTGTGAGGAGATGACTAAACGCTGCCACAGGAGGGAGAAAAACAAACAGGAAAGAATTAAAAGGCCCTCGGATAGGGCATAAATTATTCAGCTTTTCCCCTCCCTGAACCCTGTTGCAGCCAGCACCTCCCCTCTGGATGAGGCTTTGGCTCGAGGAGCAGATCCCAGCCCCGCTCCATCGCTCCCGCTTGGCGATGACGCAGGATCCTCCCTGCAGAAAACTCTGAAGGAACACGGCTGGACGAGGTGGTGGAGGGCAGGCAGGGGGACAAACACCCTGCTTCTCTGTGGAATTATGTCTGAAAAGGCTTCTCAGAGCTTCAAGTGAGTCTAGGATTAGAAGGAATGGTTTAAAAATGTATCTGCTCCTGGGCAGCCACCTGTAGGGTTTGTGCAGAAGGAATTTTCCCCCTATTTTTATCTCCCTTTTGAAGGTTGGCTGAACAAACTAATCAGCCACACAAAATAGCAAAACGAGCAGAATTCTCACGTTTGTTGTTTTACTTTGTTCATTTTATTCTTAAGACAAGGAAGGCAGTTTAAAGCACAGTAGTTTTGTCTGAATCACAGCTTTCCTGCCTAAACTTGATCCTGCCTTAACTTGGGCCTTTCGTGCTTGAGTTTTAAAGCCCTTTGGTTTTGTCTGGGCTAGGAAAAGAGTGATTTTTTTCCAAGAATTATAGCTGAATTGAACTCATTTAACTAAACAAAAGCCAACACTAGAACAGTGTGAGGATGGTGGTTTAGCAGCTTTAGCTCAGTTCAACAGCTGGGATAGAAATACATGAGGTCAACACAACAAACTTCCTCGACTTTGTCCTGATTAGACAGGCTTTAATAGTGACAGACTGAACACCTTAGGAAAGCTCTGAGCACAGAGCAGGCTGAGCTCTGCCAGCTTCCTTCCACCTGGTTCCACCTGGAAAAACAGGAGGAGGGAATCTTAACCTTAGTGGACCACTCAACCTTAATCTACGCAGCAATCTATCTCAAAATTCAGATTTTATCTGGTATTTGGGCATTCTCTGACTGAAAATCCATGGAGGAAGTGATAATATTTTCTAGATTACAAAATATAGTGGTAACAGGGCTGAGACCCACTTGACTTATGTTCTGCTGGAGCCCTGGGTGAGTGAATCATTCCATTCTTCCCACAAGCAGGGACAGTGCCATAGGATTAGCCTTTCCTCTGCTGCTCATTTTTGTTTTGAAATCTTCTCTCAGAAAATGTACAAAGTAGATGATAAATTATTCTTCCTACGCCAGGAATTTTCCATTTTGAGTTTTATCTGTTGCTGGGTTTTGGCACCATTAAGCTGTTAAGGGTAAATTTAAAAATAATTGAGAATCTGGCTCCGTGGATTGTAGTTTGGGGCTTTCCTGCAGAACAGGAAAGGTTTTTGATTCAGGAAAGCTCTTTGATTTTTGGTGATTCTCACAAGAATGTGTTGTCCATGCAGATAATTAACTCCACCTGGGTACTGATTGTCTTTCCTCTGCCTTTCCATCTCTGCATTCTGTGGATTTTCCAGTAAGACTGATTAGTTTCAGAAAGGCAGAGAAGAATTAAGACAATATGGAAAACAGTTTGAGGAGAAGGAAACAAGCAAGGAGTCTTCAGCATTGTGCTGAAAATCCTGAAATTTGAGTTTGGGATGCCAGAAGAAGACATGGAGCAACCCAGTTGAAAAGCTTTGGAAAAGAAAGAGAAGAAGGATTTTACATAGAGGTCAAAGAATAGATTTGGGGGAGTCACAAGATCTGGAAAGAATGTTGAATGAAGTGGAAAGCAATTAAAAAAAGCTGGAAGTGAATATATCACTGTGTATGATGGTGTGTATATATATGATCAGGAAATTGGTTTTGCTTCAAACAAGATTAAAGAGCTATCATCTAATATCAGACTACAGGAAGACCAAAAAAGCTATAGTAGAAATCCAGCAGAAAATACCATGGCTCTGAGGCAGGCCCCACTTTCCACTGCTTTCCTCTGTCCCTCAAATTGTACAATATAGCTTTTAAAAGAGTTTAAACTTCATACCCTTTGCTTTCCTGACTGCTCTGTGTGAGCTGAAGGGAACACCATCTGGACAGGTCAGTTCAGCAGGACTGGTAGTTTACAGAAACTGGTACAAATATTGGAATTACAGTTATTTTCTTTTTCCAAGGGAAGGAGAGGAATGGAAATGGAAAAAAATGTCAGTGAAAAAAACCATGCAGGGCCCAAACTTCAGAGCTGAGGAAGTCTGCAATGGAGAATGTAGTTGAGACAGCTGTGCTGAGGCTTACCTAAGCTAGGGCTGACCAAGTGACTTCCATGATGTCATTAAATGAGCTCGTTGCTCCAGCCCTTGCTCCTGACACCTATTAAATCTACAGAGTTTGGGTTTGGGGTTGTCAAGGTAGCCCTGCATGGGACACCAACAGAATCCATTTGGGGAGTGAGACAGACCCTGCCCAGAGGCTCTTTGCTCTTTTCTTGGCTGCCTTTTCAGGGTATTTCCTTCTGCGCACATCCTGGGATTGGTTTAGAGAACCAAAGGAACAATTTACTCTTTGTCCTCTCCATGTGCTGTTTAATGCCAGATGAAACTAGGGCAGCTGGTCTTGGGGCTTGGGCCTAAACTTTTTGTCTCTCTTGTAGGAAATATCCCCCTTGATTTCAAAATAGAGAAAAAAAGCATTTCATTCCACAATGTTTATATTACTAAAAGGCCACATACAGGATTCATCCATGTTTAGGATACTCAGAAGACCTTGCAGGTATTTGGTGTCTTGTCGCAAAGGAACCCAAAGTTTCCTGCTCCCCTGTAGATAACAAAGATCTTACACAATATTCCAAATTTCAAGCTACTTGCAAGCCATAGCACTTCCTGGATACAGATTCCACCTCCTTTTCTTGCAGCAGGCAGTCAGGGGATCTTCTAAAGGATGCCAGAAGCCTCTCAATGACAGGCCCACACTGTCCTGTCAACTTCACAGAAACTCTTCCCAGGGAACAGATGAGTCAAGAGAGTCAGTGATGCAGCCATCCTTTTAAAAGAGTCCAAAATGGATGGTCAAATGCAGACCTTTGACTTTTATTTTGATCACCCTCAATAAAGTTTTCTTTGGGTTGTCCCCTGAATATCTCTCAATGCCTCTTGTTTTTATCCTCAAGAGAGCAGCTTCCCACTCCCTTCTGTTTATTGCTTCCCACAAACCTGAGCTGAAGGTGGAGAATGTGTCCCATACTCTCATTGCTCTGCCACCAATCCTAAAGTCCCACCATCTGTTTCCAGTGGCACATCCAGAAAGTGCATCCTGCTCCTCTGCGTGCCTGCAGAGGCAGAGATGCAGTCTTGCAGTGGTCATTCTTCTTGACAAAGGTCGATTATTTTGAGGAAGGCTTTGAATGGAATAAAAACTGACTAGCAACTGGGAGACTGACTAATAAGTTGCTTCTCAGTTCTACCAGCAGCCTTGAAGTGCAGGACAGAATCCAGGAAAGATTTTCTGGAAAATGAAGAGAGGCCCAGTAAAGTCTCTAAGCCTGGGCAAGTCAATAAACTGTCACAGTTGCCCAGAAGGAATTGGCTTGTCTTAGATAAACTTACAAAAGGCCCTGAAAAAACAGAACTTTTTTAAATGGCAGAGATTAATTTTCTGACTTCAAAGTAGTATTAATGCAGAGTTTGGCTGAGGTTTCCTGTGCAAGCAGTTTCCCCCCAAGCAGTGATTTCAGAATCCGCCTTGTTTTAAGGCTGGCATTTGCTGCAGCTGCAGACCTGGAGTATTTTCGATCCCCTCTGAGTGCTGGAACACCATCCAACAATTAAACCGCAACCCAAAAACAATCAAACATCTGTTTGGAGGCTGCTCAGTGACTGACGTGCTCCTGCCAGCATAAACACTGGAGCTGCTGAGTGATTCCTGTCTTGTGTGTGTGGATGTGCTGCTTGAGTGGGTTTTTGTTCTCCCAAGCAGGAAGATTCTGTGTGTGTAAATATGCTGAGGAGCATTTCTATTGCAATGCATGAATGTGCCCAGATAGTTTATTTGGGGAAGTGTTTTTGTTGACATGAGCACACGTTTGAATATCAGCTTGAGGTCGGTGTGCTGGAGGTGGCTTTGGAGGATGAGGAGGATCAGGTATGTGCTTAGGCAGTGCTGTAGGTGTTGGTGTTTTTATTTATAGGTATGAATTGGTTTTTATTTGCATGGAAAATTGGCATTATGGCTGCATGTTTTTAGGTAGAGACAAGTATTTTGAAGAGTGTCCATGGTGTATATGTACAGCTGCAGGACTGTGTTTGTGCTCTTTGGTGGATTCTCCATTTGCCTTTTTTGTTTTGCCATGGAGCTGATCAGCTCCAGGGGCCGGGGGAGCTGATGTCCTTCTCTGCAGGCCCAGGAAGGGAGATAACAAACTGCTGGCAGCAGTTCAGATCTGGTTCAGGACAACAGGGAGGTCTGGCCCTGATGTGATCTCAGACTCTCTAAATCAAAACCCCCTGGTTTCAAGAACTCTCTTGGTTCTCTTCTCTCAGAGAATTTGAGGACGAATTGACTCCAAGGCTTTGGGAACAGGGATGGGGTGATGAATACTGGTGTTAGGTCTGCCTGCCTAGAGGACAAATTATTCTCCTTCCTAAAAGCACTTACAGACTCCATGCAGGTTGCTGCTTTTGTTCTTTTTTATTTATAGCCTTCAAATAACCACGGGCTGTTGATGGCCAGGGGAAAGCACCATACAAATGGCATTCAATCCCAACAGGAACTCCCTCCCTATAAAACCAAGACCTACTTTTGGAAAACACAATTGTTCCCACTCTGAGCCAAATGAAAGCTTGTGCCACTCCTACCAGCTCTCCAAGAAGCCCCAGGGTCTCCAGACTGCTCCCTGTCATTTGTGGTGTCCCTCTGTCCCTCACAGGCCCTGAGTCACCACAGTGGGAGAGGGAGAACATCAGCACCACAAGTGACAGACTCTGGGCCACCCACTGCCTGTGTTCCAGGAGCATTCCTCTGGTTAGGGGAGAGCAGCTGGAGATTTTTGCTTTAGCCCATTTCTCAAATATCCTCTTGCTGAAGTATAAGAACAGGCTGTTACAGGAAAAAAGGATTTGATGATCTTCCCACTGTGAGCCCCACAGCTTAACTTATTGTTCTAATCACCTATTCTTCTGCAGCAGTATTATTTTTCTGTTTGCCAGTTGAATCTGAGAAAGTTCCCTAGGAAATAGCTTTGCCTCAGAAAGTTCTGTTGCTTGGAGAGGGCAGAGCTCAGAGGGCAGCAGCACAGCACAGGCAATCAGGAGATTTCTGTCGTGGCTGCTGCCCAGGTGCTGTAGGACACAAACCCCATTTTATGTCTGGTGAACAAAGTTTTTGCATCTGTCAAATGAGGAAAGGACTTATTGTGGTGGGAGAGAGACTCGAGCAACATAATATTTTCTGCTTGAGTGAGCTGAACTCAAAAAAGCTACAGAAGAGACTTTTGCTGTTACACACTGTCCTGCCCTCAGTGCACATCTGCACACCTGGAGCAGAGAAAGCAAGTGCTGAGCACCTCAGGCCATGGAATCACAGAACTTCCAGGATTTGCCTCAGCCACTGACACCCCACTGAGCCCCTCCACACTTTATATAGAACCATTAAGACTCTTTCAAGTCTGGAACTTGTGGTTCCCCACAGTTGGAGCAGTGTGTGAGGCTGGAGCAAGGTGTGTGGTCACAGGCTCCTGCAGGTGAAGGTGTGACACTCTCACAGCCAGCAGGGGACACAGCCACCTGCCTGGGGACAACAGCAAGGCTCCTCTGCAACATGTGATGGGAATGTCACTCCTCCTTTTTCCAACACAAGACCCCTCTACAGGGTATAAGATGATGATCATGACAAAAGGCCCCTCATCAACATTAGCAGCTGCTCAATTTCCAGTTCTTGTTTTCCCACAAACTCCAACTCCAGAAAAATATGAAGTGCAACTTAAGGAAGCTCTCAGCTGTCTACCACTATGCTCATTTCCATGACAGATGTGAAATAAATTTTGGTCTCCTATTCCTATCTTGTCTGTCTCTAAATTTTGAGTTCCCTTAAAATTTATTCATTATTTGTTGCAAGAGTTTTGATTGCTGTTTGAAGCTTTTTAACTTTGTGGATTAACATATTTGTCCTTCCACTAATTAGTCCAAACCTCAGAAAGCCTCAAGTTTTGACTTCAACTCAATATTCAGCCAATCAATAAATAATGTGAGAATGTAAAAACAAACAGTATGACAAACTTACTAAGTACGTAATCTCTTAAAAATAAAGGAGTGGTACTGCTCAGTGAAACTATAACAGGATAAATTCAGGAGCAATGAAATGAAACAAAGCAAAAGGAAATAGCAGTGTGGGAATAATGTATTTGAAGCTTGTGGAAAAGTCTCCCATTGGAAAGGACAAAGAATGAGTCACTTGCACAGCTATGTACAAACTAATAAATGTTAGAAATGACATACTTATGTGCAGAAGTTACTTTCATAAACACAGGCTGGAGCTGCAGCTCCCACAGTCACAAAAATCGAGTAGAAATTCCACGTGCTGCCAGCCCTTTGCTTCTGCACACATCCTCAGCCACACTGTTTGCACTATCCTGTCCATGGTATTTAAAATTTCTCTTGTTATTCAATAACCTGGATCAAAAATCTGGGTACTGGTTTTGCAGTTTGGTTGTGTTATAAAATATAATATTTTATAGAATCACCCCAAGACATTCTGACATTCCTTTTGGGAAAAAACTTGTGTAAAAGAGCACCTGACCATCTGCTGGAGAAGTGCAGGTTATTCCGGCCTGGAAAGGTGTTTGCCCTGTGAAGGCTGAGAAAGCAGCTTCCCCTCCTGAGTCCTGGGGGGAGCAGGGGGTGTCAGATCCTCACATCTGCCACCCTGGTGCACAGCTGTGAGCTGTTCAGGGAGAGCCATCCCTGCTGGCCCAGCTGCCCTCCCATTCACTGCCACTGAACAGGCAACTATTTCACAGTCCTTACTGGAACAATAGGACCTTTCAGGAATGAAATCAGATCTTGAGTCTGATAGGAAGGCAGCTGGGAGGCACATGAAAGCTTCTGCTCACTGTCTCTTCCTTGTCTCCCAAGGTTTGGATTCAAGGAATGGCAGTGAAGCAGCCCCAGCCCTCTCAGAGAGGCCAGGGTTGATGCAAAGGAGCCTCTGAAGGCACAGAGCCCTGCAGGAGGATTTGCAGCAGGCTGATAAACAGCTCACAGGGATGGACAGGGCAGGGGGTGACTGGAAACAGATCATAGAATAGAAAAATAAATAGAAAGAACATTGAATTTCCTTGCTTTTTGGATCCCTAGAGAAGACCCCCTGCTTGTGGCTGTGAGCATCACTCTGCTGCCACAGCCTTCTTTGATCACTGGGCTCAGGTTTGGGTTTCCAGCTCCGGGCTCAGGAGCTCAGTCCCGTTCATCACCCAAGGGAGGAGCTGCTGCATCCCATCCCTGACCCCTGGCACTGCCTCTCACCATCAGCTGTTTGACCTGCTACCCCATAAACCCCATTTCCTCACACTAGAGAGCTCACAGTTCCTCACACCAAGAAAATGAATGTTCCCTGCTCAAACATTTGTTTGAAATGGGTTGGAAAACTGTATTACAGTGAGTGATTTCAATCTTTGTTCTGTCTGCTGGAGGCTCCATGCTGCCAGAAACACAAAAACAAAACATTATTCCTGTTTACAGATGATACCAATCATTTTCTCCCTCAATAAGTATTGTACCTGGCATAGTGGAATCACGAGAAATGAAAATAAATTTATTTAATAATAAAAAAAATGAGTGGTGTTGGAATGTTATTTGTTTGCATTTATTTTGAGAAAATCAAGACTGGGTCAATAATTCACACACTTTCTGCTTTGAATGGACAATTTCACCGTGATAAAAGGAATTATAGAGCAAAAATGCCTTGAGGAAATAAAGTAAAAATGTTAACAATAATTACAAGTTATATAACAGCAGTTACTTATTGAGAAAAAAAGACAATCTCACTAACACAATGTTAAGTTAGTTAAAACAAACTAAACCATTTATAAAACACCAGGGATGCAAAAGCAATCATAGAGCTAATTCTACAAAAAGCATGGATGAAATAAGAGAAACTGATAGCAACAACTATAAATTAGAGAGTGAGTATTAGAAAGTGTAGGGAATTTGTAACAAAAACAAAAGGAAACAAGGAGCACTTATTACCTGTAAAAAGTATTGCTGTTCTGTGAGGTTTATACAGAAAAAAATGGTAGGACCTTCACTGGTGCATGATTTCTCTTCATGACTTTCACAGTGGGATTTGGGCACTGGGGTCTTACTGAGAGGTGAAACTGGACGGAGCAAAACATTTTGTTTCCAATGAAAGGGCAGAAGGGTGAGGTGAAAGTGAAATCCTTTCAATCTCATATACAAGAAACAATCTGAGAAAACTGTTAGAGACCATTTCCTAATAGCAGAGGAAAAAAAATGTTCTTGGAAGATCTAAGTTGTTGGGGCTTTTTTGAAAACCACAAACTTTCCAAAGTGCAGTGACTCCTGAACTTTTTAGCTTAACTCACAGAGCAAAACTGCCTTTCCCAAGAGCACAGCCTCGTGCCTTGCTTGCAGTGAGCTCCTTGGCCCTGCCTGCTGTGCTGAACAAGACATTGGTCAGGTTGTAACACACCATCTTCGACTGTTTTATTGTGCTTTCAGCCTGTTGGGAGCTTTCCAAGAGTACCAGGCAAGGAAATGAAATCTTCATCCCAAGGAAAAGATCCCTTTCCAAAACTGTTAATCTTTCCTTATGACATATTTTGGAATACAAACATATCCAGAGGGGGTTTGCTCGGCAATGAGCTTGTTCATGAGAGTGATCAAATTGGGGCTGTTACACTGGTACATATGTTAACAATAATTCAGACTTTTATTCTCCCTGTTTCACCACCACAGCTGCTCTTGGTTTTCCTGATGGCCCCGCCCAGGGACACTTGGAACACAAGCAGACACACGTATGTATTACAGGGAGTGATGCTTTACATTGTTATTAAATCTAGGCTTCCCTTGGCATGCAACATTATCATAACAAACTCATGACTACACAGTTTCTGTCACTGTATAAATTCCATTTCTGCTGCCGTCAGCAGAATTAGAAACCAGATTTGGTTTCTACATATCATTTCTGATTAATTTTTGCATTACAGGGACTGAAGGCAATTCCAGAGCCTCTGGATGGTCCAGATTCCAGCCATTTGCAGGTCTGTCCCACCAGCACATTAGTGAAACCATTTCATGGTTCTAAAGAAATGAATAGAAAAGCAAAGACAACAGAGACTGATTAAGTTTAATATTAAAGTGGCTTTTAAGTGATGAATATTTTCTGAAAAAAAATCTGAAAAATTACATACAACACGAAGAACTACACATGGTAAAATTATTTGAGGTCTGGAGAAAATTGCTTTTACTAAGATAATTGTTAGTCCAAGAATCTCATTTAATATCTCAAAAAGATGATTGACAGGTGACTTAAATAAATCATGGAAGATGGAAAGATATCACCTGAATCTTGAGCTTAGGAAGAAGCAATGGCTTTAAGATGAAGCCAGAAAAATTCCAGATTTGAAACAGAATGTTTGGATTAAGCACATTTTGCCCACAGAGATGGACATTTCTCCCAAGGTGATCCTGAAATGCAGGTGGTTGTTTTCTCTAATCTTTAACCTGCTCTTTGAGCCTGACAGGTTTTCCTGCTGGGTGAGACCTTGGTTATAGTGAATAGTTCAGGATTCAGCACTGGACTGGTGGCTCCTGCTCATTGTCTAGCCAGGCTTTCATTCCAACTTCCTCCCACTGCCGTTTCCTCAGCTGAAATCCCTGAAGAAACATCCAAGGAGGGAAATCTCATTTTGTCTGTTCAGAAGGAGAAAGCCTCAAATGGCCCTTGTTTTCTGCCTGGAAAGGCAAAGAACTGAAACTCATCCCAGGGCCAAACATCTCCTGAAGTGCTCTCCATGTCCTTGTCACCAAACTTCTTCTCAGTCCCTGCTTCTTCCCCGTGGCACGTGTCTTCAAACAGGTGAAATGCCCTTGTTTGCATCCAGGTAACGCTGCCCCATCCCAAATGTCAACAGCTCAGGAATGGAACCCAGGAATGAGGCAAGGTTCCAGTGGCTGAGTCCCCTCTGCTGCTCTTCCTGGGATAACTGGGCTGTGCTGTGGGGTGTGGGAGCATTCACAGGGAGATGGACATGCCAAGGAGGGCCTTTTTCACTCAAAGCAGTTCCACAAATCCTTGGGCAGTGCCCAGAAGGAAGCACAGAGCTGAGGGGAAGCTGTGCAAGGAGTCCTGTGTGTCTCATCTTAGCCTTTCTCCCTGTGCATTAAATAAAAGCACTGATTTAGCCCCAGATTGATTCTGCTTTGAACAGCTCCTCTCTTTGTCCCTGCCTTGGAGCTCATTAGATGTTGTTTGGCCTCGGTGTAATTGCTGCTGTCTGCTGACAGGGCACTTCTGCCAACCAGATGGTTTTTATTTTGAGGCATGGCTATTTGATAAAACTGTTCTTAACTCATAAATAAAGGAGGAAGCTGTTGCAGGGGTTCTATTCTTCCCATTAGCAATTGAGATAACTGGATATAAAAAAAAGGTCATGGATTGACTTTGACATTTATGTAAAAGAACCAGCACTCTGGGTTCATATTCCTGACAACAAGGAACCAGCAGAATGGGGGTTTTGTTTGTTCCTTTGTTTATTAGAAACTGGGTGCCCAGAAAGGTGCATTACTCCTGGTTTTTCTGCAAATATTTACTCATTATTCCAAGGGAATGTTACTTCACCAAAACCTCATTACAAGATGTACAGTAGAGCCTGTGGAGCCACGAATAACACTTAATGTTATTTAGTTTATTCCAACCAAGGTCTTCTCCAAATAAAAATGAATTATGCACTTGACTGGTTGGCTGTGCATTTTCCTTAAGTCATCTTACAGAAAATAATTCCAAGATGATAGAAAATGAAAACTAATTTGACTTATCAATGATAATTGCTTTGGCAAAGGCAAAAGCTTATTGCCACAGACTGTGAGGAGGCAAAGACTTTGGAGTAGCCAGGAGGGCAGATTTTACAGATTTTACATTTTTCTTCACAAGACACAGGACTTTCCTAGGAGACAACCAGCAGTGGCATCCCAGCCAGAGATCTTACTGACAGCAGTCCTATTATAAATAGATTTGGATTTCTAAAAACTATTCTTCCACAAATTAAATAATTTAACTTAAACCAAAATTAAAAAAAATGGACTAAAAATGTTTGCAAATGGTTGTCACTTGGAAAAAAGTATCCCTGAGGTTTCACAAAACTCCAAATATTCCCCAAATGATGTAACTATTGCAATGAATTGTCTGTGGAATAAGCAACTGCTCAGTAGGAATTAGTGAGGCACAGCATGGTGGAAAAGGTAGTTTCAAGCTCCTTTTTCACCTTTTTTAACCTTTTACATCAGGACTGTAACTTCCTGATGCCACCTTGGGGAGGTTTTGGAGGTGCCCAGGAATGTTCCATGGCAGTGCCAAGCTGCTGTCCAGGCAGGTGATATAATTTTGTGTGGTCCCTGGGGACAGTGACACCAAGCAGGATCCACGATACTGTGACAAACACAGGGGCTGACAAATCCCAAGGAAAATTATCCAACAGCAGCAGGACCTTTTCCTACCACACACCTGAACGTGGAAAGAGCTTCCTACAAAGAACTATCACATGACGTGGGGTGATCATGGGAATATTCAGGTTTAGGGTAAGGATGAGCAGTTCCTGGCTTGGTAGTGACATCTTTTGGGCTCTGTAAGAACCATGCAGACAGTGTGATGGGCACAGTACTCTCACAGTGCTCCCCACACCCCTGTCATACTGATGAATGTGCTTCAGTCTTAGCATTCCCAAAGGCCACCCAAAAATCTCTCAGCCCAGCATCAGTATTTTCCACCTATAAATCAGAACTGCAAAACGACAAGTGACAAATGACCAGCTCTGTAATGAAATCTGATGAAAGGATCTACCCTCCTTGCCCAGTTTCCTATTCATCAAGTATCTTCCTAATTAATTCTGACTTCAGTGTAAATCTCCAGCCCGTGCTTTGCACAAAGTCAGAGCAGATGATGATAAACTGGTCCTGTAGGCACTGATCTATAAATCTGAGTTTCAGAGCCACGTTTGGCAAGGGATTAATTAGTGTACAGTGGGTGCCACTCTGCAATGCCTGAGTATTGCAGGGACAGAGGCAGAACCACCCCTTCCAGTGAAGAAATCCTGAATATTAGTCTGAAGTCAGGAGCAGAGTTTGCTGAGTGAGATGGAAGCAAGTTCATTTGAAGTCTTTCCAGAATGATCTACATAAAGCATGCAGCCTGTCTAACAACATCTGAAGAGCTACAAAAACAGTCAATAGCTGCAACAGCTCTGAGACAGGAGTCCCACTGAGTCTGGACAAAATCATTACAAATGAGGAGAGCCATGTTTGTGGAGAGGAAAGGATGGAATTCATTAGAAGAGCAGCGACAGTTCATGTTCCTGACGACGAGGAACCAGCAGAATGGGGGTTTTGTTTGTTCCTTTGTTTATTAGAAAGATCTCACAGCAAAACAAACACTGAAAATTGAAAAATAGTTTACAGTGATGAACTCTGGTAAATCCGACCTCTTTTACAAGGCAATACCAAAGCAGATTTTAAACATTTGGCAGCTTATCAGGAGCCAGAGGAAGATTAACTATGTGAGTGAAAAATCAGGCTGAGAAACCAAAAACAGCTTTTCACAACGAAGAAAAGCCAAGAAGGAACAGAGTAAGCATTTGGAAAGAAATGGTAAGATCATCACACTCTTAGGAAACAGATCACTGAAGCAAGAGGAATTTGAATTCCTTTAGGAAGTGTGCAGGTATTTTTTAAAGTAAGACTTAGGCTGTCTAACAGCACAGGGTCACTCTTTAAAAATCACAAGTGTAGGACTCCTACCAGGGGTGCTGTGGCTGCTGCTCTGCACAGACAGCACACAGACATGGGGTGGTCTTCATAAAAGTCACCAAAATTGAATGCCTGGAGCTCCCAGATTCCCTGTGGGATTTGGCAGATCTCTGCTGAAGCTCCAAATGCTCTCCCTAGCTGGGCTGTGTCGTGCTCATGGGACCTGGGGGTAGGAAAGGCTTCCTTCTGGGTGCAACAAAACACAGAATCCACTGCCACTTGATGTTATTAAAGAACAGCGTGAAAAGTTTGGGTTTCCAGCTCACTATTCAATTCCAAATACAACAAACATATTCCACTTCCTACATTCCCATGGAAATTCCAAAGCCTACAGACTCTTCACTTGTTTTTAAACATTCATGTTTGATGTTTAAAAGCTTTGCCTTCCCTTCCAGGGGCGGCTGATCCCTGCATACCTCTCTCACTCTTTCCTAGAGGAGCTGGGATTTGGAAGTGGAGCTCACAACACACTTGGTGCTTTTAGATGTGGATGGCTGCAGACACTAAACCACATCACTGTGTCCCTGAGCCCGTGTGGTGTAATAGCTTTGAGAGTCTCAAGGATAAACAAAGGTTCCCAGGAAAACCTCCAACTTGCTGTGTTCCTTTTAAGGAATTTTAGATTTTCCAGTGCAGTTAGACGAGGCATTACACACATTTCAGACACACTTCTTCACATGGTAGAAAAACGAGAGAGAAGGGAAGGGGAGCCAAAACCTCTCTGACTTCTCTCTGGCTGATCTCAACCATAGGAATTCCCCAATCATGAAAACGCTCGGCTCTAGCTAAGGAAATGCTGTTGATTAGGGGAAAACGTTCCAGATGTTAAGTGAAAGCAATTTCAAGAGGAAGGGAAAGTGGAAGAGGGAGGAGGGGTGTGAGGTGACCCCACCCTCGCAGGGAGCACAGCAGGGTCTTGTACCCTCTGGTGGCTGGGGAGCAGCCAAGTGGGAGAAGCTCTCACACACTCCCCCAGTCTGTTCTTCCCCCTCCAGGCAGCAATTACAGCTCCACTTTAACCCCATCCGTTCTTTGTATCCTTTCTGATTGGCATTATTCGATAAAAAACATAAATAACTCAGATTTAAAGTTATACAGGAAGAAAGAGAAGGACCAAAATTTCTTCACGATTCCCCCACAATTTCTTCCACACATCGTTATTAGCACAGCATCCCTGACAGATCCAGAGGTATCTCCAAAGGTGTGGATAGAGTTAAAATAGCAAGAGAAGACGCTGCAGTCAGAGTGAAGACAAATGTCTTCGTTCTTTGTAAAGTTAGTTAATGTGATTTAACTCTTTGTGTGCTTAGGAAAGCAGCCAAAGCAAACCAGCTGCTCATTTCTTTGGGCTGAACTACCAGCGCTCACTGAGAACTCCTTGAGTCCTCACATCTGTATTTCACTGCTGTCAGAATAGTGCTGCTCCAATCAGGTATTTAGGGAAAAGGAAGGAAAGAGCAAATAATTGATACCAAGCACCTTCCTGGGACAGCAGTGGCTGGGACAGGGATAACTGAGGCTCACTGGAAACCTGTGTGGGCAGAGTCTGTTCCTGCTTTCTGGAAAGTTAAAGGAAACTTAAGAACAAGCTCAGGAGTGGCAATGACTCGTTTTCATGATGAGACTGAAGAGCAAAAACAATGTACTGAGGGCGTTGTTCTATTAGAACCTCCAAATTTTAATGCAAGACTTATCCACAGTATTTTCCAGAAATCCAATCTGCACCTGTCACATCAGACTAAAACCAGGCCACTGAGAGATGCCCACTGAGAATCCTGGGAAAGGATTTCAGAGGAACTGTCCAGAACTGAGCTCAGCAGCTCCCTGGAGAACTTCCTGCAGGGAGGCAGAACGAGCTGGCAGAGGACATGGACAGGATGACCTAATAGGTTTTTTTCCATCTCTGATGTCTGTGATTACGTAATTCCATCTTGATATGGGACCAGAGGAGTTGACAGTTACATCTGTAGTTTCTTTTAAAAAGTTATGGACTCTACTCATGGAACAGATCAAAAATTTAAGAGGAAAACATCACATGAGTATTAGGAATTGAGGGTGTGTATCAAGTTTGGGTTACTAATACTTCTTAAAAGCCATAAATGGGAATGAAGATGCAATGAAAGCAAAGATTGGTCTTGGTTTAAGATATGACCAGATGACTTTAAGCAGAAAGATGCTTATTGTGTACAGTTTAGCACTGCAACAAAGCTATGAATAAAGGGTTTGAAATTTTGTGTTTTCTTCAGCATATAAAAGAAAATGTATCTTTCCAAAGCAGAAATCGTGTCCAAAATTTCAGAACTTTTCTGCTCCTGCAGGTGTCCTTGTGTAATGTATTTTCTAAAGCATTTTTAAAATGAAAAATAATAAAAGCTCTAATGGTGCTTTCTTGGCTATGGAAATCAGAGCAGTTATGAAAAGCAATAAAGCAGCCTTTCTCTTTTAGCTGCCAACAACTCCAGAAACATGTTTGCTGGAACTCTGACCCCTTACATAGAAAACATTAAAACAACTGCAACTTGATACAATTAACTGGTATTAGATTCAAAGTTTGTGAGGCCAACTGGCTTTTATGATATATTTCTTGGTACTTACATACTAATGGAAGAACTCCAAACTTTTGAAAAATATATTCCAGATAGGCTGACTGTTAACTTATTTTTTTTAAAAGCAAATGCTTTAGCAACTGCTCATCCTGTCTGCAAAGAAGGAAAAGCAGAAACACAGAATTTCTCCTGCTGTACACCCAAGGAGCTTTTCAATCTCATTCAGCCTTCCCTCAGAATCCACTAACAAGGGCAATATTTGGGGTGTTGTGGATAAAGCTTTCACTGCACTTCTCAGA
This sequence comes from Pyrgilauda ruficollis, assembly GCF_017590135.1. Taxonomy (NCBI): domain Eukaryota; kingdom Metazoa; phylum Chordata; class Aves; order Passeriformes; family Passeridae; genus Pyrgilauda; species Pyrgilauda ruficollis. Next base: position 825,788 of record NW_024515764.1, read on the forward strand.
ATATCAGGGCTGTAACATTCCCTGGCTTAATATTGAAGGGGGTAAATAAATCTCATTCTAAATCACAGAATGATTTGGGTTGGAAGTAACCTGAAAGATCATCCCATTCCACCCCTGCCATGGCAGGGACACCTTCCCCTGTCCCAGGCTGCTCCCAGCCCTGTCCAGCCTGGCCTTGGGCACTGCCAGGGATCCAGGGGCAGCCACATCTGCTCTGGGCACCTGTGCCAGGGCCCCACCACCCTCACAGCCAAAAATTCCTTCCCAATATCCCACCTAAACCTCCTTTCTGTCAGTGTGAAGCCATTCCCCTCACTCTACTCTTGTAGATCAATCAATCAATCAATCAATCAGGCCATCGCTGTGGTTTTTCTCTGTGTTTTTCTCTCCTGTATGACAGGACAAGGGGGATGTGGTCAGAGTGGCACCTGTGGCAGGGTGATGTCACAGAACTGGAGACAGTCCCAGAACTGTAACTCCTCTGCATTCCTTCCACCTGTGTGAGGGAATAAGAAACAGTGCAACAGCTCTGAAAGAAATAATCTTAAGATACTGCACAGAAACAGAAAATTCTACAGCACAGATCAATCAGTCTGTGATGCCAAAACCTCTTCCTATGCAAATCTTTATTGAGACTTTAAGAGTTGCAGCTTTTGGTGCTGGTTCTGAATTATGAAAAGGCATTTCTTATGGAGCTGTGAATCTGTAGGATGCCAAGTGAAACAATCCAACATCTCCTGAAACTCAGCTTTTCCTGCCTGGATGACGTGGTTCTGTGCTTCACTCTAAAAGGAGCAGAACACAGGGGATTTACTGTGCCCCTTATGGAAAATACCTGCTAGCTGCTCCATTTTGGGTGTGATTTATCCAGAGGAAAGTCCTGTTAAATATCTGTACACCATGTACAGGACAGAACTTGACCTACCATGTATTCTGTGTATTCTGGAGAGAAAACCAGAAGTTCAGATTGTTTGTTCTCTGGTATTTTTACAGATAACAGTAATTTACCTTTTTTATCTGTTTCTAATTGCAGGGTTGTTTCTTTTGTTTGCCTGTGTGTTTGAGAATTTATTTGTGGGCTTTTTTAAGAGTGTTAAAGCTCCTATAACTGGCAAGCAGACAGAGAAAAAGAAATGAGGATGCCCACGATCAGATATAAAACATTTCAAACCCTGAGAGAAATAAAACAGAATGGAATTCATGAACAAATTACTCCAGCTCTTCGAGTAATCAATTCCAATCACTATTAATAATACAACTTTTCCTTCAAAGAATTACTTTCACCTTATAAAGTCAAAGCTTGAAACCTCCTTCATCTTTAATAGAGCCTGCAACAATTACTACAGGCAGAGAGGACCCACAAATTGGAAGGCCCGTGTGATTCTCTCCTTCTGCAACCAACTCTTCTGACAATCATAAATAACAGTAAAATTACCATAAAAATTAATAGTACTCCAGTTAAAGAAAATCATTATGTAAAGGTTTATGAATTTTGCAGCCATTAATAGATATAAGTTAATGAGCCATAGGCCTTCCAGAATATGATATCAGATATTTTTCCACCAATGAAACTTTCAGAGTTCCAAATCCTTCAGAGGTCACCAACTTCAAAAATGGAACAGAAAGTTACTGTTTAATACTAATGTGAGTAAAAATGGAACAGAAGTATCAGGGCAAGTATCATCTATGGCAATTTGAAGAGTCTAAAAGAACAAGGTCAGGAAATCTACTGTGTCAACAACTTGGAATGAAGAAAGACAAAACTAAAATATCCAAGATGAATAAGTTGCATTTTGAACACTCTGTGCATTTTAAATTCACTTGTTCACATCATCATTGTATTGTTGAAAAAACCCTTGGCTTTAAAAGAATTTGATTCTAGAAGGGAGAGCCTCAGGACTGTTCTATATAGAATATGAGATTGTGTAAGTATGGCATTTAAAAAAATCATAAATCAATTTGAGATTCACTATTAAATGCAGGTGGTAAAAATCATACACAAGTAAACACAAAATGGTTTATATGTCCTACTTATCTTATTATACTTCATCTTACAATTACAAAAAATCAGATACCACATCTTAAACATACTTACACATTCAAATTTTACATGTGCATTTTTTATGGTAAAACACAAAAGACAAAAGATAAAAATGGCTTCACTTTAAAGTAGGGGGAAAAAAACTAACCCACCAAAAAACCCACCCCACATGTCCCAAGAGTCAAGTTAAAGATTCAGAAGTCAGGGCTAGGAGGGAAAAGGAAGATAAATAATTTAGCACTAAGCATAACTAAAGCCTGTCAGTCTGCCAGCTTTAAGAGAAATAAAAAGGTTTACAAGGATTCTGAGAGTTTTTACAGAACCTCTGGGGGTTTGAAAAAATAAATCCAGAACAAGAAAAGAGTTTTGAAGTGTTCTGCATAAACAGATTTTAAAGACACTTATTAGGCTGTGAGAATAATAGTAGGGAAAGATTCCTTTAGTTGGGAATCAGGCTGTTCCCTGGGGTTTGCTCTCCTCTGCCATCTCCAGCTGCTCCAGCCCTGGATTCTCTGGGAGTGGGAATGAGGAGCTTCCAGGGGCCAAACACTCCAGCATCACAAACAGGGATGAGGGCAGGTGTGGCAGCAGGGGCTCTGCACAGCAGAGGCACTCACAGCTACTGCTCTGCAGTGGAACCCCTGCTCAGGCTGCAGCTCTGAGTGTGTCTGAGTGAGCTGAGCCATTCCTGCCTTTTGGAGTGGCCACGGCTCAACCGAGACACTGAAGGAAAGAAAAATCTCAGTCAGCCTTGGCCTCACTCTTTTATGGAGGTGGCAGTGCAAGGGATGAAAGGGGAAATTTCACAATATTCCCTTCTACTTTCATTTTTTCTTCTCTCTCTCTCTTTTTTTTTCCTTTTCAGAAAGGCTCTCTAGTGAGGTCCCTTGAATTGCAGGAACCCAGGAGTTAAACTGCAAAACCTGTATGTAAAAATGTGAATTCCATATCATGCTCAGTTTTACTCCAAACTGAGATGTAACCTTGTACTTCACTGCTCAGACAATGTTAACTGTAGGAGAATCACGGGAAGGAACCGAGTTCATTTAAGACATAAAGCAATTTTGAATTGCATTGATTACAGTGATCAGTCTATCACTTTAATGTCATCTCAGCTGACATTTATTAAAAAGACATACATGTGACAACCCATTGATCCTTAACACTGCAGCTGAGATAAAAAGTCGATTTGCAAAGGAAAATTACTTCTTTAATTAGAAAAGGAGTATCATTTTCTCTTTTCTTTGTTAGAACCTCAGCAGCCACGGATCCAATACAGCACAGGAGGGGCTGCACAACCTGGAATCTTCTTTGACTTAAGAATTTTCATAGTTAATCATTCAGAGTTGTGCAAATGAGCCCTGGAGATGGGAAAGAAAACAGGCTTATTCCATCTGTGTGGGGGGACTCCAGCTCAGTGTTGCTTGGGGAGGGTCTCAAATGGAGTAAGGCAGCAAACAAAATATTGCCAGACTTCCTAAAATGAGTTCACTGTGGGTAGACATTGCACCTCTCCTAATGACCAATTATTTGATGAAAATCAGCCCAGCAAATATTGCAAAGGAATATGCTGTAGAAATGAGCACTGTCAGTCATTTAATCTGTATTAAAAAATTAATCTCAGCCTACCAGATAAAATAATAAATGTGTCTGATACACTGTGAATGAAATGCTGCTCTAGAAATTCCAGGAGCATTCCTTGGTGGTGAACAGAATTTTGAAGCCAAGTTATTTAGTCTGTGGACCTATAAAACCCTATTTTTAACATTGTTTTCTCTTTGTACAAATCCAAAATTACCTATTTGGAAAACGTTACATTTCTAACCGTGTCACTTTTAGTTCTAGGGTTGATCAGTCTGATTCTCTTTAGAGAATTGTCTTATTTCTATAAATTATATTAATGATTTCTTATCTCTCAGAAATGCAGGGGCACCTCCACATTCTACAAATGTAGAATCCACTCCATCCACTCTTCTGTCTTAGTTGTATTTTATATTCTACTTTAAAAGCATGTAATTCAACAGATCTGGGTTTAATTTTTATAACTTTACAGCATGAAAATCACAAGCTAATATTGAGGTGGACTAGAAAAGAAAATCCCCACATTCTTGTGTTTGTAGACTTTTTATATCAAGTGACATTGATTCTGGATAAACAACTCATATTGCATTTTCTCCAGTAATTAAAATCAGAAAAAAATCAATGCACTGCTTATTTCTTAGCTGAACACAGAGCCTATATGTCTGGCAAAAAATGAATGATTATTTACAACAAAAGTCTCCAGATTTTTCAGATTCTTTTGTACAGTATGTAACCTTTCAGATTTACTTAAATTGCTGCCTACAAATAAACTGACAGTAACTTTTCATCTACTCATAAAAATAGCTTAATTGGATTGCTATTAGATATTTAATTGGCTTCACAATGTTGGTACAGTATCTGCCTATAAAAGTTCAGATTATATTGCCTTAATTCATCTGAATAAACTATCAATTTCCTTACAACAATAGACAAAAATCTGCATTCATCTTTTAACTTTCCCCTGGGTGCAGATTAAAACTTTCAGGTGGCAGATCTTTATTTTTCTATAAGCTCTCCAAATAGTTTAGAATTATGAAAAAGTTTCTGTTCAGGAGAGTGGAATGATTTGAGTAGAGTGATTTTTATATCCTTGGTTTATAAAAGAGAAATGATTCCTGAAAGCCTGGGACCTTACAACAGAACAACAAGAGCCTCAGTGCTCCAAAGACAGGACACAGTTGTGTACAGAAGGAATGTGTAAAGTTATGTACAGAAAGAATGACTTACATGAAAAAATTAATGGATGGAATTCATACCTGCTCCAGTTCCAGGGCCTTGTGTGGGATGATGCTAATATAATCTAATAATATCAGGATCAAAGATGAGTGGAATAAAACTTCCAATTTTAGATGCTCTTTATCTGCAGGTGTGAATGTATAATGAATTCTCACCACTGGCTCCTATTATAAATCCAATGATTTTGTACTCTGTGACAGCAGTTTCTACAATTTTCTTTTGGCACAACCTGCTTGGAAGATACGACAAACCCGCGGGGTGCCAAAACGCTTCTCTAAATGATCTACTTTGCAAGACAGCTTCCAAGTGTGACCCTGATGAATCTTATCAAACTCTTGGAATAGAATAAACATGAAGGAAAGAACCCACGTATCATTTATTTAAGTGGGTATTTCGTTGGTTTTTTTTTACATCCTACTGCACAGCCATGCCAAAGGATTCATCCCAGCATTTGGAGCATTTTAAACCCAGGTTAAATAGAAAACCATTACTGGGTAGGATAGAATTGCACTGTGGCTATTTTTGAATCCTGCTGCCTCAGACAAATGCAATGAATCAGTTGATGTCACCTCAATTACTGTGTTAGCTCTAATCAAGGAGCTGCTCTTCCCATCCATTCTGTGCAGGGAACTATCTGAACTAGGTGGCAGATTTTCCATTGGACAAAGCCGCCCTCTGGAAGTTTACAAGGGGCAGGATTTGACAGAATAAGGCTGGATGGCTATTTTTTAAATTGAATATCTGATCATTTGAATGCTACAGGAAGCATTCCATTGCCATTCACAGTGATGGTTCAGGGTTTAATTGGGGAGAAGCATTTATGTGCAAAAGCTACACAGACATGGGGAGGGGATCATGACACATCTGCCAAAATACTGCTTGGAATTAAGGTAGATTCCAGTTTGCAATACAAATTTGCAAAGGTTTCTCATTTTTTCAGCTTAGCATGCCATGCCCTGCTGCAAACACCAAGGACTGGACAGTGAGGACCAGCAGAATGCAGTGAGAAGGTTCCTGAGTACACAGGCACAGGGAAAAGTGAGCATGCAGAGAGTGAACTGGGCTTGTTCCCTCCTCCACCCTTGATCTAGGAACCCTTCCATGTGCTGTGTTCTATTTATTATTTCTGCATTGCATCAGGGGGGAAATATTCACACTGAGCCACGGGGATTAAAGACTGAAGCTCTAGAGAAGTCGGATCACATCCGTCATATCCAGCTGTTTTCAATTCCAACACCTCACACCTGCTTTTATTTATTATTCCTGGGCTAGACAAGACAGGGCTCATTTTTCAGTCTTTACAAGCTTTCCTAGAAAAGACACAAATCAATCTATTCCTTCCCCTTTTGCCTCTGCAAGAGAACATGACAGCAAACTCCTGGCACTGTGCAGACCTGACCTGCAGGAGCCACTCACACCCTGAGGCTGGACAGCTCCCTCTCCTCTCCCAGCATGGGGACAATGGCCCAAAATGCAACAGAAACACCATCAATTGCAGAAATCTGTGTCAGCACAGACTCTTAACCTCACTTACTCCCACAAATTTCAACAGCCTTGTCTTCCTCTTACACTGGAGATGGACTCAAGAGGTGTTTGGGTGGTGGTGAATGAACAAAATGATTCATGGAATACTTTAAGTAATGGATTCTCCACTTTTACTCGTTTTCATCTTCCATTCCAGGAGCCTGTTTGCTGGCAATCCATCTGAATCACTTTCTGATTCTTTATTTGGAAATCACACTGCCTGAGCATTTGATTGTCCTTCTTATCAAGCACTTTTTCCAGAGAGAGACTCAGAAGTCCTTCCTTTTGCAACCCTCTCCCATGTCACAGGTTAGTTTTACATTAGGATCTTTATAACTAACTGTTCAAGAGCAATAATCCAGACACATTTAAAATGCAAGCCAAATGTCCCAGGCCTCCTTGTCCTTACTGCACAAACACTTCCACAAGAGCAATTGTTCCTCTCACACATCTGGCACACCAGGTTATTATTTGATGGAGCAAACTTGTGTCTTGATTGCAATTCATCCACCTCATTTTTTGAATCAGCCAAGTATATAGAAAACCTTCCCACACCAAAGAAACAGGCCCTTAAGTTCTTAAAACATTTGAAATTCTTGCATGAAATTTAGCACTGAAACACAAATTATTATCATCTGTAATGAAATGTGTTAGGAGATGCTGAATACACTTGCTTTAGAAGGCAACTCTGCCACATTACTCATTAAAAATCAAGGATATTCCATAACAAGAACAACTGTCACTCTGAATTCAAAACCAAACTGATTCCCTAAAATTTGAAAGCCTGTAATAAAACATACCTATAGCTGCCATAACACTGATGTGCTGTAAATCTACCCAGTTTTGGGAAGAGCAGTGCACACTTACCAGACAGACATCAAGGCAATTGCCCATGATACAATGTTAAAAAAAAAAATAGCTTGTACGTTTTGCAGTAGCATCAAGTCTCTATTCAAGTGTAAAAAAATTAATTGACTCCATCTGTATTGGCCTAATGACTGATTAAATGACTAATCACGGAAGTCTTAATTAAAATCATTTTTCTGTACAGAAGAGGATGGAGGGAGGAAGGCAATCATTAATGTGTTCTAATGTATGTCAGATTCCATTTGTGCCTTTTCCTAACAGCCACCAAATGAGTAATTACACACAAGGTCATTCTGTAAACTTTGTGCTCACATGCACTGATTGGATCTGGGTTCTGCACGGGGCTGCTGCTTCCCCATCACAGAGCAGGTAATTAATAGTGCTCAGCATAAATAATACAGGAAGCTGACATTTCCTCTTCCATCACCAGCCAGCCCAGATTCACACACAACTTCCATCCGTGGCTGGTGAAGTCCCACACCTCGCACACTCCATCAGAATTCAATATTCTCCATGCACTGACAGGCATCCCCATCACACAGGGAAATTCCAGGAATTTTTCGTGCATGAATAAAATGACCAGGCAATTAAAAGAATCCTTTTCAAGTAAAGCAGGATGGCAGTAGGAAACTTAAAATAAGTTTTATTTGCCAGCCACCTGACAACCTGATGCATAGTGACTTTTGCTATGGAAAAATAACAAGCTGCTTCCACCTCAACAGCTGAGAAGGATCTATTTTAAACAATGTATTAAAATGTGTTATGGAATAAAAAAGTGCATCTTGAGACTGGATAAACCAACTTTCCACTGGCATGTAACCCTTACACAGCACCTACATTTTTTATGAAACATTGCGTATAAAATATTAAAGTTCAAAGTACAAATTGTAACACAAAGCATTTCATTTGCTGAATGCTGTCCTCAAATTCTAGATATTGTTATTTGCAGCCACAGCAAATCTTCATGCCACCAGCTGCAACAATTTTCCGTATCCCAGATGACAATACATTATCATGTATAAAGTAAAGGGTTTTGTAAAACTAAAATAAAATGTTTTAATGGGGGGAAAAAAGTTTTTACAGTCCTGTAACTTTTGTCAACAAATGTCCAATTCTACAACTTTACTTTCCTTCAAAATCCTGATTCAAACATGCAGCACTGGTGTGAGCTGCAGGTGCAGAATTAAGGCCAAGTAAGTTCCACTTCTCCTAAAATAACTGAACCAACATTTAGTACTGACTAAGTTTCTCCAATTACTGTTTTTCCTACCCAGAAGTATTCTGACCCACAATCCTGATGAGGAAGATCTCTGCAGAGCCACTGGAAATGAACAGACAGTTCAGAGTGCCCAGCTGACTGAAAATAGGGCTCAGAATATGAGGGAGAAGCTAAAGGGACAAAGAATATGAGAAGAATTTTAAATCATTACATGACTCTATAATGTCCAATTACACTTCTAGCATGATTAAGCACTACCCTGTCTAAACCATTCAAAATCATTGAAGTCACAGAACAATGTAAGTAAAGCTACATCAAGCAGCTTCATCCAGATTTCAAGAAAATATGATTTTCAACTGCTCTGAATTAATTATAACACAATCTTGACCCTACTTACCACATAACAGAAGAAAACAAAAATATGTGACAACAACTCTCTGCTTGCAATAACTGTCAGTGTCACATATGAAAGAAGTTCATTTTACTAATAAAGGAAATAGAATTGAGTGATAGATTTAAAATTAAATTCAGCTATTCTATAAATGTCAATCAGAATTTTAAGGTGGCTCTCAAGGCTTAAAACCAGCACTGAGACTCAAACGTGCCACTCTCTGGGCTTCTAGGGAATTAATAAAGCTCAGTTTCATCTTCCTTTGAAGACACATACATTTAAAACAACCACAAAATCCATCACCATCACACCAGAACACTCCAAAATAAACAACATACAGATGGCACAGTAAATCTTTCAAAACCTGAAGGTATTTTTATGGAATAATTCAACACAATCTGCACTACTCTGCTAATGCAAATGCAAACTTGCACAACTACCTAAATTACAGGGTGGTGTGCCATTCTTAATCTTCTCAGAAATGTAGGAGTTCCTGTTTCAATCATTTCTATTGTTTGAAATACACCTGGTGATAATGGAGCGGCTGCCGCTGCAGGCAGGGAGCGACTTCTGGGTGAAGCTGAAGAATAACTCAGGTCCTGCTGCTGGGTGAGAGTGATCAGCAGACAGAGAGGAGCATCGAGGTGGGAAAGAGCTGGGAGGAGCCTGAGTGCCCTGTCCGAAATTCAGCACTGTGCTTTGTCTGTGTTGTTGATTATTTGGGTTACTCCTGGTCTTTAATGGGGTAAAATATTTAAAAGTCAAGCATTTCAAGTGGTTCATTTCAGGGGTCTCTCAGGTAGATCCCCTCAGCACACAAGGACAGACCCTTCCCATCACAGTGTGACAATCACAGGCAATCCAGGCTGGATGAGCAACACCCTTTGTACTTCTCCAAGACTGGAAAGTACTAAGAAATCTGATGCTCAAAGACAGACCACAGAGGAGGATGGTGTCTTGTGAAGGCATCTCCAGCTATTCTAGATCCATAAATCTGGGAATTTGCAACTCTTTAGGTCATGTAACTGACTAAAACAAATAGGTTCAGATTAAAGGGTTTGAATGTATCCAGGTGATGCCATTTAAAGAAAACAACCCAAACAGTTTACACTCAATTGCCTGGTCACAAGGCAAAAATGAGGGACACAGTTGCTGCATGAGGTAAATGAAGCTTTTTTGAGTGTGCTTTAAATGGTTCATGGAACAGTGGAAGCCCAGAATGGTTTGGGTTGGCAGCCTGGAAAGTCCATCCAGTTCCATCCCCTGCCATCAGCAGGGATTCCTTCCATTATTCCAGATTCCACACCTTGATTTCTCTGATTTGCCAGTGCACATTGTCCCTTCTCTTGTGACCTAAACATGACTTCTCATACTGGTTAAAGGTGAGATAACATCTTGTCTGTGGCAGAGAAACGACTGCAGCTCAGTGGGCCCAGCCTGATTAGGCAGTGGGACCCCTGTCTGCTCATGGCAGACAGTCCTGTTATCATTATTTGATGCTTTGCTGTTGGCTGAACTAGTGGCAAAGGTGAAGAATGTCATCAGGGCAGATCTGCTTAAGTATTTTGAGAGCCTGTAACTTATTCCACAGCAGAGAAATGAAAGCAAACACTGAAGAAGTTACCAGTAGCAGGCTGGAGTAAAAGTCACTTTCATCACAACCCAAATAATGGGGAAGTTAAACAATGCCTTTCTCTGAACTGCTGCAACTTCCATCCATGTCAGAGGATTTCTATCTCCCTGCTCATTTTTTCAGCTAAGAAATGCAAATGAGCTCTGCCCTATTCTTCTGTTTGTTTTGTACAGTGAGCACAATTTCTGCCTGAACGTCCAACTGTATTTCCATCCTCTTTGTGTCACACAAACCTCATTTACCAGTCATTCTTCTCCACATGAAGAGATCTATAATGAGGAGTCTTTCTGTCATTGCCCTGCTCCTCTGAGTCAGGAATTTTCATTTCCCCCTAATACTTGCTGCTGTAGCTGCAATTTCATTTACTGTCATACCACAGCCTTAATGTGAGCACATCTGTGGCTGGAGCATGGAAAAGATTCAGGATTTCTCCCTGAGCTATCGATTAAACGGTTACAAGAAACCAGAGGGTTTATTTACCATGTTCCCACGTGGTGCTTATAAAAAGGAAGGTTTATTCACTGTGCTTGAAATGACAGTTTATTCTTCCAGTTACTTAATTCTTCCCTATCAAGCAGAAAAATGTTAAACTGGTGTTGTTTTCAGCCAGCAAAATGAACTGAAAATCTACAGCTTGGGTTAACTTCTGATCCATTAATATCACAAAGGCTCATTATTTTCCACCCCAAATCCCATCCTAAATTTTCAATAAAGTCAAACTAGTGAGTCATGGTGGTGATTTGGTTTGCTTTTTTCTGGAGAGCAGGGATGTTCTGTGATCAAATAAACAATAATTTTAATATTAATTAAATAAACAATGAGCACTGCTATAGTTCAAACCACCGTTGCAAAACTTGACCAACCTAATAAGCAGAAAAGAAGGTTTTCTTCTCTGTGTAATTCTTTTCTTTTTAACTTTCTACATCCTATGCTGTGCAGTTTTGGAGGTTTGTTTCAACACACCAGTTTTCAAGTGGCAAAGTTGCGTGTAATGGCAAGGTTAGATGGAACTACTCAAGTCTCATCGGAACAGACTGTAAAACTTAGCTGAAAAGGTTTTCTCACCTAAAAAATGTGTAAAATAGATTTGATGACAATTCTAGAGGTGAGGTGAAACCATTTCCCCAACCTACTTCATCTGAATGAAGGAGGGGAAAGCTCTACTAAAACAAGAGAAACACTTAAAACCCCCACCCAAGCACCAAAAACCCCAACACCAAAACCTCTGTAGAGTGAAGGGCTGAAAAATGTTATTGCAAGCACAAGCCCACAAGGCTACAAGGAAGGAAGAGGAGTAAAATGTGGAGGGCAGTGTGACCCCACAGTGCCCAGGTAACCAAAACCTTGACCTGGGGACAGCAGCAGGGAGGGGAGGTGCCTTGCAGGGGGATAAATGTGCTTTGGGCAGGCAGCAGCCTCCAGCTGAGCAGCAGCAATCCTGATTCACACATACCTGCTGCCTTCCCTCTTCTCCTGCGAGACTGTCATCTTCTCAGCTTTCTCAGCAGATATCCTGCCACTTGGCTTTTTGCCTCCTTTCTGCAGGGGGAAAAAAAAAAAGTATTTCTGTAGTGCTCCAGGGAAGTGCCAAAAATGGTGTAATTTATGATGTGCTAGTGTTTTCCTTTGCATTCTTAAGTTAAGAACAAATGCAAAATCATCGGCACTTGACTATGGTGGATTTTGATTTACATACATTAAGATTCTCTTGTGATTTCCTATTATTTATTTCTGTAAACAAAATTGGATCCTGGTCACTAAACTATCAGCATCCCCTGCAGTGTGAAGACAAAAGGCAGGATGTACAACTCAACAGTCAAAAGAATTTGAAACCAGAAGTTCGAGCACTTTATCTGATCTGAGACTCTCATCTGCTCTTCCCTTTTGGAACATTCTTACTGGGAGTGAAGTAAATAGTTCTCTATAAATAGTAAATAGTTATCTATACCTGAACTTCGGGAATTGCCACATCTTTCTTTCTCAGTTTGAATAATATGATCTAGGCTTTTCCCCTAGAATTTTCCCAATACATCTTCAGTTATTTTTCTGAACAAGTTATTTTCTGGACTATTTCCTGGATCTAAATGCATACACCGTTGCTTTGCTCATTTTAGTGTATTGTATCTATGCAAACACAGTATTTTGCACTGAGGTTGGCACAGACAAAAGTTTAACAGCTTTTACTTTTCTTCCTTTCCTGAAATCCCACTGTAAGAAGTACTGCAAAGCCTGAGGAATTCTGTTGGCAGAATTACACAAAATTGGGGGTTTCCCCCCCCTTTTCCACTCAGGTGTAACAGAACTGATTCCACCTTGCATGAACAACCAACACAGTGGACAATTACAGAACACTGTGACCCCTCATGATAATTTTATACCAATACACCCTGCAGGAACCAAAATTTCCCTATTAATTAACTTCTATTCCCTGTGAGACCTGCAGAGATCTGCTTTGGTCACGTCCTTAATGGGTGGGAACTTGCAGAAGCATTTCACAACACAAACCAGAAGCCAGGAGAAAGTTTGATGGGTCATCCCCCATCCTGGCAGGAATGTCTGGTTTTGGAAAGCTGTTTAATATGAATCTAATAGCACTGCTTGCCTCGAATTTTGTGGGGTGAAATGGAAAGAAAGATCATGTTCCACTGCAATGCTTTATCTGACTAGAAGTCCTTAAATAGGAACTTTGCAGTTGGCAGTGCTGCAGTTCCCTCCACAGCACCATAACTTTATCATTATATGGTGTGATAAAAGTTAAGTCTTTGCCTCTGCAAGGACATTAAATAACATCTTTCTCCCCATTAGCTTTTGCTGTAGTAGCAGTATTTATTCTCTGGGCAATGAGTGAGAACCACACTCCTTACAGAATAACTCCAGGTTCTTAATGCACTAACAGTTTCAGAAAGGTTCCTGTGACACTAAATTTAATGTGTTTTTAATATTATTATATTATTAATTGATAGCTCTTGTGCCACACACTCTTAAAGGAAATGTTTAAGAGCCTCTTAACCATCAGTGAAGTCCTACATGTGGATAATCCATTTATTAAAAAAAAAAAAAATTCATGCCAATCTTTAGCTGAAATAATCTCAAAATAAGCAGCTGTTCAAAGAAAGGTGTTTAGGATCAATTGTTTTGAGGTCCTGACAGGATTTCCCATCAGTCCTCTCAAACCTTACACACCTCTAGAGGTAGTTCTGTGGTCCCACATTACATAGCACAGGACTTTGAAATGAAAGTGTCTTATGCTGAGCATTAAAATAAATCCCAGTTTCACATGCTTTCAAGTGAAGCTAAAGCATCCAAATCAGAGAATCATTCCTTAAATACCCCCCTCATGTTAATTTTAATTACAACCATTATTCCTACCAGCAAGGCAAGGCTCATGTGCCACCTTTGAGGGCTGAGTGCCAGCAGAATGACTCCTTCCATAACAACCCTTCAAGATAGGGCAGCCTGACCTCTCTGGGAGTGAAATATCAATTAATTATCTTTTTACAGCCAATTCAATTACAGCACACTAATCACTTGTGTAGGACACCAAGCCAGAAGTTGAGGGTGGGTGGGTGGGTGGGTGGCTGGGGAGAGGAAGGAAAAAACATTGGCAGGGAAGGACCTTGAGTGAGGCTGACAGGGCAGGAACCCCACAGATGCAGCTGGAATGTTTGTTAACATCCCACAAAGAGTTATTATCTGTTTGTAGCAGAAAAAATGCTGCAAAATCATCCTCATTTAACTGAAGGTTTTTAAAAAGAAGGAGTTATTGGTCCTAGGGGTAACAGACATTTCATTTAAAGGTGACCAGACACACTGCATTAGTCTTTAATGCAGGAGTCAATTCACCAAAGAGCTTTGTTCATTCAGGGAAAAAAAAAGAAGATAAAAGATGATCTATTCAGCAGAAAGTAAAATATATTTAATTTTTGTTAAATGAACTAGTATTAACTCAAGTTACCAAGGACTATTTCACTACTGTACTGATGCCAAAGAAAATTATCAAGTGTGATGTATCCACAGTAATGCACTCAGCAGAAGTGCAGCATAGAAGCAAACATGTTTTAATTTATGACCCCATTAGCATTGCTACAGAGGCCTAACTTCTGAGAGCATGAATAAACATGTTAGGATATGCAAACAACCCCCAAACCTGACTCTATTTCACTGATGGCATTGGCAGAATAAAACAGGGAGGTGGGTGTTCCTCCCTTCTCCCAGGTAACAAGGGACAGAACAAGAGGAAATGGCCTCAAGTTGCACCAGGGGAGGTTTAGAAAAATTAGGAGAAGTTTCCTGGGGCTGACCAGGCAGCTGGATGGAGTTACCATCCCTCAAAATGCTCAAAACACTGTGGCAGGTGAGGCCATGGTTTGGTGGCGGGCACAGTGGTGATGCTGGGCTCACTGCTGGTCTTGGTCTTTCCCAGCCTCAACAATTCTGTGATTCTGAGATTTCATCATGATTGTTCACTGCCTTTACACTTTTTAACACAATCCTTAGGAACCAAAATTGAATTTGAGTGGTTTTAATTGAAAAAAAAAATCTTATATTACGGCAAAGAATATGAGAATCTTCTATTTTTGACCGTAATTTTTCGTTTTTCTCTGTATAGTAACTTCAGCTCACTAAAGATATTTTTTGTGAGAATGACTCTCATCCATATTAAAGGATTCTGTGGAAACAAAGACTTCACTCAGGGGGAGGGTTCATCAAACCCACTAAAATTATAATCATTTAATAAAAGTAATGACTAGTCTGTATTTAAAATATTTTCCCAGGCAGCACTTTAGCATATTGTGTATTCCAAACAAAGTGCTTTTGCATAATCATTAACTCTGCACCACGGAGATCTTATGAAGAAAATAATGAAGATTTTAGTAAAGTAAAGACTATTAAGTTTTCTTATGGATAGAAAACACACCCAAGTGCCCAGAAAAATGATAGGGGAGAGTTTTGCTGGAGTTCAGAGTAGCCACGAGGGTTTGAGATGTTTAAAGGAAAAGCAATGTGTTATTTTATCCTGAGAAAAGCAGGGCGAGAAGGAAGCAATATGTCCAGTATCACTCAGAGGGTCTGGGCTCAGAGCACAAACCCTCTCTTTGCCTGCCATTCCCATGTCACATCCAGTGCATTATGATGTTACACCAGGCAGCCTTCAGGAACCACCCCAGAACAATTCCTGCAAACATCCAAACCCCCAGGGAAATGTTAAATACCACACAATGGCTGTTGGACCTGAGATCTGCCCTGTGCAGAATGGTTTCCAATGCAAGGATGGAAAACTCTCTTAGCAATTAGAGGAAAAATGTCTCCAGCTCCTTTCTTTATGGTCAATATAATGTAAGGCTATCTTCAAATGCCGGATTTATTTTTTTAAAATGTTCTCAAATCCAGTGTGAAAAGAATTGTTTGAGACATACACGCTGCAGCCAGCAGACAATAACAGTCCTGCAATTACCAGCACCTGCATTCCAATTCAGTGGATTGACATTCCCGAGGGGCCGTGGCAGATTCCCTACTGACAACAATTAGCATCAAAATGTTCCCCAGTGTAAAGCTGTGGGTGGGAATTACAAAAGGTTAACAGACTAAATATAAAAATCTTTTTGAATATAAAATCAATGCGCTTTGTTACCAAAATCTGGGTACTGTAATTTAACCAAAATAGGGATTAGAGTCTCTGGCAATCTTCCATGTGTGTGAGCTTGGCTTTTCTTTAAGCAAAATGCTAAGCAGCCAATCTGAAAGTTTAAAACAAAACAAACCCAAGAGCCAAAGGAAAGCATTCTATAGTTTTGTTTTGTTCATTTTCCTTAGCATCAAAAGGAACACCACTCCTATCAAGGCTCACAATGATCCTGTTACATGGTCAGACTCAAAATCTCAAATTATTTCAGTCATGATTTAGAGGGGGATATATGTCAAAAGTGGTCAAAAAAAAAAAAAAAAGTGGTCAAAATCAGCTAGAAGCTTCTTTACTCAAATGAGTTCTAATAACACACAGTTTCATTCAAAGGTCATCACTACATCACTACATCCATATTTTCAGAAGTGGCTTCTAATTCTGTGTAGCTTCCAGGGGCAATGAAAAAATTAAATGTTTTTATAATGCTTGGAACCACAGCTTTGCTTTATTTAGACTGAAGTTACATGGAGAACAGATGAAAACAAACAAAAAAGGTCATTAAAAGTACAACATCAAAACAGTGAATTTAATGAGAATATGGAATTGTAACAGATATCAACAAGAAGGATGTTCAGGAAAAATACAGAGTTGATAAGTTTAAATTTGTCTAGGTTGTCCTTTGTATTTTTGATTGAGAGGATAAGTGGCCATGCAGGAACTTTGGATCTAGACAAACTCAAAGTAAGAGCTTTTACATGAAAGCTTAATTCCTGTTACCAACCAATAAATCATCTTTTATAAAAATTAGTTAACAAGTCTCAGGATAACAACGTGGGGAATTTCTCCTGGGCTGTGGAGGCTGCAGTGAAGCTGAGCAGGTACGAGATGTGTACAGGGAGAGTCTGACTCCAAATTGATGCCTCATTACACTGAGTTAACGTGGATGTGCTTGGCACATGCTGGGACCCCTCTTATCCCAATCAGTGCAGCAGCTCCTGCTCTCCTCACATCTCTGAGAGAATCAGCATGTTCAGGACCAGCCCAAGGATTCTAATTGCTAAATCAGCAAACATATTAATCATCACTTTGTTGTGAAATGAGATTACAGATGTGTACGAGAGATTATAGAGGGGAATCTGACAAATTGATTTAGCTGCTATTTCAACACAGGGCTGCAAGGTGCTTTTCATAATTACATCTTTCTAGCTGTAGTTCTGTAGGGCTCCCAGTGTGCAAACAGGTGTCTGAAAGGTAAAATACCATGTGAGGTAACCCTGATGTTTTACAAGAAACTAAACAAGCACCGCATACACACACACACAGGTCTGTATGTTCACATTCATACATGTGTGGTGCATTGACCTGTCATGACAGGATCATTATTTTTAGTTATTTCAGAAATTGAGTAGAGACTAAAACACCTGCACAGACAGAGGTTTACCCAGGGTGTGCCTTATTCCACACACAAGCTTTAGTTCTACATTGCCAAAGCCTCAGAGTGCTTGGGATGAAGTAGAGGAAGATGCAAACTGGGAGGGATTGAAAGGGACACATTTAATTCCAACAGTAGCAAGACAATAATGGTTTCTGGCTTGGTTTTGACAAAATACAATTTCTGGTGTGGTGAAAAAGTAATTATGGAGAGAAGTAATTATGGATAGGGGTGGTAGTTTTTATTTTACACCTATTACAGACAGGTCTGAGCTGCTGCAGAGAACCAAAGTCATTGTGCCCTGGCCATGTGATTGTATGGGATCTCGGGTCCTGACACGTCTCCAGGGAGGTAAACGTGTACATTTAAATTCACAGAACTTATGTACACTAAGACTAATTTGTTCTTTCAAGCAGCCACCGTGTGGTGCTGAGAAATCCGTGGGAAGCAGTGCCTGAGGGAGGGCTGCATGCACAGCCATGAAATGCCTGACCCTGGGCTCCAGCAGGGTCTCATTATACCCAAATAAATGTCTTTCAGACCCTTAAGAGAATTCAAAGAGAAACTATTAAGAAAGTAAAGTTATTGTAGACACTTTCGATACCAAATTTACATATTGTTGCTAATGAAGAATTATTTCTTCCTAGAGCACATTAATTTACATGAGTCCAAACCTTAGCATTTCTTTTTCCTTGTGATATGTGGAGAAGTCAGGCTTCATTACTTTTGAAATATGGTAATTACTACAGTGATGGCTTCATGCAAAATTCCAGACAAAATCATCAAAACTACAACAACTACCTATGGGCTAAAAGAAGCAGAACTCTTTGCTGAAATGCGGGCCAGATAAGAACAAAACTGAATAATAAAATAGAGGGGAAACATCATAATAGCTGCAGTTATAAATTATATAAATAATGACTGGACATGGGTCTCAGTGCTCTAGCTGGGAGACAAGCTGGGGACTGGTCACAGGTTGGACTCAATGCTACTGGAGGTCTTTTCCAACCTAAATGATTCTGTGATTCCTTCTGCCCTAACCCAGGAAAATGTATGAAACGTCAGATTAAAAATAATCGGATTCTGCAGAAATTCTTTTTTTATCACTGCCCTCAGGAAAGAGGGGGTAGAGTCAAAACCTTTTTTCAGCAGAGCATTTGTCTGTAGTGGAAATTTCTACCAAGTGTTCAAAGGCTCTGATGATCCTCAGGCTACCTGGAGTGATGATGTCAAATTTTGGCACTGAGGGCTTCGGAGGAGACGCAGGAAACACGTCTGGGGGAGTGGCTTTGAAGCAGGCTCAGAGGGGCTGACAGAAAATAGAAAATAAATCACGTCAAGGCTTGATCACGCACACTCCAACGTCAGCAGTGAAATTCCTGTTGACTTCAGACATGAGCAGGATCAGTTCTTCAGCAAAGAAGCCCCCAAAAGAAAAATCAGTAATTCTAAAAGAAAAAAAAAGAGTGCTTCCTAATTTGTTTAGAAATCCAGTGATCAGGGTTGGGAATTTTGGCTTTGTTTTTAAACATCATTTCTTGGATTGTTGTTTCAATGGAAAGGATCCTCTGAGAAGCACAGTTCTTATTTCTGAGATAAAATCCTTATTTGAATAAGAAAAAAAAAAATCATTCTTGCCACCCATGAAAAATGTTCCTGCTTGTTCACTGACAGCACCAACACACATGGACTGACCCATCACATTTTCTTTTAAGATATTCTCTCTCTTGGAAATACAAGTGGTGAGTCAGTTGTTATGGTAACTATTTTTCTTTTTTTTTTTTTAACTAACATATGACAGCCTGTGTGTCATCTGATGCTGTTCCTGAATTCAGTTACACACTCACTTTTGTCAAATAGTCTAAAAAAGGGCTTCTTGGACGAAGAAATAGTAGAGAGAAAAGAGGATATTTTTCCCCATGCACGTGGTTTTAAACCATGAAACCACTGATTATGTGATTAAATTTATGCAGCTAGTCAACTTTTTCTAGTTCAGAGCTATGACATGATGACGTAAAGAGTGGCTCTCATTTGTCACCTTTTTTGTTAAACAAGCTGCTGACAATTCCATGAGCTCCACTCTTGGACATCCAGTCTTCTTTGCCCTGTCTCCTGGTTAGCCAGACATTGAACATGGGTCTACCTGAGCTATGATCTGCTTGATTGACCAATTAAAATTATCAGTGATTTCATCATCTGAGTGGGTTTGGTTTCCCACTCAAGTCCAGTGTTAGCAGTTTTATACACTGATATTGCAAAATGTAACTGGTACTGGAGTACTCACAACTGTAAAAGAAAGAAGGGATCTGTTCAGTCCTAATGAACCTTCAGAAAAGAATCTCAGTTAGAGATTTAACTTTTAGTGGAACTCAGTGGAGGTAATGGGAAGGATGAAAAAACATCCAATGCTGATAAATTTGAAAAAGATGGCAGAATACTTAAGGACAATACTTGGACCTAAAAACAGTAGGAGCCAAAACTTGAACTTTTTACAGCTCCAACCTCCTGAACAATGACCCAGTGATGTGTTTGAGTTGGCTCCACACCCCAGCTCTGTGCATTCCCAGCCCTGGTTTCAATTGAAAGCTTGTTACTCAGTCTTGTAAATTCCCGTAAATTTAAGACACATCGGACCAGAACATTCTTCAATCCAGAAAAATGAAAAATATTTTCGCTGATGCAGCAGAAATGTGTTGATATGGAGCAAATGCAAACCAGAGGGATTACAGTGATCTGGACAAGCAGCAATATTATGTCACTGCTATCAGTGCCTAGGAATTGTTTTCTTTATTACATTGTGATATCTTGTAATAACATCAAGAATCTGGAGGAGAACATTCCTCACCATGCACGCATTGCTTCCATCAGTGTGGCAAACTGAAATAACCGAGAGAAAATTGCTGCTCTGAGTCTGTTTAGCAATGGATCTCATCCTACTTCAAGCAGCCTTGGAAAATAATCAATAACTTAAAAAAAATGCAAAAGTACATCACGAGTGGTAAGAAAAAAAGAAAATAAAAAACCTAGAGAGCTGCAAGTGGAGGTCACTTGCTTGGCCAACACAATGAAACTACCAGAAATTAATTTGTGGCATTAAGATATGTTACTAAGTAGTGACAAAAGAGGTTTCCCTCTTTTCCTCAAATAACATCAAAAACATCTTCCATGGGCTTGGATCTCATTACCTATTTGAAATATGAAAACCATCCATATTTAGACTATAGCTACACAGATATTATTACTAAACAGCAAAGCCTCTTGGAACTCTTTCACTGACAGTTCATCAATACTGGATGAAACTGGATGATTCTCCATCACTGAATGATTATATCCATACCACGGGCAGTGGTGCGTGAATGCCTCGAGGATCTCATCATTTACCCATCAGCAGAGGTTTATTCCCAAGGTATTTTGAGTGCTAGCCAACATTTCTCTCCAAAAGCAGAGATGAGAAGAATCAGAAGGGAAATCAGTACAGCAATGCCCAGAGAAAAGATCTTGGAATAGGTTTGAATAGAACTTTGTGTTCATTCTTGTTTTTCCTTTTTCCTTCCCTCCTTTTCCTCAAGTCCCCCAGGTGTCTTCTCCACTCCTGCCCCCTCTGCCTCACTCACCTTCCAGTGCCAATTTTCCCAATGTCCATGGCCAAACGGAACTCAAAGATTAGTGAGCTCTGCAAAGCGCCAAAGTTTGCCTGCCATGAACACTCAGAAAGGACAAAACACCATCACATGCACAGTAACACACCCCCGAGCAGTGACACCAACACCAGAAATAGTTGAGTGCCCGTAAGAACAGCATGACTCCAATCCCCAAAACAATCTTTAGCTCAGTGAACTATGCAAAACAACGGCTGGGTTTTGTTTTGAAGTCCTAATATTTAAAGCCAAAAACATTTTCTACATTTTCTCTCCAATGTCATCTTTCCAAAAACACCAAACTGCCTCCTCCTAAAGTGCTCTTTTTCTGTTGCAACATATGGTGCCCCATCCAGAGAGTCACAAGATATTTTGTTTCTAATTGATTAAATTCATGAGTCACACACTGGATTTGCACAGAGGTTGCAAATCAACTGGTTGTTTTTCAGGGCTTCCACACAGTAACACAGGTGGGACAGCCACCTCTGCAGCCACAGCTACCAAAAACCTCCTCAGAAGCATCAAATTTGAAACTTAAAATCAAAGTCACCAAGTCTTCTGATTTGTTTCATAGCCAGGAGGATTTTGTGGTGGTGTTTTTTTTTTTTTTTTTTTTTGGTGTTTTTTTTTTTTTTTTTTTTTGGTGTTTTTTTTTTTTTTTTTTTTTGGTTTTGTTTGTTTGTTTGTTTGTTTTTTGTTTTGTTTTGTCTGTTTGGGTTTTTTTGGGGGGTTTCCCCCCCCCCCCCCAAACTTTCTGTTGCCATTAGGGCATCAAGAGAAAGTGTAATGTATCCAGTGTTATGGTTTGGGAATTCCAATGTTGCAAATCTCACAATATAAATAAACAGAACCCAATTATTCTACCACCTTTAGAACCTCAATAGAATTAGCCAATTGAGGTGTTTCTGAAGGAAAAGTGATTTTTTAACACTCAACTTCTCACTGGTTGGAGTAGCAGTGCTAGAACTTGTTACTCCAGCACTAAAGTAATTCCCAGGTTAAAATGGCTGCTCAATCACCAGGAATTACAGATCAGACAGAACATTAAATCAGGAAAAAAAATGAAACATTTCTGCCTCCACCATCTGCTTGAATAATTTGTAAAATGTGAAAATGGTTTTGCGTGGACATAAAAGCCTACATGCCTGAATATTCCTGATTTTCCCTGAAAGTAGAACTCCCACAGTTTAAGATCCTGTAGCTGCTGTATTTATGGGACCATTTCACATGCCAAAGTTGTTGCTGAAAGTATGTGAAGTACTAGCAATGTTTCTGAGTATCAGTGAAGGGTATGAAGTCTGGGGTCCAGATTTAAGTATTAGGCCATACTTCATTCTTGGTAAATGAATTGGGGCTGCAGAAATTATTAACTTGAACCCTTTTGATCTTATTGCACACCACTGTGTTTTGCCTGAATAAAATAACTGAGCAAAAACCCCAGGAGGGAAAGATTTCTCCTACAGAATAGAATCAATGTCAAAAAATTACTTTGTTTGTATTTATTATGAGGAATTCAGCACTCTGCTAAAAAAAAAGCCCTGCCTGTTTGTATTACAAAGGCTGTTTCTTATACTCTCAAGTTATTTTACCGCAATGCAAAGATACTTTTTTATTTTTCAGTTAACTAGAAAGCTGAGCAGTTGACTAATCCATTATCTTTACTCACCATGCTGGCTGCTCGAAGCATCTCCTGCTCTATATTGGGTGTCAGACCCAGATTCTGGCTCTGCCTCCCTTAGGGAATGGCAAATCAGCCAGTGCAAATCCAGAATTGCTAATGACAGAAACAGGAGATTTCAGTTCCCAGCTTCCAGATGCAACATATGTCAAAAGATAGCTTATACACTCAGAGCCAGGGAGAGAAAACAGTTTTGACATTTTTGTTTGTTTGTGCTGATGGGTTTTAAATCTTAATTAAGTCCAAATATAAGGAAAAAAAATCACCATGACATCCGTTAGGTGCTCAGTATATTGAATTTACAGCTGGGTATCCAGCAGAAAACATACATTAAGCATCATATTGAGAACTACCTCTCCAACAACTTAAATCTATTAGGTAGTGTCAGATTGGAGATGGAGCTGACAAATGGGAATTTAGAATTCATTTAGGACTTCTTGTGTTTTCCAAGTCTTTTGAAATGCTGCATGAACTTAAAGCAGCGACTTTCCTAATAAACAAAGAATCGAGTTTCACAGCTTCAAAGAAATATTTCACTGTAGGGTCTATTTAATCTGGTTCTGTACTTCAAATAATTATTGTAGAGTATTTACAATTCTGACATCAGCTATTATCCTTGACAAGGAAAAAAAGAACAACATTGCTATAAAATATAGAGAGAAACCTAATGCTGGGTGAGATTTTTGAAACAAGTTTTGATGAGGTTTAAAGGTTCCTGGCTTCTTAAAAGTACTGATACATCCAGCAGTTTCCAGAGACTTAAATACTTCAGAAACCAATGATTAATTTAGGACCACAAATCAGTGTTTAGAAGAATGATTTTTATGGTCATAATTATTGAAGACTGAACTTGCTCTAATTCCTTGACTAGAGAATTTTTCCTTGAGATGGAAACCACCAGCTGGGGCTTGGGAGAGCAGTGAAAAACCTGAACTCTTTAAAGGCTGAAAATTATACTATAAAAGTACATTTGACAATCACAGAAACACCTCAGCATCCAAGAAAGATATTTTCTACCATTTTTGTTGTGTAACACTTATACAGTTGCTGTAATTTATGAAGTTGGCAAATTAACTACCTGGTTTTAGAATATTGCATTTATACAATAATCATGGGAAACACATAAAGAAATTGGCTCTTCCCCACATCTTGTACACAGGATTTAACTGTTTTCCTCTGTTTCTTCCAAAGAACTCAAAGCTGGTAGCAGAACTCAATGGAATTTGCTGGTTTTTGATGCCACCTCAGATTTCCAGACTAGGACTATGCACAGCTGATCACCAAAAAAACCAACAAATAAATAATCAGTTATAAACTGCATAGTAACTGTCTCTTACTCTTACCATGGCACAATGTTACAAATTCAGGTAAAGTTTTTTAATCAGAGTATAAAACACTCTTACTGTGCTTTTTACTCAAAAAGACAACAGAACTCTCTACTTTGGCCAACAGCATTAAATAGAGGAAGGTCAGTGGCTGATGATGATGAAGGGTTAAATTAAGAAGGTTAAAAATTATGACTCAGGTGAAAGAAAATCTCAACCAAATCTGAATTCATTGAATGGAATGACCTACTGGAGCTCTATTTGTTATATCCTTCATAGCCTTTGTGGTGGGTTGTCCAAGGCTGGCTGCCAGGTGCCCACCCAGCTGTGCTCTCATTCCCTCTTCTCAACAGCAGGGAGGAAAATGAGATGGAAAGGCTCATGGTCAAAATGAAGACATGGAGAATATTTACTGATTGCCACCATGGGCAAGACAGACTCGGGGAAATAATTTATTACAAATTAAATTATGATTAGACAGCCTTCCTTCCCAACTCAGGCCCTCTCCAGCTGCGTCAAGGGAAATAGAGGTTGGATATTAGGAAAAAGTTTTTTACAGAAAGGTGATAAAGTTCTGGAATGCTGAAGTCACCATCCCTGGGTGTGTTTAACAAAGCCTGGATGTGGCACTGGGTGCCAGGGTTTAGCTGAGATGTTGGGGCTGGGTTGAACTCAATGGTCTTGAAGTTCTCTTCCAACCTGGGGATTCTGTGAAATTTTTGTCACCCTCACCTAATTCCTTCATCCCCTCCCCACAGAGTGGTGTGCAGAGGATGTGGAATCGGGGGTTGTGGCCAGCCCATGACATTTCCTCTCTGGTGCTCCCTCCTCCTCTCCTGTTCCCTGCTCTATCAGGGCTCCTCCACAAGCCAGAATCCCACCAGGAGAACCTGCTCCTGCTCCTGCTCCTGCTCCTGCCTGGCCTTTCCCTGGGCTGCATTTCCTCCAGGACACCAAACACACAAGCTGTGCTCCACACAGCTTCTTCCAAACCTTCCACAGGCTGCAGGAGGAAGATCTGTTTTGACACCTGGTGGACCTCCTTCCCCTCACCTCAATCTCCACAGGGTTGTTTCTTGCTTCCCCCCCCGCCCCCACTCCTCTCTGCTGTGCAGTGGTAAAGCAAACCTGTCTTCCCAGAGGGATGGAAAGAAGATACACATTCATTCCCGTAAAGGCAGTTTCTTCACAAAAGCCAAGCTATCTCTCTGCCTGAAATAATTATCTGGATGTTTAAACTGAAGTCCTGTGAATAACCTCAACTTCCACAAAAATGCATTTTAAAAAGATTAAAAGAAAACAATTAAGTTTTTGCAATAAACAGGAATATCATGCTTTCTTAATGCAGAATGTAAATGATTGCACTGCTGAGAAAAGGGAAAATTAAGTCTTCTAAGTACCCAATGAACAGGAGTGGAACAAATTTTCTCTCTTCAAATATATCCTTATAGTAATCTGAAGAGAATACTCCCATGATTGTGTAGCGATTTCTTCAAGACCTATTCAATTCCTTATTGTTCAGCTTACAGTGCCAGAAAAAAGGGCCTGTTAAAGTTAACATCTGCT
The DNA here is from genome assembly GCF_017590135.1 of Pyrgilauda ruficollis. Taxonomy (NCBI): domain Eukaryota; kingdom Metazoa; phylum Chordata; class Aves; order Passeriformes; family Passeridae; genus Pyrgilauda; species Pyrgilauda ruficollis. The sequence goes on from NW_024515764.1 coordinate 851,542, forward strand.
AACTAATCATGGAACAGACCATCCCAACATTCCACAGGGTTTGAACATTGCTATGAATTTTGATTACTATCAACTTTGGCTGGATTAAAGAAGCACTTTACTGTGAGACTTTTGAAACCTACAAAACCTTATTCCTTTAGAGGAAATGCTTCTAAAAAGAAACATTTTCATTCTGGGTCAGAACATATGACCTAGCACTGCAAGCATGTCTAGTATTAAAGGTAGAAATAAATAAATCTGGTGAACTATATTCCTCTGATTTTTTGTTAAATATTTCATTTTGAGAGTGTTAACATCCCACAGTAGATTCTGACATGCAAATATTGTTTGGATGGCTGCTGTATTGGTTCTTCTGAGTTCCATTCCATGTGTTTTGCTTGCCTGACACTGAGAGTACATCCATATTTGCTAGATTCCTGGGTTTTGGGATCATTTTCTTTGAGGTGATACACTCATATCTGAGTGAGGCAATCCAAGATGTACTTGTGAGCACCCTTGCCCAGCTGTGCTCTGGTTGGAGCTGTGTGTGCTGTGCAAACAGAACCCCCTCAGAAGTCAATTGGATAACACGAGCTTTCCTTGAAGCCATGGATTCCATATCTCTGTATTAGGATGGGATTCATTTGTGCTCTGTGCTTGACAAATTACAACCTGCTGAGCAATCCTTTACTGTTTCCAGTGTATAATGTGTCATTTACACTAACTGGGATTATTCTCTGACAAACACACAAACCATGCACACACACTGAGAGCTTGTTTTTTTCCTATTTTTCCAACTTTTTGATTCCAAAGTACTTTCCTTTTAAAATTAAAAATTGACAGTGTTAAAGGCAGAAACCACTCCCTCATTGCAAGAATAAAAATTCATTAGAAGAACATTGGATACCTCACTGTACTTCTGTATTTAACTGGAGTGAAGCTCAGGAAAGGTCTCTGTCCCTCTTGCTCCAGAGAACCTTGTGTTCTGGGAGAGTTGAGCACTCAGAGGATGCCAAACACTCCAGTCAGATCATATCCATCAAAAGAGGCACAGCCAAAGCATTATGTCAGAGTCCTGTCAGTAACTGGGAGCACAATGAAGGGACGTCCCAGGCACTGAGCCCGTCACAGGTGTCACCATCACAATCAACCACAGCGTCCTGTCCATCCAACATGTCATTTCTCCCCTGCCCCTTGAACAGAAATACACATGGAACTTAAATTTCGACAACACCACAGCTAAATTATAAAGAAGGGATTATTTCAGCCAATTTTCAATAGCAAAGTGGGTGGTCCTCAAGACTTTTTATAAATACCCTTCCAACATTTGTGTGAAAAGTTGAATAGAAGACCACACAACAACCAAGGATTATGTGGCACTGCTCTAAAGGGGAAAGGGAGGAGAATCAAACATTTCTTGCCCAAGGTTTGTTACTGTGGGATACTATTATGTGAAGCCCTTCAGTTCATATAGAACATCGCATTAAATTACATGGCAAGAATGAATAACTGCTTTGTCACATACAGAATCACACATTATTTTGCTTTTTAAAGATTGTGAAAAGTGAAATAGTGTACCAAACTCCATTCCAAAAAGCTTTGGTTATTTAAATCCAGTCTGCGTTTCACCCAAGGTATTCCCTTTGCATAAAAGTTTAAAGGTTCCTAAGGCTGCAAAGCCAAATACCACAGAAGTTTAGGTATGAGCCAATTAAGTTTCCAGCAGTGTTAAAACTGGACACGTAATTGTGCAGCTCAGTCTGACGTCATCACGGACATGCTGCCACCAATTTAATGACATTAACTGGCAGCACAGCCAGCCAGGACAGGAGAGGTTATGGTCAGGAATACTGGTTTCAGTTCCTCCTGGGAGAAGAAAGTATAGGATTGTGTATTGGGGGACAGTTCTGTTCCAAGAGACACGTAAAAATCATCTTAACGCCCAGAGACGACACTGAAATTTAGAGTGAATTATTCCATATTATTGGAAGACTTTAGAGTCACAACTGAGATGAAAATAATCAGACAATGGTCAAAGTACAGTCAAAAGTCCAGGTATGGGAAATAAAACAGCTCAGTAACAAACCTCACTGGTTTTACATGGTACTAAATCCTGTTTAGCCACCAGGCAACATTTTTACAATCTCAGAGTGTGTAAGGAACTAGAGAATAAGAACATTTAAAACCTAAAATGATCATTCTTCTATTAAGTTGGATATTTGGCTTTTTATGTGATAACAGCAGAGGTACCAAAAGAAGGTCTCCTACAATTCTCAAATGCGTGTGAACCCAGCTGAAGCTCCAGATGGATTTAGTAGCCAAAGGTGCAGCTTGGTTTACACCTCTAGCAGTTCCAGGTGTGCTGAAGACAACAAAGACAAGGCACTTCTTTAGAAACACTCTCCTGACACCATGTGCTCTGCTCTACCCTTGCCATCCCCCCAAAGCACAGGATGTTTTCCTCAGCAGTTATCCCAGAACTGGAAACTCACTACAAAATCCTTGTAACTCATGTGTACAACATCTCTACAAGCAACAGCTCAGGTTCCAGGCTCCACTGGCAGCTCACAGCCTGCTCTGCTGTAGGGGAAGGATCTCCCAACAGCAGCCAGCCAGTCACACTCCTGGATGGACAGAACAACTGGAAGATCTAGAAAAGACTCATTGTCACTGGAACTGTATCTAATTTATAATCTGAAATCCCAGGGGCCTTCATCTTGCATCATGCAATGGGATGCAGCCAAGTTCTGCCTCCTGCAGGGAGGGAAGAGGCCAGGGGATATAAAATATGCCACCTTTCCCAGAGCTTCCTTATCACTACCTGTGAAGCATTGTGCCTGCTTTCAATCACTTCTGCTGATTGCCTACTATTAATGTCACTCATTCTCTTTAGCAATTAAGCCACCTCTTTCTTAGATGTGCCTTTGTCTCTCCCTGGCACATTTCCTTGTCTAATCCTCTTTTCCAGATGGCATAAGGACGCGAGATAAGTGTTGCTAAAAGTTGCTTAGCAATGCAACACATGCAAGGTTTGGAAATGCTGACGTCCACACAAGCACTATCTCTACATCACACATTTCTGCAGAGAAACAAAGGCGTGAACACCCGCAGTGACACGGGGGCCTCCAGAAAAAGAGCCACCAGTGCCCAAAGGGAGCAGGGAGAGGGAAAAAGGGAAAGCTCCAAGCTCCCGGTGATGGGATGAGTTAAACTGCAGGGGGTTTGTTTGTGTTTGGTTTGGATTTTAAGGCAGAATTGGAAATTCTGTGTGTTTAAGCAAGGCCCTGTGTTTTCTGTGATTCAGAGACAGACACAAAGCCACTGCAAGAGGTTGACAGAGACCAAACCAGAAATGGATGCCCCTGGATCCCTGGAAGTGTCCAAGGTCAGGCTGGACAGGGCTTGGAGCACCCTGGGATAGTGGAATGTGTCCCTGGATGGGCTTTAAGGTCCCTCCCAACCCAAACCAGTCTGGGATTCTGTGAAGAGCTCATGACAAACAGGAACTGATAAAGGCAAAGCTGTTTATCATCAGCTTGGTATCAACCCTACAAATCCCCTCCTAAGAATCACTGATAGGGAATGTATTCCTGCATCAGGTAATTGTGGATTGTTTCTAAACTCTGCAGTAAATGTGTTTATATGAAATGTATTTAAACTACAATTAAATGTTAGGGGTAATAAATAAGAACATTTATTACACGAAGAGTAGTAATTTCACAGGGTCATATTATCATATTAATTCATTTCTGCAGCAGCCTACGAAAACAGGTTGGCATGACTCATTTTGTGTTTGAAAAACCTGAGATGTTACGAATTTATTCATCGTGGGGAACAACTTTGAAACAGCTAGTTCTGAGAAAACAACTGAACTGTAGTAAATTAACTACAGAAACTCACACCTAGCTTTACTCAGGGTAGTCTCTTACTAACCAGAATTTAGGGGTGCCCTCCAAAAGCCATTAAAATAGAGCTCAGCACTTTCTAGTGGGGAGATTCATTCATGGTCATTAAATCAGAAATAGTTTTATTTCTATTTTTTACATCATTATGTTGTAATCATAATCAAGATTTGGGAAGATTTATTGTATTTTCAAATATCCTATTACCCACTCACACACAGCCCAATAATAAATAACCGAAATTGCAGAAATGTGAACAATTTGCAGTGGACTGAAGCCATGATGAGTGCTCTGAAGAGGGAGCTGGGATGGATTCCTGCAGGTGAGGAAGCCCAGAAGGCTGGGCACCTGTTTGTGTGGTTAACAGGTGTGTGAGCCAGCAGGAACCAGGACAAAGCACGCTCAGCCAAAGCACACAGGGAAACAGCCACGGGGACAGAACGGAGAGAGGCAGCAGCCAGAGAGGAGAGAGCACAGGGAGGAAACATTTTTATGGCAAAAAAAATGAGTGTTTTCCTTCATTAACCTCTGCAAACTTCATTCATGTGTCATCGTTTCCTTTCGTTCCCAAACCTGTGCACATAAAAATGCATGAAAGCCACAGGTCACTGGGGGCTTTATTTAATTATTTTAAATTATTTTAATTATTTTTAGAACCAGCTTTCAGAGACTCTGCTCCATCTTCCCTAGGACTCAGTATAGTTGCACTTCTTCACAACATTTTTACTGAACACAAAACCAGTTTTACTGTTAAAAAGGAGATAAATCAAAGTTGTTTGCTATTATTAATCTCCTCCGTTGATAGTTGTAATTATTGTTTGTTTAGTGGACATTTAATCGACCTGAATCTCTGAAGATCCCCAGACTGCAGCGTGCTGTTAACTGACAGCATCCACTCACTAAAAAGATTATCACTTGCCAAAGATTGATCTAAAAATCTGGCCCTGACACTGCTGAAACTGAGATTAAACATTCATGCCAATATTCAATCCATCCTATATCCCACACAAGTAATGCTGGGATACCCTAGAGCTTGAAATATTAGATACAATATATAATATTTAATATAATATTATATATATTTATATATTATATATATTTATAGTATAATAGATTAATATCATTGTAATATTATTATATTAATATTAACGTGTATATTAATATATTCATTTCTAACCCGTTTATTATATGTATGAAATAAGTATACTCATATACTTGCATACTATAAATACTAAATCAATAGATTTTTCAGAAGTGTCAGGACTTTTTTTTTTTTTTGGCATCTTGTCACTTTTGAGCATGTATTGAATGTAAACTTTAATACTAAATGCTGCAGCCGCGGAGCCTGAAGAATTTACGGATTCAGCCCCAAAAGAGATGCTGGAGAGACGCCCAGTGGTGCCCAAAGGCGGTACAGAACTGTTCGGAACAGCCTCGAGGCTGCGAATCCAGGGAAAAGAAATTCTCGCGCCTGGGGTTCCTTTATCAGTGTTTCTGCTCCACGGGAACAAACGCACCTCAGCACGGGAAGGGGTCTTTGTGTCACCTCTTTTTACACGTAACGAGTATTTCTTGTCTTCTCCTACTGATTTTGATTCCCAAACGTTCACGTGCTCATTGAATAAAATACACTGAACTCCTCAAAACTTTAAATCCTTCAACAGTTTTGGCCTCATCCCGTGAGGGGGCTCCGCTCGGCTCTGTTCGGTTCCACTCGGGCTCGATTCGGCCCATCTCGGTGGAGCTCGGTTCGGGCTCGGCTGAGTTCGGCTAGGCTCGGTTCGGCTCGGGCTCGATTCGGCCCATCTCGGTAGAATTCGGTTCGGGCTCGCTTCGGCTCGGGCTCGATTCGGCCCATCTCGGTAGAGTTCGGCCCGGGCTCGGCTATGCTCGGTTAGGCCCCGCCCTCGGCCCCGCCTCCTCACCTGCCACCGTCCCACCATTGGCCGCGCGTCCGCGCCCGCCCCAGCAGCCTCTCTCATTGGCTGCGCTAGCGCGGGGGGCGGGGCCTAGCGCCCCCTCAGGGTAGCGGGGCGGGCCTGTTCAGCGGCGTGCGCTCCGTCCTGTCCTGCGCTCGGTCCGCGCCGGTACCGCCCGATCCCGCCCCGCCTCACAGACCCCACACACTCCCCCACACCTCCCACCTCTCGCCGCTACCGCCCCGCCCGCTCCCCGTGTCCCCTCACGGAACGCGCACGCCTCCCGCCGCCCCGCCCGGCGCCGCGGCCCCGCCCTCTCCCCCGGGGCCAATAGCGGGGCAGCACCGGGGCTGTGCCCCGCCCCTGAACCCCGGAAGCGGAAGCAGATCCCGGTGCTGCCGCCATATTGGTGTGTGGAGGGGCGGGAGCGGAAGGCAGGACCGGCCCGGTGGCCTGTGAGTACCGGGACGGACCGGGGCCAGAGCGGGGTGGGAGCGGGAGCGGGAGCGGGCACTGCGCCGGTGGGCTGCGGGCGCGGCGCTGACACCGGCGGGCGGGCGGGAGCTCGGAGCGAGCGGCCCCTCCGGGAGCGCGGGGGCTGCTGCAGGCTGGGCGCTCCGGCCGCGGCCTCCCGGGGCTCGGTTCCCGCTTTGCCGGCCCCGCCCTGCTCCGTGCCGAGGCAGCGCAGCCCCTCCCCGTTCGTTGTGGCGGGGCTGAGCGGTGCCCGGGCAAGGGGAAGTCCCTGCTTGCGGGAATAAGCGAGAAGCGCAGGTGCTGCTCGGCTGCTGTGGCAATGGATAAAATTAAACGCTGCCTTTTTTTAGTGTGAAAAACCAGTCTGAGCGACCAATGGGATGTTGCCCCGTGGTTGTCCGTTCACCCAGTTCTTAATAAATCACCTTAGTGTGTTGCTCTTCAGAGACATTGCCTCTATGAGATAAGGTAACCTGAATGAGTAATGTCTTTTTGCTAGTTACCTGCTTCATTTATATTTTAAATTTAAGAAACATCTGTATTATGAGCAGAGTTGTGCTCTAATTCTGTACCTCTGTGTGATGTTGTGAGGCTTAAAGTAAATATTCTTACTGCCGGAGGTTCTGCTTTTCAGAACTCGGCGATCAGTGCTGTTTGTAATAAAATTACCATAACAAATGCGGTGAAAAGCGTCATTGTTCGGGCCGTACCGTCTCTTATGCTCTGTTTTCAGCAGAGAAAACTGCTGGAATGCGGTTTCGTTTCAGGAGCAGCCTCAGTTCTGCTGGTGCAAATGATTCCCTCCTTGGTTGTCATCATCTGTGTGTGTGTCTGGTTGTGTTCATCTCAGTGTGTGTGTGTATTTGTGTGTGCCTGGTTGTGTTCATCTCTGTGTGTGTGTGTGTCTGGTTGTGTTCATCTGTGTGTGTGTGTGTGTGTGCCTGCTTATGTTAATTTCTCTGTGTCCCTGGTTGTGCTCACCTCTGTGTGTGTGTCTGTGTGTGTGTCTGGTTGTGTTCATCTCTGTGTGTGTGTGTGTCTGGTTGTGCTCACCTCTGTGTGTGTGTGTGTGCCTGGTTGTTTTTATTTCTGTGTGTGTGTGGCTGTGCTCACCTCTCTGTGTGTATCTGGTTGTGTTTACCTCTCTCTGTGTGTGGTTGTGTTCACCTCTGTGTGTTTGTGTCCGGTTGTGTTCCCCTCTGTGTTTGTGTCCGGTTGTGTTCATTTCTATGTTTGTGTCCGGTTGTGCTCACCTGTGTGTGTGTCTGGCTGTGCTGGAGTGGCTGCTGGGCGGTCACTGCTCCTTGTGCTGGGCCCTGAATCTGATGTTCCCCTTGGAGACAGATGGAGAGAGGCTTTTCACAAGGGCTGGAGTGACAGGATGAGGGGGAGTGGCTTAAAACTTCCAGAGGGCAGGGTTGGATGGGATACTGGGAAGGAATCCTTCCCTGGGAGGGTGGTGGGGCCCTGGCACAGGGTGCCCAGAGAAGCTGTGACTGCTCCTGGATCCCTGGAAGTGTCCAAGGCCAGGTTGGATGGACATTGGAGCTCCCTGGGATAGTGGAAGGTGTCTCTGCCCGTGGCAGGGGTGGAATGGGATGATCTTTAAGGTCCCTCCCAACCTAAATCATTCTATGGTTCCATGATTATGAAAGAGAAATTGCAACTGTCTAGGTTTAATCATTCCCTTAAACCAACACAACGCAGTGTTCTTAGCTGTGAGCTGCCCTCAGAGCAGTGCCAAGGACTCCTGCCTTTGATAATTGTTCATTACAGGTCTTCCTCCAGCAGAGTTTTACTGTGATGAGAGATATTACCTTCAATTCTAGTCTGGCTCTTGTGGTTAAGCTGAGCCCCAGAGAGGTTTCTGCTCAGTAGAACTGTTGTGTTTCTTGGTTTGCTCTGGAAGAACTGTGTGCATGATAAGAAATCATACATAATCACATATAATGTAATGTTTTACACCAAGCATGATCCCTGCTCCAGCATAATGCCTTTAGTAGCCTCACACACATGATTTTCTGCTTGCTGTGCACAGGGTAACATTTACAAGATTGTCTTGTAAGGTCTGCTTGTAGCTATATTTGCTGTGAATTTATCTGTAGAATTAATTTTGACACTATGAGAGTTTTCACTGGTCTCTGATAAATATTCTGTGATTCGAATTAGTTGAATTTTTTTTTTTTTTTTACAGCTTTATACTTCAGGGCATTAAAAATCACCCCAAAATAAAGCACCAAATGATGCTCACTGAGAATGCTGAGCAATTTCTGTCCTGCAGAGAGTGGGGAGAAGAATAATTTTTTTTTTTGCCTGTAATAGAAAAATGTGAATATTCTGTGACTTTATACTAGATTCTTTTCTTTTAGCTATAGCCTGAATCAAAGTGGACTCAGCTCCTGAAGCCTCCTAATGAGTCCCCTTAGCTTTTGAAGTGTAACAGGGCTCCTTTTTTTCTACTTTCTAATTATTCCATAGGATATAGTTTTTAGATGTTTACAGAAAAAATACACAGCTTTAAGATTTTGTGCCTCCTTAGATTGTCCTTGATGTTAAATTTTCTGCAGCAGTAACTGTATTGCAACATTTAAGATTATTTAATTATTTTTTTTTTAAATTTATGAATGTTTCATACATATTTTTTATCCTCTGAGACTCTTGAGTAGGGCTGAGTGTACTCCCGGTATCCCAGAGTTACGTAGTCCCTCCCACAGATGAGGATTCCAGGAAGTAGTGCCAGGGATTGCTCTTGGTGATGTGGCAAAATGTTTCTGCTCAGGATCCACTTTATCTGGTTTCTACCTCGAAGTGAGCTGTAAAACTCACTGATAAGAAAAGTAAATCTCTTCAATTGGTAGCAGAGGCAGGGACTGAAAAATAATCCCCTTGGGTAATTTTTTAGGTTCAGGCTCTTGGTCCTTTGGCTGTACAGTTTTGCTCTTGTATAAAACTGTTCTGTCACTGCTCAGCTCTTGGTGTTCAAGAGACAGAGAAACTCATTGAATGATTCCAGCATGGGCAGCAGTTTGGGTTTGGTGCTCTGGCAGAGTCTGAAACCACTGGTGTGCAAAGTCCTGAATTTATTTATTCACTATGTAGTTACTCAGTATTTAAAAGCCTAAGCAGCTTTTTTTAAAAAAAATCTACTTACTGTGGTTTTGTTCTTTGGCTCTGGAGCCTGAGGTGGCAGGAGGGAGGTGCTGCAGTTCATGTCTCACTGCCTGGGGCTTGTACCTCAGCCTGTGCCTTAGCAAGGTGACAATGTCCAACTGGGCTGGTCCTGAATTTCCTTGTGGACTTCTTTATTTCCTTCCCCAAAACACATTGGATCCTGTCTTGCCTTTGTAAAATTCCCACTTCTTTGCTTTCTTGGACAAGGAATTTTCATTTATTTTGGCGTAAATGTCCTCTCTTCAAGAATATTCAGAATAATTTGTTTCAAACAGGACAAGGCAGAAGAATATTGTGTGTAGATGCTGGCTCAGAGAATGTGCTTTAAACCTCCCTGAGCTTAGATTTTGGATTTCAATGTTCCCTTGTCCCATGTTTTGTTTCCACAGCCACCATGTCAGAAGGGGACAGCATTGGGGAGTCTGTGCATGGAAAACCTTCTGTGGTCTATAGATTTTTCTCAAGACTTGGACAGGTTGGTTTTGTGAAGGATTTTTCTGACTCCTTTAAAAGCAGATCTCACTGCACCTTCTTGATCTCACTGCTTGTTGGCTGGGTTGTTGAAATGCTAAAATCTATATACAAAAGATTTCTTTTGAAGCCTTTTCAAATAGATAAATACCTATAATAAATGGCTTACTGGAATATTTAATGTGTGACATTGCACAGTGAAATATGTTGTTACTGTCAGAAAGGAGGAGTGAGTTCAGATTTGGTTTCAAATTCATCTTAAGGGAAGCAACTTGCATAAAATACAGAAAATTTAAATTGCTTTACAAAATCCTCAAGCATTAGGGACTTTTTTCCTTTGTGAAAATATAGAAGCTTATAAGTACAGTTCTGTGTAATTTATTTGTAGTAAAGAATACAAGTCTTCAATGTTATTCTCTTTTCCAAAATACTCCTCCCAAATGCTTTCTTTTGCCCATACTACCCTCAAATAAGCTTTATCCATTGTGCATCAAATATTTTGCAGTATTTATTATTTACTGTGCACTTTGTGTTTCCTCCAGATCTACCAGTCCTGGTTAGACAAATCCACCCCCTACACTGCAGTGCGATGGATTGTAACGTTGGGGCTGAGCTTTATCTACATGATTAGAGTTTATTTACTGCAGGTGAGAGAACTGGATTTGATGCTGAAGTAGTTCCAGATATTGTTGCTGGTCTAATTTTGATTCTAAGAGTGTTTTTGAAGTGTGCTGTTGCTTTAGAATCAGGTGTGGTATCGTTCACATAGCAGAAGGTAAATTGTGTGGTCTGAAGAGAGAACACATCCCATGGGTGTGGAAGTCATTGATGCAGAGAGAAAAATGTATGAACACTTGAGGATATTCGTCTGATGGCAATCTGAAATCACAAAATAAATCTCTGAAACCTGTTGTAATTAAGTTATTGCTTTTATATTAAAGCTGTATACCAACACGCTCAGAGCCAGGGGTTCCTTTCTGTCATGAAAACCATGAGGAATGGCTTTGTCAGCATTTCTCTCCCTGCAGGACAGGGGCAGACTATTCCCCACTAATCAGATGGTTCTGATTGTTCCATGCTTGTTTCAGATGTTCCACGCAAGTCTGCAGTTCAGTTAAGAACTTGGAACTGTTATTCCCAAAAACTGAAGATTACAGAATTTGAGACGTTTATAAGTCATAGTAGTAGGAACATTTCAGACTCTGAGGGCTGCAAAGATGATTTAAAAATGGATGGTTTTATGCTTTTTACTACTTTTGAAGTCCACATCTTGAACATAGAGGACGTGGATGCTAGACCATGGTTTCATGTTCAGTCTGTCACTACAGGAGAGATTTGCTCTCCTGCCATGTTCTAAAACTTGTTTTGATCCCTGAGAATTTATATTTTCACAAGCCCAGAAACCTTTCAGTTAATAATGAGGACATAGAAAAGCTTCTCAAGTAAGCAAAAAACCCAGCTTGTGTAATCTTGTTAAAAAATCAGTATCAGAAAATGATTTTCAGGAGGATTTTACCCTTGTCTGTTCCTCCCTGTGCAGGGTTGGTACATTGTGACATATGCCTTGGGAATCTACCACCTCAACCTCTTCATAGCTTTCCTGTCGCCAAAGGTAGACCCCTCTCTAATGGAAGATTCAGGTATGGGGAAAAGTTCCTTTTTACCATCATTTGAAACTTGGTCAAATTTCCAGCTCCTTTTGTCTCATACTGCAGTGTAAAGATAATGCAGTTTTAGCACTACATTGTGTTTTTTAGACCTGAAAAAAATCTGTACAACTTAACATCAAGAGTTGCTATAAAATGTGTCCTTTTTTCATGGGACTTGAATATATTCCATACTGTACTAGTTTTCTGTTTTAAAAGGAGGTTTATGTGACTTAAGCTCTCCCCATAGTAACTCAAGTGGCCGTGGAACTTGAATGTATTCCATACTGTACTAGTTTTCTGTGTTTTAAAAGGAGGTTTATGTGACTTAAGCTCTCCCCATAGTAACTCAAGTGGCCAGGCATTCCTATTCCCTATTTTCTTTAAAGGAATCTATGTTAAGTTTATTTTAAGGAATTTATGTGAACTTAGATTAAATCAGCAACTCTTAACTGGGATCTACCTGTAACAATGGAAATTTGGTGTGGTTTTGTTTTGTGGTTTTTATTTATTTATTTTTTTTTAAGATAGAAAGTAAAAGACTGGAATCTGAATAGTGTAAAAAACTACTGTGAGGAGGTTTGTGGTTTGGTTTCTTTTCTGTTATTTTTAGATGATGGTCCTTCCTTACCTACAAGGCAAAATGAAGAATTTCGGCCTTTCATTAGAAGGCTCCCAGAATTCAAATTCTGGTGAGTGGATCCCTCTGCCTGTGTTCTGCTTTTGAAAAATACAAATATCTGCATGACATTAATGATAACTGGCTTGAAGGATTAATTGTTCCTATTATTTTTCAGGCATTCTGCCACTAAAGGAATCCTGGTTGCTATGGCTTGTACATTCTTTGAGGCTTTCAACGTTCCTGTGTTTTGGCCAATCCTTGTGATGTACTTCATTATGCTATTTTGTATCACTATGAAGAGGCAAATCAAGGTAACTTGGCAAGAACAGAGAATTTGTGATGTCAGGATTTACAGCATTGCTTCAAACTGGTCATTCAGTGGAGCCCTTCAGGGGTTAAATGTTTTGCACACACTTATTTTACTGGAGGAACTTCAGTAACTAATATTTCAACATTAATTGTTCAGGTGGGGCATGTTTACAGTGTTGAGCAGATTTTACAAAACTTTATTCTTGTTTTCAAAAGGTTTTGACTTTAGAGTGCAGTGAATAAAGACAAAACTTTATTCTTGTTTTCAAAAGGTTTTGACTTTAGAGTGCAGTGCCAGGGTTTTATGCAGGTTTTCATCCACTTCCTGTGGCTATTTTGGATGCAGAAGTGTTGAACCATCTCTGGTGGGTGAAGAGGGAAGTTCTCTGGTGTGAGAAAGTAGATGAGGGAAAGGGAAAGAACCTAGGCAGGTGATTCAGATCTTTAAACAAATTACTTATGGATTGTTAGTATTTTAAAAAATCCCTAATTTTTTACTCAGACATTCAGAATTTTGGGCACATACTGTGATTCAATGTGGTAAATTAAAGTTGAAAGGGTAGTAAATAATTTGTACCTCTGTGCTCTCTCCAGTTTCCTGTGGTTCCCCAATCAGTAATCTTCACTGTAGTGTACAATTCATTGGGTAATCCAAAATCTGAGCTTTATAAAGCTGCTCTCATACCTATTTAGATTTAAACTGCTGTAGGATTAGCTATTTCATTACCTTTACTAAGAACTCTTTCTGGAGGACTCAGTAATTTACAGTATGTATTAGAAACCATTTTTTCTAAATATTACATACCTTTCTTGTCTCAACAACTGCTGTTTTCTCTTTGCAGCACATGATAAAGTACAGATATATACCCTTCACACATGGCAAGAGGAAATACAAAGGGAAAGAGGATGTGGGGAAGACCTTTGCTAGCTAGGAAGAAGCAATCAACCTGTTGACCAATTCTACTGCTCACTAAAGGAACGATTTTGAGCCATTGTAACAATGCCTTTTTTCTTCATAAAAGTGATTAACAGAGTGGTGACAAAGCAGTTGAATTTTCATTTTATGAGGATCTTGCTGTTTTTATCTGAAATATCAGATTCTCGAGGAAACTGGCATTCTAACCAAATTGCATTGAGTTCATTCTCTTTTGTAAGAAGTTGGAGAAACTTTGGATAATCCCATGGATTTGGGATAATGTATTTCTTTCAAGATCCGTTGCACTGGAGAGGTTAATGACCTAGAGTTGGATATTTTTACATAGTTCTCCTGCTTAACATCACCCTGAAGTGCTGTGCACATCTGTGGAGGAAAGTGTAAGCTGGCACACGTGATGCTGTTTTCTGCTTCATGGCCGTGTGCTGTTTTCATAGAAAAATTCAGTAGACCTAAATTAGATTCAGAACTTAAGCCAGTTTCCTAAATGCATGGTATTACTGAGTTATAACCAAACAAGTATAGATAGGAATAAGAAATTACTAAATTATGGGGTTTGCAGTAGGGCAAAAATACTCATTTAGCTTCTAAAGCAACTCGTTTGTGTTGGGTTTTAATGCCAGTTTCACAGTTCCATCTCCCAGCAGATGCTAAAATTGGGCTCTTCTGATGACTCAGAACTTTGTTCAAACTCTTATCACAATTTCCTTTGAGGACCTGGAATTATAAAAATATATATTTTAATTGTTATTGGTTGGAGTTTCTTTCATATGTAATGGTTCCTTCAATAATTGAAGTTGACTTCATGCAGCCCCACAGGACGTACCCAAACTGGCCAGAACAGACAGTCATGGGGGTTTTCACACAGATTTTCTTTTTTTATGGGGGGAAAAAAATGAGAGAAAAATGACCTGCATGTAAACTTTTTCATGTGATACAACTGCAATTTTATTAAGTGACTTTTTAATTCCAAAATTTATTAAAAGACAGTGTTCCCCTTTACTTGTTCTCTATCTTTATATACATCTCTTGATCTAACACTATTTATGACTCCTTTTCAATAATGGGTGCCCTCACTTCATCTTCATGCAATGCCTTTTTCAACTCTTCAGGGAACATTCATTTGAGTTAAGCATGTTTAGAACCCCATTTTTAATATTGTCAGGAGCTACATCAGGAGAAGAGACAGAAGGGTAGAAACAAAAATAGCTTTATTCTGTCACACAGGAATGTAGTACCACCTTGCACAGGCAGTTTCCAGTCTAATAAAGCCTTTTCTTGGACCAACCCAAGCTGTAGGACAAGTATGAGGAGACAGAAGAGGTTTCCTTTACATTTGGTAGTGCCGTAGGTAGATCAGCTTCTGAGGATGGAACTTCTCTCTGCACAGTGGACATTCTGCCTGCAGAAAGAAAAGGGAGCAGATGGACATACTGAATAGTTCTATTTAAAAAAAATCTGAATAGAACTGCTTAGCTACTTTTAGAAATTAATTTTTCAGTCCCAGCTGTGGTACAAGCTCCCCTGAGCTGAGCCAGTGTAAAGTGCTCACCTTACTGCCCTCACCTATGTCATTGTCATTGCATTTCAGCAGCTCCATAGGTGCTGGTCAGCTCTGGGTGCCCAGGGGGCCAGCAGCCAGGCTGGGGGCACCCTGCAGCGTGGCTGTGCTGGGTACTCACCCTGGTGCTGCACCAGGCAGTGATGCACTCCCAGCAGAAGAGGTGCCCGCAGGGGGTGGCTGTGCTGTGCCTCCTCTCCTCCAGGCACAGCGTGCAGCGCGACTGGCGCCCGGCCGCCGCCTCCTTGCTCCTGCTTCTAATTAACACAGGCACAGGGGGGTTAATTGCACTTAGCCTGCCTGGCAGAAGTACTGGGTAACACATCCTGAGGTAAAACCCGTGCTCAAATATCAGCCCTTTTCATGAAGGTGTCAAAAACACCAAAGCATGAAGTCCAAGACACGCATGAAACAGCAAGGAATTAATTGTGCTAATTAATGAAATATTACATCAGATTGTAACCTAAATTGGGGTGTCACTCCTGTGGTGTCCCTTTTCATGACAGCTGTGACATTCCCACCTCTTTCCTAGGAATTAAGAACCACCTCTTACTTCTGGTGGGTGAGGTTGCGGTGCAGCCTCCACTCCTGCCTTGCTCTCTGCTTCTGTTTGAAGCTGTACATCTGAACTCCAATGGTCAGCAGAAGGTGGAAGAGGGAAATTATTCCAAGAAACTTGTAACTTGATCGGATGCTCTGATCTTCTCCTTGCAGTCCTCCAAAATGCAGCTACAGAATTCACAGGAAGAGAGATATTTTGTTACTGTGGTTTTAGGAAACTGTTCCTCCTCTCCCCATCTGTAATAAACTTGTTTTGGGATTCTCATAATGTCCAAAAAATTGATATTTTAGGACTTCTCAGCCAGCTGTCTCTCAGGAGGTGTAACCACCTTCAGTCAGGCTGGACTTAGCTGCTGTCTGCCTATAAAAATTGCAGCTTTAATTGGTTTGATTCTCTTATGTATCTCTGAGCAAACAAACACCTCTTTCCTGCACTGACGCTGGGAATTGTTGAAACTTTTGTCCATACAAATTTCTGGGCCAGTATGGCTGATGTTTTTTTTGTAAAGATACAAAATTATCTTATAGAAAAGTGCTACCTAAATGTGGACTGGGTATTGTTCAAAACAGTATTTCCTGTGGATTTATCAAGTCACCTCTCACTTCCAGTGTGTTTGTGGCAGACAGACTGAAGTTACAAGTATTAACTTGTGACACCCCATTGATGTTTATTACCTGTAACCTCATGACTGCAGGGACTTTTCACCCCCCACATAAGGCAAAACCTTCCCTCTCACCCCTCTGCTCTGCAAATTCCTTACCCCTTTTATACACACAGCGCCCCAGAAGAGGCCAAAATTCTGCATTCACATCTTGAACCAAAACCACTTACATATGAGATCCCTGCGACCCTTTTGGACAGGTGGTAGAAGGTGCCCTGGATGTAGAACACTGCCAGGTGGAGCCGGTGCAGCAGGGGGATGGATTTTTTAAGGACATCCACGACTTGGGAGGCTTTTTTCTTCTGCTGCTCCGTGAGCTCCCTGACCTGCTTCCGAACCCAGCTGCGAATGAAGCTCCTGCTGGGAAAGCCAAGTGCTGGGGGGCTCTCTGGGCTCCTGGATTCCTCAGCCTCCATCTGCAGCTCGTGTTCCAGGTGCAGCAGTGCCTTTTCCAGGCAGTAGGGTACCACGGTGTGCAGGGAAATGAAGAGAGCCCGACGAAGGAAAGAAGGAACCTTCTTCTTGCTTGGGTCAACCTGAATGATGTTCACATACTCTTCTCCCAGAGTCTGATAACCTAAACAATGTGTGCGACAGAAAACAGGGTGAGAGGGCAACTGCAGGATCATTCTGGATGTGCTGAGCAGTGGGGACAGGCTGTTCAGGCTTTGGAATTTGGAAATAGTTATTTTTTGTTGAATTAAGGTAAGTGTCATGGTGACATCCAGTATCTGCAGTTTTAGGCTTAAAGCAGGGATACTTTTCATGGTGTCATCTATCCCTTGCTTTTAAAAAAACTGCTTTTAGAAGAACATCTATCTGTGTTGATAAAGTGTGTTTGAACCCAACTCTGACAATTTTGTGGTTTCGTATTTACCAGTAGGCATGTATCCAAACCAAACCAATCCCCAGGCTGGAAAGAACTGCCATTCCCAGGCTCAGGTGGTGATCACCAGCACAGCGCCCGCAGCGCTGCCTCCCCAGCTTTCGGATGTTGGCAGAAATGATGAAAAACTGATAAATGACAGAGAAGGTTACCTGACAGCGTGGTCAGCACGAAATAGGCCACATCGGAGAGCAGCTCCACCTCCCTCCTCCACGCCAGCCACGGCCGGGCACCTGCGGGACGGGGGCGCGGCTGTCACTGCACCAGAGCCGCGCTGAGCCGAGCCCTCCCGGGAATTCCTCACGGGGAATTCCTCCCGGTCTCGCCAGCAGTCCGCTCCGACCCCCCATCCACCCCCGCTGTGCCGGAACACCCGCGAGGGCTCGGGGTGGATCCAACCCCCCGCAGGCATTACCCGCCAGCCCCCGCAGCGCCGTGCCGGCCCCGCTGCGCAGCCCGGCCCGGTAGAGCTCGTCCTTCTGCCCGCAGCGCACCAGCCGCGCCGGGCCCGCCGCCGCCGCCATGGCGGGCGGAGGGACACGGGGCCTCGGGCGGCACCGCGGCCCCGGCAGCGGCGGAGCACCCGCTGCCCGCGCAGGGATATCCCGTCAGCGCGGGGCGGGAAAAGGAGCGGGAAACGCCTCCTCTACCCTGAGGGGAAGAAGAGGGGCGGGACGGGTGGGAAAAGGGTGGGAAAAGAGGCGGATAGAGAGGGAAAAGGGTTGGAAAAAGTGCCGTGAGGGGCGGGAATGGGAGGGAAGGGAGTGTTAGGGGAGGGAAAAGGGGCGGGAAGGGGGAGGAAAAGGGGCGGGAGGAGCGCAAGGGGAGGGAAGGGGTGTGAGGGGTGGGGAAAAGGGCGAGGAAACGGACTGTGAGGGGCGGGAAGGGGCCGGGAAAGGGGAGGGAAAGGGGAGGGAAAGGCTGTGATGGGCGGGGAAAAGGGAGGGAAAAGGAACGGGAAGGAGCACCGCGATCGCGGCTGAGGTGCTAAGAACGGTAAAAGTGAGATCTGGGATGTTTCAGAACACAGTTCACAAGGAACACACCGAATCACCGCTCCCCATGTGCACTCCACAACCTTGTGCAAAATCTCCAGCCCTTCCGCATCTTGGGGTTTTTTTGGGTTTTTTTTTTTTTGTTTAGTTTTGTTGAATTAATTGAATTAAGATAAGCATCATGGTGCCATCCACTATCTGCAGTTTCAGGCTTAAAGCAGGGATACTTTTCATGGTATCTATTCCTGCTTTTAAAAAATTGGGGATAATTCAGAAGGAAGGTGTATTCAGTGTCCTGCCATTGCTTTTTTTATCAGCTGCGAAATGTTCCGTGCATCCCTTCAAAGATGAGTTGTTTGTATGGAGAAACTGAACAAGCTGCCCTTTGTTTTCTGCCGAGCTCTACGAGCAACAAACACAGCAACGAACAAACCTCCACACAGCAAAGTCACAAACACATCAACATGTCAGTGCATCCCTCTCCAAAATCCTGGTACCAGGTAATAAACCTCTCCGTGTGTGTGTATTCATATATATTTACACTCTGAGGTGCAGTACATTCATTTTTGCCAGAACATTTTTTTTTTTTCCCCTAGCAGATTTTAATGTCGCATTGTTATAAATTCAGTTTTGCAGCATGCTAAACTGAAGGGACAGTTAAACAGTTCCGCATTTAATTCATTTATTTGACAAAACTACATTAAATGGAATTAAAGCAGGTGTTTTCCTGAAGAATTTACAGATTGATATGGCAGGAACTCACTGGAAAGTTTTGGGAGAGCAGGAGCTTGGTGGATTTTTTCTTTCTTTTTACTGAGAAGCAAAGAAAGGCTCCCTGTGGCCAAACATAACCACAAATAAACTGGATTTGTAATCCTTTCAGTAGCCTATTAGTGCACAGATCCTGGCATCAAAGTCCTAATTAAACTGCACCAGAAGTTGTACGTGATAAGTAAAGCTGTGATGAATCTCACAGATAAGCAAAACATTCTTAATCCCTCCCTCCCTGCTCCAGGCGCTGCTCAGTTTTTATTTGTTAGGGTGTGTCGCATCAATGGGATCGCGCATTTGTTCCCTCTGTAAAATTAATGGAATTAGGGAAAAAAAATTGGCACATTTTCCGCCGTTCAACAGTAGGGGACGCCCCTGCATAAGGGAATGTCCCACGGGAAGCGGGCTCTGGAATGGGACCTTGTCACACTTAAATCTATTAAATAAGAAACTCGAAGCTGCCACCTTAAATTATAGAATTTCTAAAATATATAAAATTAAAACCGATTGACCAAACCTTGGATGATTTTGTTCAGGATTCCAATCCAATCTCTCATGATTTGATTTTTGTTTAAAGGCACAGCTGTGTGTATCTCACACATCCAACAGCTCAATGGTTAAGAAAAATACCAAACATATTTGTTGCCCTTTTGCTGAAGTGGGTAAATGTGATTTTCTTATTTTATGGGTCAAGAAACCAAAGAAGAGGTCGAGAGGTTTTTCTTGGTTTTGGTTGGTTTTTTTTTTTTTTTTTTTTTTTTGGAAAGCTGAAATCCTGACTAATGACCATTTAATTATTAGATTGGAAACCATTTATAAAGCTGAAGGTCAGACTCTGCCAACAAGTGTTAGGACATCTGAAGTGTGTAAGTTCTGTGTATATGCCCGTTTTGAGTTATTATGTGGATTTTGTTACATTCTAAAAGTTGTTTTGTGATGTTTTGAAGGGCAGGGGTCCTGTCAATGTGTTTTGAGCTGAGGAGGTGCAGCATGCCAAGTAACCTTCCCATTTTGTGATATGCTTTCATATATACATTCATACACAGATATAAACACACACATGCATAAAATGTTAGCTGTTACACTATGATCTATCAGGAAAATCTGATTCTTCTTTGCATTCTGATGGATACTGGTGACTTCAGAAAACCACCATTATCTCTTAAAACGTAGCTGCTGTGTTTTTGATTACGTTTTCGGAAGCCAAGTTTCTTGATTTCCATGCCATGCTTCCCTGCCTTTCCTTCTAACAGACCTGACAGGGGAACGAGCTGCTTCGCTGACGTTACCACAAGGAAGTCCAAAATGTAAAAAAACCTCAGTGCTCAGCAATGATTAACTTTTCCTCCCACAGGCTACTTGTCTGTGCATCATAAAATCTGATTTTGCCTCTGCAGACCTGTTAGGAGACAAGAGGTTCGGAGCGCAGCTTTCAAGCAGGGCACCGGGCAGATGTTTCAGTTCCCAACCTGAAGAACAGGTTCTGCGGATGCAAAAGGAGCGAAACGTCTGCTCGGCATTGTTACCACCCTCCGATTCCTTTTGCCTCCTCCCACTTTGAACTTGTTACCCTGGAGCTGAACTGTTTGAACAGGGGCTGTAAAGCTGCTTTGTGATCAGAGCCCTCAACATGTGAAAGCGGGGCGGGATTTCGCTGCAGACTCCGCCGGTCCCTCCCTCCCTCCCTCCCTCCATCCATCCCTCCTCCCGGTTTTGTCCCGGGTATGAAGGTTGGACGATCCGCGCACAGGAGCCGGGACAGCCTGTCTGCACTGCCCGGCCGGGACAGACAAAGGTGTGTGCTGCGTTTGCTTTCTGCTTTCTCTTGCAGCCATCGTTGTGGTGTACTTTTAACACTTTTGCTCGCTCTTGTGTGTTAGAAACTAGGTTTATAGTACACTACCCCAGGAGCGTGCACAGCCTTACAGCTGTAACAGAATTTGCTACTGCTTTTGCTCTTCTTTTTGAAGGAAGGGGAAAAATGGAAAGAGCATCATGTCTAATGCTTGTTTTATTTTATCATGCTTTCTCTTGTTCATGAAAATGTTCAGGAACCTTGGAATTCTATTAATCCTAAATTTTTAGATTCTCTGAGCTTGTAGGGATGAAGCAAACTACATTTGTGATTCAAGTTTAGACTTTTCTGACTGGACAACTGCTTTTTTTAAATGAAAGACTACTGCATTCATTCTGAACTAATAACCTGAGCCTTGAGCTTTCCCAGGTGTAGGAAGCCAAAATGAAAACTGACTTGGATAAGAGAGGTTGGATGTAAAATAAACTTCAGGTATTTAAATAAAATACCAGTTTAGCAACAGAACGTGGCTGATTCTGTGACTGAACAGCCAAGTCTTAACTTGGGAGGAAGGACATGCACAACACTTTGAAGAGTTATTAATGTTTTTATTTTTGAAAATTTTTAAATTAAAAAAAAAACCCAACTCATTCTTTTGGACTATAGAGAAATAATTTTCAGCTCTTTCCCGGCATAAAAATGTGGGTAACAATTGCAGAGATGTGGCAAATGATAAGGATGGCTGCATTGCTGGGGCTGTGTATGCTCCAAATGCTTCTGGCTTCAGGGTTCAGATGTAGGTCTTAAATAAACCTTGAATCCTCAGGTGATAATTTCTAGAATCATGTTCTGTTTCATGGGAGAGGTAGGTTGGCTGCTATAAAATAAAACAAAAGTAGAGTAAGAGTCACTGCTGACTGTGGTTGGTTTGAGGTAGGAAACTGATGCCATGTTCAGAATGGAGCTCAAAGTGATGAAAGAATGTGGTGAAAGTTTTGTCTACTGTGAGAGCTTTTTCTGTCCTTACTGAGGGTGCAAAAACTGTGCTGGGGAGAATTCCTTCTTGCCCAGTGAGATTAGTGGGAGAAACTGTTCAGTGCAAGTGAGGGGAGGTCAGTGAGTGCCGAGGACACTGTGTTATCTGAATAAGGCTGAGTGGTGTCAGAGTCACTGTGTTCTGGTGGCCCCAGGATTGCTGTGGGGACAGGGAGAAATGTTAACTTGGCTCTGGGCTCTTCAGCAGGAGCACTGCTTGTCACAGGCTCTCTGCTTTGGGCACTGAGTGTTTATTACAGAGAGCACAGGCCATGGCCAGATACAGAAATATTTTTCATGGCAGAGCTGTTAACTGTGGGCTTTTTTATTCAATAAGCAATATTTCACCAGAACTGCTTCTTCTTATAATATAAACCTGTATAACTGAATCTTGAAACACTCAGGGCTCCCTGAGTCTTATATTTAATGACTCTGTTGGCAAGATGAGCTCCTATAATGCAGCGTATTTTGATTATTCCCGGCCAAGGAACAAGTTTATTCTGGCTTTGCAAAAAAGGATGATAACATTCCAGTTTATAGCCAAGTTCCTTCTACATTGTCTGAAAAGGCTTTTGTTTTCATTCATCATTTCTGTAATTTTTCTGAATTAAAAGCTACTCCATACTTAAAGTGGCTGAGGGTATCTTAGTGAATGGTCCTGCAGGAATAACAGAGCAATGAAATACATGGCGTGCAAGGCTTTTCTAAAATCCTGTACTCAGAGTGTCAAAATAAAACAACCTCACTTTGGTTTTGAAATAAATGGTACAGAGCCCTCAGTCCCTAAATGTAGCTCAAAGCGGACAACGTACTTGTGAGTATCACTGGAATTTGTTCTTGTTAATTTGTCCAGAGCTGAGATAATTACTTTATAAATGAATTTGAGTGGGTTAGAGGATGAGGCTGAAGAGATTTTTCAGCAAAGATAGTCTTGCAGTTACTAAGGATTATTTGAATTTACTGCAACACAATTTTCATGCACCCATATATCTCAGTTCTACATTAGTTATCTTTAAAATGACCCACTTCTTCCCATTATAAGCTTAAATTGATCTGATCTTAATATTGAAATAGATTCTCCAGTGTTATGCCTGAATCTTCCTTCACTTCCACTGTCTTGACCTCATTTGTGAGTTCACCTCTGCTTCCACTGTTCCCTCTGGCCTCGCTGGACGATGGCAAACCTTGTGTCCACCCCTTGTGACAATTCCTGGTGGCAGCTGTGACATGAGCAGTAGGTACTGGCCATGCATCCAGGCTCAGCTGGCAGAGAAGGAAAGCCCTGCATGACATGAGCCAAGCCCTGTTCCGAGGGGACAGCCATCCATGGCCACAGCGTGCAACCCCTCAGCCCAGATTTTGCTGCAAGTCACTGAAATTCTGGTCTCCACATTACTGCTTAGGGCACAGACTCTAAATCTGTAGGGAATTTCCAAACTTTGGATTCATTGTTTAATCTGCCTTCATTTTGTGGGGGTGGAGCAGTTCCCCTCAGCACACGTAGGTGCACAGCAGAGTCATTGGATAGGTACCTGCACACTGCAGGCTGTGACAAACCTTCACACATGCCGAGACAAAGTTCTCAGCTTCCTTCCTCTTTGCTATCTGGCAGACTGCACATGAGACTGTGCAGTCCTGAGAGAAATGCTGGGTGCAGACATCAAGACAAGCATAACCTGAGTGAGGATTTCAGATCCATTTGCATGACAAATGCAGCATGAAACTTGAGAGACTGATTTTGGTGTACCTGGTTCTGATCTTGGCCCACATTTTGTATTGTTCATCACAGCCTCGCTTGTTTCCATTTAATTAGGGAACGGCTCCTGTAGAATCTTCTGACATCTTAATAGTTGTCAGGGAGCTCTGGATTGCCTCACACATGACAAGGGAGATGAGGTGGGAAGGTGAGGGATCTTTCCATGTTAACATTCCTGGGAGAGATTGAAAGTGCTGCACAAGCTCTGCAGTTCCCATTCCCTGAGGTGTTTGCCAAGGGCCGTTAGGAAGAAACTTAAAACAGCACTTTTTGTGCTCAGTCTGGTGTTCAGAGGATGTCTCCTCTCAGCTCTTCTTGCAGGATTAGTTACTGTAAGGTAACTTAAAAGAAGTTCCTCCCTGCCTCTTCTCCCTTCAACATAACCCCCTACAGCTTGTTATTCCAGAATTCCTACTGCCCTTAGATGCTGGAACGGATTCTCTGGAAGTTTTCTCTGCCCTTAACTGAAAACATGCAATTTGTATTTTATTTAATAATAGTAAAAAAACCCAAACACCAAAATAAAACAACAACAAAAACCAACTAATGAATGGAGCCTGAGGAAACAATGGCAGCTGCAATTGAGGTGCCTGGAAGAAGTTCTATAGCCTGCAGAGAAGAACCTCAAAAACACAACTTTGGGATGAGTTATAATGGCATTATTTAGTGGGATTGCTGCAAGGACTACATGAAATATTTTCTATTTAAACAACTTAACAGGTTTTTGTCTCCTACAGTGTAAAGTGACCTATCCCACTTCTTCCCCTCCTGTGAGTTTAGACTGAGATGAAGTTATTGAAGTAATGTTATTTATTGACTAACCAAGTACTAAAGTCCATGATAAGGTGGAGAGCAAAGCAGAGCTGTACTTTGAAATTTATTGGATCAGGCCTTAAAGACTTGCTGCCTTGTAATTCCCATGTGTGCACGTCACTGCCCTGTGTTTGACAAAAGGAGGATGGATTGAGTGGTTCCCAGACCCATTCCTGCTAATAGAGAAGGAGATTCATAATTGAAGAAATTGGTTTGGATATTTGGTAAAAAAAAATAAAATAAAAAATGGCAGTGTCCTCTTGAAGTTGCCAAGCACAAGCATGTTTTTCTTGTTTGCAATATTCTCTTAGTGTCTGTCTGCCTGTGCTTGGGCTCTTGTGTTTGGCCCTACCAGGCATCTTCAGAAGAAAGCTGATGTTTGCCACTGACTTGTGAAAGGTGACAAGTTGCCACCTTTTCTCTAACTCCCCCAGTGTAAATTAATTCTTAATATCCAAGAGATTCATCAGTGCAGCATTAAGCTGCTGTACAGAATTAAAGCAGTTTGATTAAAGACATTATTCTTAAAAGAATTTCCTGCTCATTTACATGAAATTGTAGAAAAAAAATTTTTAAAAAATCAGACTTCTGGAGAAGTCTGAAAACCGAGACTGCCAGCACAATTGGCAGCATGAACATTATTGGAATTATAGATCTGATTACAAGTGGCATCGGAGCCCACAGTCTATCTCTCCTCAGTATGACTCACAAATTCCCAAGTGCGGCAGAACTTTTCCAGCAGTCCTCACTTTCTGTCTCCTAACAAGGAGATCTTCCTTCCTCATTTCTTCTCTGAGGCTTTTTGTTTTTTGTGGTCTAGAGTATGAAACTTTTATTTTCAAAGTTCTTTTGAGCCAAGCTATTGGATGATATTTAGAACTTTGCTTAATTAGTTCCTTTTGCCTCCTAATAGAAATTGCCAGTTCTCCCTTGCTAATACAAAATGCAAATTTTCTTCAGAAGCAAGAGGCTGCTGTGTTTCCATTGTCGCTTCAGACAGGTCTGGGAACTGGCTGGTGACAGGGAATGATGGTGAAACCGAGAGGGGTTTTGGCAATTCAGGATAAATAGGTCAGGGGATTGCAAACAAGTCTATCCCTATAGAGAAAAATTGTTACAAATTTCACATTTTGCTTCATAAAGTTATTGCTAAAGTCATATGATGTGTTTCATACAAACCTGAGATAAATAATTTGGATTTAATAACAAGTCTGCTGACTTGCATAAGGAATATTCAGTTACATCATTGAACAAAAATGCAGGGCTCCTGCATGTGCAGCTCCAGCTCAGGCTGTAAGGGGCGGCTGAGGAAAAGCTGACAAATCTTAAGTGCTCCTTTTAAGTGGGATGTTCTGGGTGAAGGTGAACACGGCAGCCTGCCAGGAAGGAATCCTGATGTCCTCTTGTGCCTTTTCTGCTCTTTCTCCTTTTAACCGAGGAGACTCAGTGGCACGCCGCTGTTGTGAGTGTGCCCGGTCCCTTGGGAAGAGGAATGCGGGATCACACCCTAAGGTGTGGGCTCAGCCCTGGTTCCGCGGGGCTGGAGCAGCCTCCTCTCCTCTCCTCTCCTCTCCTCTCCTCTCCTCTCCTCTCTTTTCCCTGGCTGTGCACTGGCGTGTCTGGACGTGCAGGTTATCTCCGTGCAATTCCCTGCTGAATGGAGCTGCATTCCTTCAAATGAGCAGCGTGTCAGAGGCAACCACACTGCAGCTTAAAAGCAAATCCCAGCTCTCACATTTAAATTCTTTAAAGTATTAGTTTTTTCCCTCCCATTTGATGGCACTTTGATCTTTTATCCATTGATCTGCTTCCTGATCAAACTATTCAGGTTTAAGTGATGGCTTGGTTTTTGTGTGTTTCATCCATGGTATCAGTGTATCTGTCCTGGGAGGATATCAGAGCTTGTCTGAGCTTTGTGGATGCCACACAAAACCTTCCTGAACAAAAGCAGGTCTTGTGGGGTTAAGCTTTAAATACTACAGTATATAAAAACGGCTAGAGAATTGTTAATGGTGTACACAGCTTTTATTGTCTGTAAGTGATACAGATCCTGCCTCAAGGGTTTAAGTCCTTTATTCCAAGGGGATACAGGACCTCACACAATAATCTTAGGTAGGGCTCTCAGCCTGAGCAGACAGTTTAAATCTTGTTCATGTGGTCTGAACAGATACAGTTGCTCTCTTTTGGCTGTTTGATGTCTTCTGCCAGTGAGCAGTGCTGTTCTCAGAGCCACCGTGGTTCCTACAGTAACAGAGGTGAGGTGTTTCCAGACAGTGCAACTGATATTTTCCATCATCCAACCTTCACAACAAATTTGCCAGGAAAGCCAACTGAGCTTCTTTCATTCACTTTAATAGGAGATCTGGCCCCTGAATGTTGTTCTGAGATACCAATCTGTATTTTTAGGGATCCATTGTATACTTTTCCATTGGCTGCGTAGGATTTGTGGGGACTGGTTTGGGAAGAGGGGCTTGGCTTTTATTTTTACCAGCACAGGTATGCTGAAGAGAGGGAGGGGAGGAATGGAACTCTGAGGACCTGTAGGAAGCTGTAAAAGGTGGGACTGAGTGCAGGAAGAACAATTTTGCATGGAAAGTGAAGACATTCAGAGATCAGCTGCCTCAAAGTAGCTTCACTTTCAGATCATAACAAAGCATAAAGAACATGAATTTGACATAACTCGAGACAATAAAATATTTAACAAGCCACATCAATGTAAAGCTCAGCTGCTTTCACTGGAATGATGCTGCTCTGGCACCAGCAGGAGCACCCGTGCCCATTCAGTCTTCCTTGCCCTCATGGACATGTTCTTTGGTGTCTAATTAGTCACACTGATTGAACTTCCTCCAAAGGAAATGGCCTCTCAAATAAGCCCTGAAGCAAAGAGGTGAGAGAGTCAGCCAAGCAACTACCCACCAGTTCATCTTTCTGCAAAGGAAATGGGCTGACCTTGTCTTGGTGTTAGAACAGTTCCTCTGTCCTGTGAGCCTGGGACCCCCTGGATTCATCCCAGGTTAAACATTCGGTGCACAGGTACCAGAAATGGCACTTGGTGGCTAGTGGCTACAAAATTGTGGTCAGGAGTTGCCCAGATGACCAAAGCGGATGATAACTGAGGCAGTGCTGGCATCTGCAGTACCTGCACAGAGCATGCAATTGAGCAGCTCCAGAAATGCTGCTGGGTGCAGTTTTGGATTTTTCACTGGACAAGTTGATTTACATCCTGACATACCTTCTAACATCTACTTTGGGTTCCATTCTAAATAAAACAAGTCAGCTCTGTATATGGAAGTGTATTTTTGGTATTGATTCAAGGATTAACCTAGATTAGAAAAAAAAAAAAAAACCAAAAAACCAACCAACAACGTTTATTTTGGGATGCACAAAATGAATACATGAAATGTATTAAATGAATACAGGGAAATGTATGAATTCATTTTGCTCAGTCTAAAGCAGAATGCTATCTCTGTATTCTTTTACCTAATTATGTATATGCCAGGGAATACAATTACAAGGGATACAATTACAGGAACAGGTGACAGCATGTACAAGAATGAGTGTATGGGGGGCACAGGATGTATCTTTGATAATCTGTTATCTTCCTCCCCTCTCAATCCAGTCTGCTTTTGAAAGCTGCCCTAAGCTTCTAATTTGGGTTTTGATTACTCCAGCTGTGCTCTGTAATAAAGATATTCTTTGCCAAATGAATGTCACTCTCTGAGGTGTCCATAACAATTGCAGAGCCACAGGATGCCCTGTGAGATATTTCCCATTTAAATGCGGAAACAAATGATTGTAATGATGCTGATTTTTTACAGGATAATTATTGCCAAGCACTACTGTCCCTTAGATGAAGTTGCCATGCATTTGGCTCCACATAAGGGTGTTACTTCACTGACTGATGCTCCCTCTGAACACAGGAGTTTTTAACAGCATGAGAAAGGAGAAGGTGGGGCTTGGTGAAAAGATAATGGCAGGGAGGAAGTGACTTCCCAAAGAAGCTGAATGAGGGACCAAACACAAGGAGAGAGGTACAGCTTCAAACGGCAGATGCTCTAGCAGGGCATTCTCTTACTCATTTTTTGCTACAAATGTCTCAAACCCCCTCCTTTATTTCTAATCACTGTAATTAATAGTGAGCTTCATTGCCCTCTCTCTTTAAAATAATGTCAAACTGGATCCGTGCTTTCACAACAAAACATGTTAGGGCAATGTTTCGGAGCTCAACTTGTAATTACAAACTGAAGGAGACTCCCAGAGATTCAAACAGTTACCAGCACTAGGTAGGATCCCAGGTTTCTGTCTGGGGTGATTGCTGTTTTGGAGGGAGCCTCTCTGACCTTGTTTCTCTGGGGAAGGTGTCCACTGAAAGCTTTGGAAAGGTGAGTCTTCTGTATCCAGTGGGCAGAAGATGGGTAAGAAAAGGGAAAGAGAATGCCAGACAATGACAGAGATACAGGATGGAGACAGCTGACAACAGGTAAGAGGAGCAAAGAGCTTCAAGGGCTGGAGATGGAAGTGAATGAGGGAGCCATCATCAGGCAGGGTCCTTTGGAAATGCACCCAATACCTTCACTTGTTGTGCAGAATGACTGAGCTAAGTGTGTATGTACATATTATGTCTCTGTGTGTTTGTGTGTGTAAAATAATTAACCCCAGCATGAGTGCTTTGGCTTCTGGAGAAGTTGCTGCTGGCAAAAATGGAGCTTTGTCTGTGGAAAATCCTGGGGTGAGGGATGGAAGAGTTGGTGCCTTCTGTCTGCTGAGGTCAGTGCATTGCACATCACCTAAGTATGTTCCTGTGGTAAATATCTCACCATTAAAGTATCTTCCATTATTTAAAAAAATGTCTTCTCCAGGGTCGCCACATGCAAGAAACACTGGGAAGATCCACGGAATGTTTGTAACTCCTGTGGTCCTGGGAAGGTTCCTCACATCCATCCTGTCAAGACTGGGCTCCGTGGTTCTTTCTCCACATTGATACTGCAAATCCTGTTGTTCAATGAGTGGAATATGTGCCAAAAGAATTAAACCAGGGCAGTCTCCTGAATGTGGAATTCCAGAGAAGGCACTCACTGGAACTTCCAAAGCAAGCAAAGCAGCAACATCCTGAAATTGTTACTTTTTCTCAGATATTTTCATTGCTTGACTGAAATTTTCTGCAGATATCTGCACTGAAGTGCTTTGTTTGACTTGGAGCAGGCACTGTTGCCAGGCTGCTCTGAAAGCTTGAGATGGCTCTGACTTCTCCAAAATCTCTAGCAGGGGATTTGACACAAAGAGAAGAATCCATTCTCCATGAGGGAAACTGCTGCCATTTCCTCTCTGCAAACATCCTCACAGTAGGTGAGTGGAAGGTGCCATCCTTTCATCTCGTAGTTTGGTATTGAAAATGCATTCTCTTCTTTTTCTCCAAATTTACTTTTATTGTGTTGATATTTCATATGGGGCTGCTAGTTTTCCTTAAATTTGAGGGAACTGTGCTTGTATATTCCTCAGTCCCTTTTTTCCTGTGTAGCTTTTATTGTGACTACAGTTTGGGTAAAATGTATCAAAAAATCCCCAAAACAACCATCGCCCTGTACACTGAGGAAAACTTTGAATCAATCTTTCTTCTGTCCTTGCTTGTGCAGTCTGTGAGATTTCAGCTGTGCGAACAGACCTTCATGTGCAGAATTTGTAAAACTTCTAAAAAAATGTAGATGAGTATCCTGGGATGAGACTGTCAAGAGATTGCAACTTTTTTCCTTGATCCTTTCCAGTGCTTCTGGAAAATGTTTCTTGAAGTTGATGAGACTGGGATTTATAGTGCCTCAGGTTGTGGCTCTGTGCCATGGAGTTGTCTGAACTGAGCTGGGAGATGCAAAGCTCAAAGAATAACTATTGTTGGCTGTTGCTCTTTTTTTTCAGTGTTGACAGCTCGAGCAGGGGAAAATGAGCTCTTCTCTTAGGAAGCTCTGGAGATTACAGATGTGATTGTGCACATCAAGTGTAGACTGGAGATTGGGTAGGAGGGAGGGAATTGTGTAACTGATGTCTGTGGCAGATGAATTTGTGCTATGGGAGACATCTGAGGGAGGAGGGCCTGGTGTTTTTTGCATTTAAAATAAATAATAAAAAGATTATTTAGCTTAATATTTAAATCAAGACTTCATTTATTCAACACAGGACTCATTTGCTTGAAATGCATTTAATTTACTGCCTACAGTCATGAAGTAGACAGCACTGAAAGTTTTGGCTGGGTTTTCACAGGACCTAATTTTGTAATTTTGGTTAAATATCCAGCAACTGTGAGATCAATTTCTCTTTCTGTTGGCTTACAATTTGTGCTGATAAGTATATATTTTTACTAGCTGAATATATTTATATTGTAGGTGTACTAAAAATAGCCTGTCAGTGAAATAATTAATCCGTGAATGATTGTCATTATCCTAGTTCTTATCTTTCTTACACATTTACTGATGTTACTTTTCCTAGTAGAGCCATCAAGCCATTATCATTGTCTCAGTGTGCTTTTTATATTGATTTGCAAGGAGTTTGAAAAAGTAAAGTGCAGAAATTCAGATGTGAAATGGGTGTATTGCATCATTTGTGTGTTCTGGCACTACTGAAGTGAGGTGATCTATTCCAGGTATCACACAAACTGACTGTTTGTGTGATATAGAACTCATTTTTTATTTGTAGGCTGATGACTCTGGATGTGCATGACATATTCCTGTACATGAAGCTCTGTCAGTGTGCAAACCTAGGACAAAGTGCAAAGAAAAGGCAGAAACAGCTGGAGGGAGAGAAAGTCTGCATTGTGCCTGGGCAGCACTTCCAGCATTCCAATGCAAGTGGGTCTGGACCTGAACAAAAGCTGGTCTGGGCTCAGGAATCCCTTTGCAGGCTGGTTCAGAACACCCACTTGAGCCTGGCCTTGACTCCCTCATTAACTCTTTCCATGGCTCTGTTGAAATGCAGCTCTGATCTGGTTTTGCCTCTGCACTGTGACAGACACAGAGCCACCTGCACAGATGTGACAGTGACAGTGCTGAGCTGCTGCCTGGAGCCTTCAGAAATAACATTTCAGCTCTGCCAGGCCCAGCCTGCCAAATGCAATGCTTCTCTTTTCATATTTGGGTGAGTTTATCTGCCAGAAAACTTAGGAAAGGACCGAGCTGGAGTTAAACCACTGGTTGCAATTACTCCATGAAGTTAATTAAATGCCCCTCAACTGATCCTTTGGCCCCACAGTTTCACAGTTACCCACAATCTCCTTCTGTGCTTACTCATCTTCAATGCCTTGGAACTCCTGGCACTTTTGTGCAGCTTTCTGATGTTTCATCAACTGAGACTTTTCAAAACCTGTTGCTTTTTTGCAGTAAAATCTCCACTTTTCTGTGTAGGCTGTACATGGATGAGGAAGCAGATTGCTATGTAAAAAGGAAATCTGAGTGGAATGCAATTAAGTTTTACTTAATTTGGTTATATAGAATGCCATTAGTCCTTATTACGGCAGCATTGGGAGAGTCCAAAATCAAGGAGGGATATGGCAAATTCAGTAATCCTCTATTTTTCAAATATGCTCTGGCATGTCTAGACTCACTTTTCCCTTGTAATCTGATGAAAGAGTGTTGTGCACAGACATGCAAAATCCTGTTTGCTGAGATATGTGGTACATCACATTAGCCTGGAGAAGCTCTTGAGCTGGCCTTCAGCTGGGGCTCCAACATCTGCCTGGCTGTGAGCAGCTGCTGTCATGGCAGGGCTTGGGCTGGGGCATCTCCAGAGCTCCCTTCCAACCCAGACCACTCTGGCACAAACTGAGCTGAAGGACAGACAGGCAGGTGATATTTTGTGAATTGGCAGCAGCTGTCTGACAGGAATTTCAGTTAGAGTTAGATTTCTGTGAAGCTGCCCAGTTTCACTGGTTTTGCAGCTAAAAATAAAATGTGACCTGATGCTGCAGTTCTGCTTGTTCTGCATGTACAGGGGAGTGAGGGAAGGATGGGACCTGGTTTGGGTTTGGGTTTTGTTGGTGCAGTTTGAATCCAATCTGAACAGACACACTGTTATCCCTATGGTGATGGAGCTCAAACATGTCACTGTCCTCGGTTTGGTATGGCACAGACAGTGGTGCTACACAATTGTGACACCAAATCCTGAAGGTTTTGCACAGTCTCAGCTGAGAGTTATATTTTCAACACCTTTTTTCCTTTCTGAATGGAGGACAAGGCTGCAGTGTAATGAACACTGAGAGCTGCTGTTTGTCCTCCCTTTTGCTGCAGAGGCAGAAATGCACAAGTGAGGTTTGC
Organism: Pyrgilauda ruficollis; assembly: GCF_017590135.1. NCBI lineage: Eukaryota > Metazoa > Chordata > Aves > Passeriformes > Passeridae > Pyrgilauda > Pyrgilauda ruficollis. Next base: position 884,101 of record NW_024515764.1, read on the forward strand.
AGAATGCACAATTGTTTCCTTTGTTGGCAGTGTCAGCTTATACTAATTTATGTTAATGTTGTAATGAAGATATGAACCTAAGGACACAATACTGGATTGCTCAGCAGATCCAGGTTCTAGTTCTGATTCTGTTACTGCCTTCTTGCTTGGCTCTTTTTGTAATTTCATTTTATCCTTATGTTGTCTCTTATTCTGATTATAAATGGGAGCTGCTGTTCCTGTACAACAGACACTTCTCAGTCACGTTTAGGTGTTTTTTATGTGTTCTGAAATACAAATAATAATAATGCCCAACCTCAGCAATTCAGAGCTGAAATAACTCTGGTAAGATCTAGAGAGTGGCAATAGTGGGTGCTGATATCAGCTGCTTGGGAACTATTCTGCAACATGCAATCTGCAGACCACAAAGGAGTCTGAACCCTGGAGATTTTTAATCTTGCGTGGTGGTGGCCTGGAGTAGATCTGAGGACTGATGGAACAGTGAAACTGAATCAAATTTGGCTGGTTTTGGACATCCAGGCTCATGTAGAATTCTTTAATACTGTTCAAGTCTTAGAAGGAAAATTGTTTGAAAGCATTCAGTCTTTGAGAATGTTTATATCACATTAAGAGATGACAAAATTATAAGAAAATGTCCCTTTGTGTGAAGCAGAGTGCATTGTAAAGGATGAGGAAGTGTCTTGGGGTCACTGCAGGCAGAGGTAACCTTGGCTGGGGCTCAGCACCCAAGGGCAGCTCTCAGCTCTGTCCATTCATTGACACTCCCTAAATACATCTCCTGCACCTGATGGAGGGCAGGGATCTGGGAATCATGTGTGGCACAAGGTACCTGGAGGATGTCTGGCTCATTGCTGCCTGCAAAGGGCTGAGCAGGAGGCTCAGGCTCAGGAGTCCAGAATGAACCACTGGAGCCCAGGACCTTGAACTTCATTATGACTAAGAATCTTGTCTTTCAGCTGATGTGACTCAGATTCCTTTTTCCTGTCTTTGAGGAATGTATATTTGTTTCCTCAGTGATTTTAGTTTCAATCAAGTGACCATTTCAAGCCTTGCCATTTAGCCCATATAAATTCAACAGGTAATAAAAATCTCGAAGGCTTTCTAGATTAACTTCTTTCTTATTTTTTTTGGTTGGGATTTTTGTTTGCCTGTGTTTTTGTTAAAGTGCATTGTAATGTAGTTTTTGGAGGCTCTGTGCCAAGATGCCTAAAGGTGTTTAGTCTCCTAACTCCTATTCAGGCTCAGACATTCCTGCTGCAATCTCTTGGAAAGCAGGAGCCTAAATACCAATGAATTGACACCTGCTATGGAGCAGGGAGGAATCTGCTTTGTCTCCAGCTCACACAGCCTCTGCCCTTGGTAGTGATTTTGTTTTAGAATCAGGAAACACTAATAACCACCTGTCTTTGTCTCAGTGGAGGTTTGTTAGGATAAAGGTTGTAAATCTGACAGGAAAAGCAATGGGCACCACAAAGGTGCTTCTGACAGAGCTCTGCTTTGTTGCTCCTTCTCTGTGGTCTGTAGGAATATTGCAGTTTGGCCTCACCTTTCTTTGCTCTGTGCTAGTGAATCATGAGGCTGTAATAAAAAGGGGAGCGTTACCTGGATACTCAATTTATGTAGCAGCTCTGCTTTTCCTGTAAAAGTTAACTGGAGAAAAGGAGATTAAATCACTGACTGAACTCTGTTGCAGAATCAGTGTTTTTTTTCCTGGTTTAGAAACTGAATCACCTGAATGTTACCATCTGTTACATCTGTTTCTTCTTTCTTCTCCTCTGCCCCCTCAAGTCTTCCTGCCCTATCTGATATATCTGCTTCTGCCTGTGAGGATTTTGGACAAACCCAGCAGAGCGAAGAGCCCCGTGCGCGCCCCATGCCCGGTTCAGGACAGCGCTGATGCCGCGGGCTGTGCCGCGGTTGCCATCTGCTGGGTGAGCGTGTGCTCGGTCTCACAGCCTCCATCCCGCCAGAACCCAGCGCTGGGACCTCTCAGCTGCCTCAGAACCACCTGAGTGCTGCTCTTCCTGGAGCTTTTGTACCTGGCATCCCTTGAGGGTTATTAACCAGGGTAACTTCTACTTGTAATCGCTGCTCCTTGCAAGGCAGAGTGAAATTCTTGATAGGTGTACCTGGTAGCAGGGAAGTTACCCTGGTTTGACCCTAATAATAGTGAAATAGGTAAAAACCATGCTCAGTCAGATGACTAGAATAAGTGCAGCATGTTTAGAGGTAGTAAACCAACTTCTGGATTGACTGAACCAGTGCTGGAGCAACTAAAAACTAGGTCTTTATAATGCTGCGAGAGGAAAAATATGTTCCTTTCATTCATTCATATGAGTGCTCAGCCTGTGTGTTGTCAGAGATGGGAGGGGTGGAAATCCAGTATTGTTTAACAAAGTGCAACGATATTGGCATTATCTGTGGGAAGTTCTGGAGATGCTGCCATTAGCTGTGAATAAGCCTGTCAGTCAAAGCCACTCACAGGGATGCTGCTCTGAGGCTCTGTAAACAACAGCTCAGTCTCTCCTTCTTACACTTTCTCACAAGCAAATTATTTGCATCTGCTGGTAGTTCTGGTAAACTTAATCCCCCTGAAAGCCTCCAAATGCAGGTACAGCCAAGTGACAACTAGCCTGTGTGCCTTACAGCATGACTGGCTTTGGTTTGCATTTGGAGTCTGGCAAATTGTGTTTTAAAATCGTGACTGTGATACTGTGAACCACCCTGGTTTTTGGTATTACTCACCTCTCCAAACATTTCAATGCCCTTCATCTCCAAGGAGTTTTTATTTATCTTCACATCAGAATCTTATCTGTCAGTTTGATCTGAGGTTAAGTGCTTCATCAGAGAGAGGAATGCTTTGTTTCTTGAGAGAACAAATAACTCCAGTTGTCTTCTGAAGCAAACCATAGTGGTTTTCTACACTTATCAAACTATGAGGAACCACTTGATGCGTGGCTGATGCCATCTCTCAGGCAAATACAGGATCCTTCAGCTGCATTGCTGGCTCTGTAGAAAAGAAATGAGAATATTCTTGAACTCATGATCTCAGAAGTACAAACCATGAGTTAAACCTGTGTAGCCACTGTGAAGAGAAGCTGTTCTATTATGGCCCTTTTATGCTGAAAATGCTCTGCACACAATAGAAGAGCTGTGAATAGTTTAGAGAAGAGTGAGTGAGATTGTTTCTGACAATATCAGAACCACTGATATTTCCCTGGAGTAATAATCTTTTTCCCTGCTGAAATGCTGAAGTTCCAGGCAATTGGCTCAGTGAAGAAGACAAAAGATTTTAAACCTGTTTAGAGACTATTCTAATCCCCTTAACTGGTGTCTCTCTTACTGAACTGAAAGGGGAGATATTGATTCCCAGTAGGACAGCAGGATTTGTGACTGGATCTAAGGAAGAAAAAGCTTGAGGTTGTGTCAGAGTGAATGAACTGTGTGTTGACATAGGCAGGTACTTGGAATGTGTGGGGCCATCAGTGAAAGTCAGAGGAAAGTCATTCCAAGGAAGTGTGCTCCAGCACCAGGCAAGTCTTTGGAATAGTGGCAGATACAGGAGCTGGGTTGCTGTCAAGATAATGCTCAAAAATCAAGAAATAAAATTTAATGAAAGTTCAAAATGCTCATTTGCTAGAATTAAGTATGAAAATAGAAATATGTCAGAAGCACTAGCATTCAGATCCACGATTGCAGAACAGGTTTTGTCCTCATTTACCAGCAGAAAAAAGGAAGAGATGGACTACAAAGTGCTATTTGAAGTAGGGGGGAAGAAAGGTTTGTGCTTAATCCTGCATGCTGTTCTCTGGAGGAAAATGGTTAGTGTGGAAAATCTAGTTAATTTGACTCGTTTTTCTCATAGACCTCTAAGTAAAAATTTGCATCAGAGAGGTTTTACTGTGGGCAGGGATTAAAAAGTTAAAATTCTCTCAAGAGATGCAAATATCTACAGAGTTTTGTATATACATACATACATATATTCATATATTTATATATATGTGATAGTTCTCCCAGGAAAACACTAAACTTGGGGAAACCTTTGCAGACCTTGCTGAATGTGGAACTGGCTATGGGGTGGTGCTACTGAACTGTGTTTCTTTTTTAGAACAGGTGGCCGAGAAAGTGAAGAAAGATCATTTGTTGTTGCCTAACTGAAAATTCACTGCAGAGGAATGAACAGGATTCTGTTCTGTTACCTTGAAAATTTAAGTGTTTGAGGATGGTGGTATACACAAGTGCATCCCCATTTCATTCTTCTGGCAGCAGTGAATTTGGTTTCATTGCAAATAATTCTGTTCAGTTTTGGATATTCAGGGTTAGAGGTGTTAAATGCTGTACCTGAAGAAGCAGCAAGCATTAGTATGTGGGGAATAAATCCCTATTAGAGACCTCTGTGAGTTTTAGAAGCTGTAGGAACTGAGGAAGAAATTTGTGACCCTGAGTCCCTCTGGCATAATTGATCAGGGGCACCTTGTGTGGTTGTGAGAGATCATGGCTGTGGCAGTCTCTGACTGGAGTGCCCAGTTAAGCAGTGGAAGAGAAAAGCAGAGGAAACCTTAAAAGAAGGAACATGAGCATTTAACAGCTGGCAGAGAGTCCCCTGTTGCCTTAGAGGAGCAAACATTTCAGTGTCAGCTGACAGGAGATATACCAGGAAGGAGCTGTCAGTCAGCAAAGAGTTAATTGATCCAGCAAAAAGTAGTTTAGATAAAATCCTACCTCTCCTCTCTCCCCCGCTTCCTTGGTGTTGTGTAGAGGAAAGGAGCTTGTACATCACAAAACTGACAGTGATTCCTCAGTGCCTGAGCTAATAAATGGGATGAAATTCAAACTGCCTTCTCACGCAGACACAGACTTGCAGAAGAGGGAGCAAGACGGAGGGAAAATGCAGAGTATTTTTACTTCCTAACATAGGAAATTGAGAAAAACCCTCTTATCTCCACAGGATGATGGATTTAGGAAGCCCATCGCAGAAACACAGTAGGTGGATTTATTCTTTTTACCTCATCCACTAGAATTTTTGCTAGAAGATAAATTGTACTTGTGCTTATGGGCTCAGTTGTTGTTCAGTAGTACTTTCATAACATCACATTACTCTTCCTTTTCTCACTTGCTCAGAGATATTCAGCCATTTGACCCTGTTAGTTAGAGGATAATATTTTTTTAGATCTCATCAGCTCACTGTAATTTCAAAAGATCTTTTAAGAAGGCATGTTTTATTAATTATGGCCATAGTATCTAGATAAATACAAAGACTGCTAAGTAAATGAAAATCCATTCCACTTACAGCAAATGAAACATGGATTGCTTTGGAGAAACCATAATGCTAAGGACAGAGCAATTCCCAATTCTCTGAATGAATTGTTTACTCCAGAGCAGTTTCAGTAGCTGTAGACATTGCATTTCAGTGTGCCTGTGCCTTGCAAAGTTTACTGATGGAGGAAGGGAAGGATGGCTCTTAAACAACAGAAACTCCACCACAATGCACTGTGCTAAACTCTGCCCATCATTTCTTAGTGTCATTACTCACTGCTGTGTGTATAAAATAATTTGCTGGCACACAGTGCCGATGTTCCTGTGTTCTCTCAGTGATTTTACAGGAGTTCTGCTGGTGTAGATTAAGCTGATCAGGTTTGATTGTGCAGTCATCTTATCTTTACCTGTGGTGCATAGTTCATTAAAGCCATTCCCAGGTGCAGTTCTCAGATGGTTCTGCAGGGTTGTGTGCTCCTGGGGCTCTGTAAACACGTTTGTCAGCTGCAAGTCTCGTGGCAAAGTGTGTTTGTGCAGAGGGAGCTGTTCCTCTGTGTCTGCTGGAGGATCACACTACTGCATCTCTAATGATGGTTGTAACACTTCAGGTACGCTGGGTGATGAGCCATTTGGAGGAGATAATTAATCAAGTAAATGACTGACAAGTAAATTACAATCAGTACTCGGAATGCATCTCTGTAAAAAGCACCTGCAGGCATTCAGGTGCTGTGCAAGCCAGGTCCTCAGTTCTATTCTTGCATTTTCCTTCTCTCTGTGGGCTTTATATAACCTTCCCCACTCATCTCACATGCATTTGCACAGTCCTACTGAGATGATTAATCCTCAGCTGGAAGAGCTTTTTTAATCGTACAAGTACCAGATTTTAGACTCAAGCTTCTTACAGGCAGTGTAGGGATAAAGTCTGGATTCTCTGCACAGCGTATCGTGGTTGTGATGTCCTGTAAATATGGCTGTGAGATCAGAGAGGCTTTGCCAATAACTATCACCAGAGGGTCTCTGAGTTCTTCAGTGTCTGGTTCAGAGCCTGATTTGCTTTCCTGCCCTGAGTTCAGGTGGCTGGACAGGGTGTGCTCTGAGCAGTTTGCTGTTTGCTTCTCAGTCAAAGCTGTGAGCTGACTGCAAGCAACATGCAAGATGTGCAGATTTTCTGCCTTGGTCAGAATAAAGTTTAAAGCAATAACAAAAGTTAGAACTGTGAGGGAGTTATGAAGATTCCATGCTTCTTTTTTATTGTGAAAGGTGCAGCATAAGTAGGTAATTTAGGGACAAGAGACAGTGACAGACTGTGCCATTTATTTTTATAGCGGAGAAATAGCTTTTCCATCAGTCTCCAGCACCTGAACAGGTGATGCTTCTCTAGATGGATGAGCTGCACTTACTCGTGAGAGGAGGAGACTCGGGAGGCTGTCGGAGCAGAGGGAGACTCTACCTGGGTCAGCACAGCTTTTTGTGTCTGGCACTTGTTCCTGCAGCGCACTGTGCACTGAATTCTTGCGCCCTTCCGCCCCGTGGGATACTTGCAGTTCTGTTTGCAGTTTCTGTGAGTACGGAACAGCCGAGGGTTGTGCTGCTCAGTGTCCCCCGGTGCCCTGGGTAGGGGCTGTGCCGCTCGGGCTGATGCCAGCGCCGGCGCCGCGGTCGGGAGCGCTTCCCGTGCCGCGCTTGTCGCTCCGAGCGCCCGCAGCGCATCCCGGCGGCGGCGAGCGACACCCGCGGGCCGGGCGAGGCGACTGTCCCCTCCCCAGCGCCGCTGCTGAGGCCACACCAGCGCTGTTTCCAGCTCCTAAAACACACGGTCAGGTTTCCAGCTTAAGATCCAGCAGCACTTGGTCCCAAGCTGCGGTTCTGGAGCGTGTGATGCACAAGCTTCCTATAAATTTAGAAACTTCTTCAGCAGCCATTCTTCACCTTTTTTCATATTTGCAGGCTTTGTATTTTCAAATGGCATCTGGTCCCCTGATTGAGAACTCTGTTAGTGAGAATTAACAACGTATTTCTGGTGAGAATTATCAATTCACTTGTGACCTTCACTCCCAGTTCAGACTGACACAAGATAGCAAAGACCTTTGATACCCATGTGCTTCTGCCAAGATTTTCATTCGGTGTTTCATTCTTTCCCCGTGTTTCTGGGCCAGCTTTCATGCCATGCCCCTGCTGTTCAGCCATTCATGTTCATAAGGTGCTAGTTCTAACCCTCTTAAAAAAGAAAACCCAGCTGAGGTCAAGCCTGGCAGTACAGCTTTGATGCTTGCTGCTGTAGCAGAGAATTCAAAGTTTAGTCTCCCACAGTTCTCACCCCTCAGAGCAGTCTCTTCATTTATTCATACATTATTAACTGGTGATTTGAGTAACAGATGCCTGTGGGGGGGCATCCATAATTTATTACAAGGATGAACAAACCCTGGCCTGTGGACAGTGAGGACTGAGCTCCCTGCTCTGGTGGGGGCAGGGGTTTCCCTTAAGGAGGGGCAAGAGGGTTTCATGCACCTTTGGGCACCTGGGAGTAAAATCAGCTTTGGGGGAAAACTCTGATCCTGGAAATTTCCAAGGGCTGTGCTTGAGAGGGCAGAGCAAACATAAAGCGGGTGCAGGGTGTCACTAAGAACAGTGAAGCTGCTGCTTCCAGGTTAATTTTTTGCTGCTCAGACTGGCTAATCAGATAAACTGAGTTCTGTGCTTTCATTTAATCAGTGCAAATAGCTAAAAGGGGTGACTGTAATTGAAATTTAGCAGTGACAGGCAGAGATATGTGCAGAGAATTGACTTGCAGCAAGCTCCTGTGCTAAGGCAGGCTGCAGCACCCCTGTGCTGTCTGTAGGACAGCCCTGGGATGTGGCAAGGCCTTGACTTGTGTCTCTTGAACCCTCTGATTTGCTCTGCTGCATTTTGGGTCAGGTTTATGTGATTTTTCTGTCTCCAGTCAGGAAAGATCATCTTTTAACTGCAAGACTCAGGTCCAGAAAAAAGTTGTACGAAGCATCTTAACTAGAGGTGCCTTGAGCAATTTGAATGAAATCACTTTGGCTCTGTGGGGTTTCACCAAATGGGAAATGCTTTGTAGAAGAGAATTTTTTTAGATTTTTTTCTCATGTCAGATTTAAAAAGAAGAAAGTATTTCACTGGAGTTGCTAATAAACCTGTTTTTGTCAGTTTAGAACAAAATGTGCAGACTTTTTCATTGTTTTATACCATCTCATCTCATCTCATCCCATCTCATGTTTAAATTTATATCTATATAAATATATAAATTTATATCTATATTATATTTATATCTAAATATATATCTAATCTATACTACATACTATCAGGTACATCTAATCTATAATATATATATAAATAACATCTACTATATACTATCTCATGTACTTTTTAAGCCAGTAACTATTTTGATGAACCAAAACATGTTGATCCAAAATGCATGAATTATTCAGGGAAATCCTGAAACCTTCCCCTTTCTTTTCACAATTTTCTGCTGCAACACTGCCCACTGATGCTTCCAATATCTGAAAGAAATCTAAGCATATATAGTTGTCACAAGACATGAACTGTGACTTGTAATAGGAGTAGAATAAATATAATTGCTAAAAGAAGAAAAGGGACTTTTGGAACAAACCCTTCTGGTCCCATATGTTTTAATTCTGCCTGTGCCAGTCTGCATTTGTGTCATGGCTGAGTCTTTGGTTCCTTCACGAGGTGATCCAAAGGAAGACTTTGGCACCCTTAGTGGTTCTTGGAAAGAAACTTGAGTTTTATTCTTGAGTCTCTTCCATTTCTAACTTCAAGCCCATCTGTGAAAGCCCAGTTTTCTGGGTTAGGATTTTCCAGCACAGGTCTGGTATAATATTCTGATATTTCTGTGCAGAAGAAATGGCAGTGGTGGCATTGAAGGAACTGAGGCACAGTCAGTTCTTTCACTGTTGGGTTTTATTAATAAACAGCAAAGACCAAAATGTCACTTTTAATGGTGTTCTCCTGGCAGTGTGTGTGATAAAACCAACATGTCTGTACAACTCAGCTCTGGAACTGGAGCAATCCTGGCTCCATCCACACACAATATGGCACAGCAGCTCCTGCAGCAGGCTCTGCAAGGAATATTTACATCCCAGACTGGAGAAGGACACAACACATCCCCTGAGCAGGGCATTACCTGCTACCTGAGCACCAAAAAACCACAGCTGAGGGGAGAAAATCAGTGAGCAGGGAATGGCAGCCCCCCCAGAGGCTGAGTGAGAGCCCAGCAGGAGTGACCTGGAACAGGGAACCAGTCTGTGGCTCCATGGGCTGGCTCCTGGGGATGGCAGGGCACAAGAATGCAATTTCTTTTCACAATAAAATGGACTAGGTGTTTTGTAACAGTCTCTAACTGACAGCTGGGAGAAGGGGCATGAAAGGGAAGGTAGGTGAACTAGCTTGCAGGTATGAAACAGAGCTCAGGATTTTAGCTGTGCAACGCAGTTTAAATTCCACATCTCTCTGCATCTTGCAGAGAAACCTAATTTTTTTAAATCTCCACAGGCTTCTCGGAGACAGAAGATGCTAATTTTAGAAATGTGGCAGCTCGTCTTCTTCCCCACCCCCTTCCATTTGCTGCCAGAATGCTTAACAATCCAGTAAACAAGCTGTAGGAAAAAGGGGAATAACCTCAAGAGCTGAGGTTGGTGTTGGCCTCTTGTCCGTGGCATTTTTGGGGAAGGATTTGCCCCCTGCCCGTGGGTCTTGAGTTTGAAACCGATTTAAAAATAGAAGAGTAACAGCTGAAGTGACGGTGAAAAGAAGTATTTAAAGGTGCAGTAATCGTGGCTGGCAGGCCCTTTGCTGACCTGATTAATTCTGCACCAGTACTCAGGATAGTCTAAATTAAAGCATTGCATAAGGAGAGTGCTGGGAAGTAAAGGAACAAGCCTGAAAATTTCATGTAGAACTCGGAGATCTCAGTTTTGCTTTCTCTACACACCGAGAACCTGACACAGAAATCTCACGTATCTGCTATGGGAGTTTGTTCTAATTACAAAATACAAAGTACACTACAAAAAGGTCTGATTTGAGACACCTTTTTACTGTGCAAAAAGGTGAGTTAGTTCCTCTTAATGAGTACCCAGAGTCCTAATTAGTGCAGATAGTGAATGATCATTTCCACACTCTATACTGCTCTTCTTGTATCGCTGCATCTTCATCCTCTGCTTCAATCTTGTGTGGGCAAACAAAGTTTGGACAGTGGTTATCCAAACCCAAATGTATCAGGGCTGCAACCATCTAATTATCAGGCCTTAGAGTGCAAATTTTTTCTCCTCATTTTGGCAACAGGTGGAGTGATCTGAGTGTTTCTTGATGAAACTTTTTTATTTAAGAACTTCTGATGCAAAGTACCCCAAATTCCTTTGGCTTAAAAAGACCCAGCACTTCTCCTTTATTATTATGCAAGTCTTTTGTTGTACCTGCTCTTGTGGGCACTTGTGCATAAATATATAGGAAAATGATTAAAATTAGGCATTAATTGCTGCTTTGGAACATCTGTATGACTAGAAGTTTTGTGTTAGTCCTACACAAGACACATGTGTGTGTTCAGTCTAGAAAATCTGCTATTTTTAAAGTAGGAAATGTGAGGCAGTGAAATGTTCATTGCATTCGGAACACGTGGATAATAAATCTGCTTAAATTTAACATGCATCATAATTTCAAACACCCTCAAGAGCCTGGAAAGTTTAACAAAGCATGAATGCCTTATCTACTTTGTGCCTCACAGAGCAATGCATTTATCTTTTCCAATTTATTTGGGACAATGGAGCAGAGTGCAGCACAGCTGTTTTCTATGGATGCAAGCATATGTGTCTTCTATTACTAATTAGTAATCAATTCCACCCCACCGTGCGTTTTTCATGGCTCAACTGTCTGAGAACTGTGTCTGTGCTCAGAAATCCATGTCACAGTTGTGACTGAATGAATTGCAAGTTTTGATTTTGGGAGAAAATTAGCTCAGGAGATTTTGTCATATGTGTCAGAGTGCTGTCTGCTGAAAAATGAAATGATTAATTTATTTCTTGGCTCCATTCCTGTCTTGGGTATCTCATATCTTGTCCCCAGCACGCACCAAAGATATGATTCACCCTGAAGCAGGTTATTATCTGTTCATAGGGACAATCCATGTAGTTCAGGCATGGCTGTGGTTGTTTTGTGCCTTTTCCACAGTGCTGACACCGGATTCTCAGAGGCAGCAGAGCTTTGCAGACAATGGGCTGCAGGGTGGAAATATGTCACAGGCAGTAACAGCACCAGGAGCAGGGAGCTGTGAGCAGGCTCCCTCCACTACCAACAGCAGAAACATGGAAAAAAGCAACAGTGCTGGGCTGCACTCAAGCAAGAATATGAATGTATTTCTATTTTTAAGGGGAGAAAAAAGATTGCGCGGAGAAAAGAAGGGATCTGAGGTAATTTAACATTAATCTTTGTGAACTGTGTCTCTGTTGCTTGGATGCCTCTGGGATAACCAGACTCACTGGAGTAACTGAGGTTCAGCACCTCACTGGAGGTGTTGACAAAACGAAGTAGAAAAGACAGGGAAAGTACTGTGAGGAAGGAGCTACAGTCACAGGGAAGGGAAATGATCTCCAGGATCATACTTCCAACACAGCTACTTGCTAGGACACTTGGAAGATCTCCTGCCCTAAAAATGTCCAGCTCCCAGCTGTTTGCCTGCCAGCTCTGGCTGTACAGAATTCCTGCAGTTGGGAAACCACACACCCACCGTGCAAAGCAGCTTACACTGCTGCCTGTGGGCTGCTTGCAGCTTGTCAGGTATTTCATGATACCACAATGAGAGCAATTGTGCAGCAAGATATAACACAGAGTTCGACTTTTCAGTTCTAAACCTCGGAGGGACAAAGAGGAGCAGCAAGCCAAGGGATTTTTATGTTTTCCTTTTAGTGATCTGAAAAGAAGTAGCAGGAATTCCAGCAGCAAGAGCATCTGTCTGCAGCTGTCACTGCAGCACCTCCAGATTTTATCACCTGCACGCAGTGTAACCACTTACTGAAGTGTTTTTGTCTAAACAAAGTGGTGCAGCCAGTGATCTTTCCCTCATTTTCAGGTTGTTAGTCAGAAGTTTGAAAACACATTGAAAACTTGTTTATAAAACACTGCAGGAAATAGAAGTGCTGCAGAGGCTCTGGTGTGTGTGGTGCTGTGGACTGTTCTTGTCACTGAAGTGGTTGAGAACTCAGGATGGTTCAATCTGGTTGATAGCTGAGCTTTACTTCTGAAGGATTTCTAAGACCCCAAGATCTATTTGAAGCTGGTTTTGCCTTCTTTCACTGCTGCCTTTCCCCCTTCTCTGCTAGACATGAGCATCTTCCCATCTTATGTAACACAGATTTTCTTGGAAGAATGTGTGTTCCCTGAAAACCTCAAACAGCCAAGATGATTTATGGGTCTATAAGAAAATAGGCCACCAAAACACTTCAGTTCTTCCAATCTCCAAACCAGAAAAAGATCTAAGACTGAAATAATAAAGATTGTAAATGTTGTTTATTCTGAAACTGTGTGGTGAAAAAAATCAGGTTAAACCAGCTTAGTTCAAACAGCTTTCTCAGTGTTCTCTCTGCTTCTGGTGCTCAGTAGAAGTTTGGGAGAAGGGGGATGAAAGGGAGAGCCAAAGGAATGGTTGATACCTCTGAGAGCCACAGGAATGGTGGTTGTCTCTGTGTTATAAACAGACTGGTGAGCCCCCAGGGAGGTGAGCTGGTCAGTGGCAGAGGGTTTCAGAGCAGGTGCAATTTAGCTGTTAAGTTTTGATTCCTGTCCTGCTGTCAGACACGTGTGACAGGGTGGGAGCCTGTAGCACAGGACATGTAAAGGACATCACCTTTATTCCTCTGCCTGAGGAGGAGCAGAAGGCAATGGACAGCACACAGTACCACAGTGCATGATTTTATTATAGAAAGAGTCACAAAACTTATTCATGCAAAGCATCTCCTTGGTATTTACAGCACATTCAATGCCAGTCATTTTGCCCTCTATTTGTGTTGACAATGGAGAAGTTATTACTTTCAAACTGTGAGAGTTTTGATAGCAGCCTTCAAGTCAATTGTTGTTTTAGTTGAACAGACTGTTGGTGGTTGTTTTTACTGTTTCTATCCCACAAAGATAATTTTATTTGGAGAAATCTATCCTGTACACAGTGTGCTGGGCCTCTTCACCTTTTCTCTGCAGAAAGTACAGGGGAAGGTATGAAGGGGACCTGGGAGAATTTCAAATTACAAAGACAAAACTATTGCTGCAGTAGATTGTGCAATCCCATGGCATTATCTGATGCAGGGCTGGAAATTGATCATCCTACTGGATGCTGAATTTTTTGTTGACTCAGGATTAAATGTATGGAAGGATCTTAGAGTTTTCTAATCTGATAGTGTTTGTCTTGGTTACTGTCTGTAAACATTTTGCAATAAAACCTTAATTTGAAACTTCCCAACTCTTCATATGTTAAAAGAATGGTGATTTTGTTCTGTGTCTTGCCACCTGCTGTTCTCTTCTGTGGTAAAGTACATTGGTAACTATGGGAACAAAAACTTAAGAACAGACACCCACATGTGTTGAAGTTGATTTATAGAAGGTCTTGAATGATGCCACGGATTGTGAGGGATGGAACTCTTTGGATGGAGTTTAATGGCTTTCAACGAGGGCTCAATGTTCGACTTTTAGAAGTTATTTAGAACGTCCCTGACGCTGTGGATGTTCCATTCTCCACTTAACCGTGGTGTAACGTGGTGGTGCTGCATTTCCCAGCTAGCTCATTCAGTCCCCAGCAGTGCTAACACTCCTCCCCTGTGCTGGGCAACAAGATCCCTGTTATTTCTGTCAGGAAATAGGTCTTAGAATGTGATAAAATGTGGCAGCTGGAGCCTTGGGATGACGGATGTATGTGTAGGTGAATGTGTAGTCAAATTAAAATGTAGCTGTGCCATCAGCTTGGGTGCTTTGTGCTGTTTCTCTGGAAGGGCCCTGTTCCTTTCCAGGCAGCCAGGATGGGGCTGTGGCCCTGGCAGAGGTCTGGGATAGCTCAGGATCCTGTATGGACAGAGCAGCCACTCAGCAAGGGCAGATCTTTGTCAGGTCATGGCTCAGCTCCCCTAACCGGGGTCAGCTGCTCAGTGGCATCACTCTGGGCTTCCTCTGCATGAGTTGAGAGAAGTCCTGGCCCCTTTTAGTCCCTTCTTAGGACTTTAAACCTTTGTGATGTGACAGCAGCACACCACAAGTCACTCTTCTGCTCTGTTTGGTAGAGCTGGAGAGCTGGGAATGGAGGATGAAGGAATTAGGGCATGCTATGCTTTGTGTAATATGGAACTGACAACGGGGTAGGTTTGCTCCGTGCCAGCAGTGTGCTCCCCAAACTGGAGTGCTGGTGACCTTTCCCAGCCATGTATGAACTTCTGGTGTGAATCAGAGTGCACAAATCCAGATAAAAGTTTGTCGTTGATTTAAAGAGTCAGCAGATTGTCTTTGCACAGAGAAATTTCCTGTTTTGGACTAGACATTACTTGGAATAAGAGAATCTTTTAATGTAAAATGCTTTGGTCTCGATGATAGCACAGTCTGTGTTCTCTTTATTTCAAAAAATTTGCATGTGTTGTGAAGGCATTCAAATGTTTCTCTGACGTTTGTTCTGTGACCCTGTTCTAACTGCACAGCAAAAAAATTCCCAGAGAAACAAAACATTTCATTTTATGAAATTGATGTCATACAGTAATTAGGTACTGATTCTCAATCTCTAATAGTCTCAGATGGAAGCACATTTTTCTCCTAAAGAAAGCATAGCCTGGTGAAGCAACAAGTTTTGCTCAATTTGATGGGGTAATTAGTGAATTAGTTGATCATCCTTAGCTGTAATCTTTAAATTTGCTCTGTCTCTTGATAAGTTGTGAGGAATAGGTGGTGTTGAACGGGAGGGTTGTCTCTAGCAGTGAATTGAGCCTAGCCTGCAGTGTGAAGATTTCCTGCCCTGGGATTCCCTAGGGAAGTTGTCTGCCAGGCACTTTCTGGGCCTCAGCACTTGCCCATCTTCTCCCTTCTGATATGAGACGAGATTTATTGATAACCTGCACTTGCCAGCAGGAAATAAGAACAGAAATGAGAGTTACTTTTAGGATAAACCTGGCACATTGTCTGCCAGTGTTCACCCTGATGAGCCTGTGTTGAAGCACAGTGGCTGCAAGAGGAATTACCCAAACTAACGTGGTGTAAATGCAGGAGGCCCCAGAGGCTCCTGCAGTAAGTGCTCCTCAAGTGCTTCTGGATGGGTTGCTCAGGAGATGAGACCTCAGGGGACACAGCTAGTGCTGAAAGCCACTAAGCAAATAGGATAATGTTTTATTGAAAGTAAACTTGAGCCAAGTCCTGGAGCCATTCCTTAGATGGCAATGACCGTGGGATTCATGCCTAAATGAAAACTGCAGAGGGTTGTGTCAGACCTTGCAAAGATCTTGATCTTTCTGCAATAGGGACTGATACCTAAAATGCAAAGATGATGTAGGATGGAAACAGCAGGAGAACCCAGCTGCAGCAGCTGGGAATATGAACGAGAGTCAACATTCCCAGCGTGGAGAGCCTGAGTGGGGTGGGAGGAAGTGACTGTGAGCTTTCCACAGCACCTCGTGTGCTAGAGGGGGTCAGGATGGGGAGGTGCAAGGCAAGAAGGCAACATCAAACAGCACAACCAGACTGGCTTCAGTTCCTGCAGTCGGGGGGGAGAGGATCCAGAGCTGCACTGCCTGATGGACCCGTGTAGGGTCACTGCCTGCAGGGCTCCATGGCAGCTGTGCCCTGCAGTGCCCTGGGTGCTGGGCAGGATGCTGTGATCCTGCCTACCCTGCTCCCCCAGCAAAGATTCCTTTCCTAGAGGGGAAACTAACTTTCCCCAATCCTTTATCATTCCTGTTTAATTGGATTTCAAGCCCTCAATGGAACAAATTGTTTTATCCTGTGTATTTCAGTGGCATGTAGGAGGGGCAAGAACTATTCCTGGTAGGAATTTTTAGGCAGCACCCTCATACCAAGAGGCTGATGTTCTTCTCCAGGATTTAGACAGAACTCAGAGGTCTGTGTCTGTCTTCTGCATTGTGCTTTGGGACACAGACTACAATAATGTGTATTGTTTCCTAGACATATCCCATTAATTCTGCATTAATATTTCCTTGCAAGTTAAAAAGGTGGGAAAATTGTCATCTTTGCCAAGAAAAGGAGTTAGAAAGAAATCCAAAAAGAACAGCTTGACTATTTTTATCAGTAGCTGTAGACTTGCTTTCTAAACTTAAGCAAGTCTGGGAGGATCCCATAACAATGTGTAGGATGCTGAATGGACACAGGGGAGGCATTAACATAAAAAAGAGGTTGGTTTTTTTTCCCTTCTTAGATGAAGTAGCACCTCACTGACATTTGCTGCCTACTGCAATACATCCCGGAGGAATTAAAAGTGAATTATCCTCTGTGCTTCTTTGCTGACATCCACAAGTTTTTCCTTCAGTTCTTTTCCAAAGGAGTAAAGCAAAAGCCATCTGGCAGCAGGGAGGCAAAGAGTTAAGGAACAGTTATCCCAGGTGGCTGAACACTTGAGTTGCAGGGAAAGGCTGGGAACATTCATTGAGCTCCTGCACTGGCTTCTACCTGGCAGCAGCTCCTGCTGCACCCCTGCACAGGGAATAAAGGATGAGCCTGCTCAGAGCACAGGCAGCAGGCATCCCTAGGAGCCCTCGGATGCTGCAGTGAAACCACGGGCAATGCTCTTTTCCTCGTTCTTCACAAGAGTCTTTTGAAAGATCAGGGATGTGCTTATGGTCTTTGCTGCTTCCTCTGGTGTTTTCACTTGAATCTCTCACTGGAATATGGATGATGCAAGCACAATTAAATGCCTCAGTCCTGAAAAAGGTAAGGGGGGGAAATGTTTGTTTTAACCACCTTGCTGAGGGAAATTAGTTTTACTAATTTGTAAAGTGTAGTTTACAAAGCTTCCTTGGACACTTCTGCTATTCAAACTTAAATGCTTTAAACAAATACAGCAGGTTCTTAAGGGAGCTTTTGCTGTACCTTTGCCTCCTACTATCACTAAAGCTTAAATAATAAATGTATCTCTAATGGCTGTTTCCTCCTGCATAAAGTGTGCAACGAAGGAGTGCTCCAGGTATGTTCATGTTCCTTTTCTGCTTGCTTAACTAGCTGCTGTCACCATAAGAAAGGCTTTCTATTTTTAACCTGAGACCTTCTGCTACCCACATTAGAAGAGAGAAAAGAGACTCCAGTACTGTTGTGAGTCAGCTGTATTGTTTTAATTTTTTAAAACAGGTGATTTGCTACTCATTAGATGTAGGTTCTATACACCCATCCAACAAGAAGAGTGCACAGAGTCAGTTGGGGTTGAAGTTCTCCCTGGTGGGATTAAACCAGGGGTGAAGTCAGGGAAGTGCCTCGAGCTGGGAAAACTGTGCTGCAGTGTCCTGCATGCTGGACTTGGAGCTCATCCCTCCTGTAGTGGTGGCTGCTGAAGGAATCTATGAACTCAAGACCAATTGTCAAAAGCCCAGTTTTTATTTTTAAAAGCTTTATTTCCTCATTAATTTACTCAGGAAAAGCCCAGAGAGAGAAACCCTTCCCCTGATGTAAATTAATTGACTCCAGTGCCTGGCAGCTTGTCTGTATGCATTCTGTATTTTATGCCTGTTAGGCTTGTGGAGTTATGCAACAAGTAAAGAAGGTTGTCTTGGGTTCTGTGTGCTCAAAAAGCTGCTCTGGACACTGGTCTCACACCTTGGTGTCTTTGGGAAGGCAGAGCAGTATCCCTCACTCAACTAATCAATGCTTAGTGCCTGTTCCTCAATCCCTTTTGAAGGGAGCACTCCTTAAAGTTCTCTCTCCTTTTCTAAAAATCATTCCTAGAAGAAAACTTTACCAAAGTGGAAAAATGCTTGGCTCTAATTTGGTGTTTGGCTGTCAGAACCAAACCTCGTACCTGTGAGCTCTGGTTTGGTTTTGCCATGTCTTTGTTATTAAAACACCAAAAATAAACTCCAGCAGTGCCATTCACTGAGAAAAGGCCAACAGGTAACTCAGGTGTGGCTGTACCTGTGCAGTCACTCATCACTGCAGCAAACACTGCTCCAGAAACTGAAGAAGGATGTGGATGTGAAAATTACAGCAAATTGACTTTAAAGGGTCCCATTGTAGAGCAGAACTGTAATTAAAAAAGGAAGAGGGTGACCACAGAACATCACATAGGAAAAGCTTCTATTGTACATAGAAATTGCCATTGTTTTTTCCATAGTTTTATGACCATTTTGGAAATTGTTTTGTTTATTGATGAAATTAATATGAAATCCAAGAATACTTCTAGGCTGCAACAGATTTCATGAACCTGAGAAGTATGCAAACAATTCAGGTAAATAATGAGAGAGTCTCCATGTGCATCACAACAACAGACAAATGTTAACCAATTTCCTTGGAGATTTGTTAAGAATGAAGCAGAGATGATGAGGTGCATTTGGGCATTGTCAATATTTATTTAAAAAGCGAAAAAGCAGATTTTATTACTTGGCATAAGAATTTATTTACCTGTACCATATTGCTGGCATAGAGGCTGGAGATTTGGGGGCATGGAAGCTTTAAATGAACAATGTGCTAAATAGGGAGAAACTATTTCCTTTATGCAAGAACTTTTTTTGTTCCAAGGAAAGAAGGTGGTTTTCTTAAATCTTCAGAACGTGTAAATCCTCAAGTTTTGGATTGAGTTGGCTGAATTGGTACATTTATCATAGAACCTTGGAATGGTTTGGGTTGGAAGAGACCTAAAATATTGTTTTGTTTCATCCCTTGCCATGGCAGGGACACCTCCCACTGTCCCAGGCTGCTCCCAGCCCCATCCAGCCTGGCCCTGAGCACTGCCAGGGATCCAGGGGCAGTCACAGCTTCTCTGGGCACCCTGTGCCAGGGCCTCAGAACCCTCACAGGGAACAATTCCATCCCAGTATCCCATCTCACCCTGCCCTCTGGCAGTGGAGAGCCTTAACACGCTTTTAATGATTGCATTTTCTGACAGAAGTGTTTCAGGACTGAAAACCAGAATAGTTTGGTTTTGAAAATATCACGATGGGACACCCTGAGTATTCATGATCCAGTTATTGTTCTCTGAAAATGCACCAGTGTGCATTTGTACTTTAAACAGACAAGGTCCTCAGGGAAGGTGTGATGGAGCAGGAATTGTGACACCCAAAGTCCTTTTGGCTTCTTCTTACTGGGTTCAGCTTCCAACTTGTGAAAGCAGGAATGAGAGAGAGGGGCTCTCACCTGAGGATCTCCCTGGAGATCATCCAGGTAGCAGTTACTCAGGTTGATTCCTTGCTTGCAGGGGACACTGCTGAGGCTGAGATTGAATCTGTGTTTGTGATTGAACCAGCTCAGTGTTTCTGCCAGATGGTGTCCTTCTAAGCCAGGGAGTGGAAACACCTGGAAAAGAAATGGGCTAACTGAAAAGAGCAGAGCTTCATGGGCAGGGCTTCCAGGCACAGGCAGGGGGCTGCATGAAGGTTCTTTTTAAGGGTTCCACTTCTTGCTGTCATCTGTAGCATTAAAAGGAAATGGGATTCTCCTCCCACTTAGATATAAAACCAGCCATGATGCAACTGAAACCAGTAATTCCCCAGTGTATGGAAGCCTCCATATGATGGTCTGTTCAAACATTCATAGTGAGAGGCACCAACATCCTCAAGGCTTTGGTGTTCCATTGACTTGCCACTCCTTTTTTAAGGGGTTCTGTCTGACTGGGGGTTTAGGAGTCATTGCTGATGATCCAAAATACTCCTTGTTCCAAGTAATTCTGAAATGTTCAGCTATCAGTAAAGAAACAACTGATACTGTCAGTGCTATTGGGAGAAGAATGGGGCATGTCCTGAGGGAAGCATCTTGTCTGGGAAAATCCTTCAAGAAGGTGGCAGCTGGCAAACACTTTCCAGTGGAACAGCTCATGAGATGTGGCTGCAGAATTTCAGCCTCCAAACTACTACAGACTCCCAGGAACAGCACTTGGACAGTGTCTTCAATTGATCTCTCTGAGATCAATACTCAGGTGTTCTCTGGTTCTCCAGCATCACTGCTCCTGATTTTGCCTTTTACTGAAGATGTTTCTGCTGATCTAACCCTCAAGTAGAGATGGTTTACAGATGCCTCATCTTCAACTTGATTAAAAAAAAAATAGGGAAACACTGCAAAGAAAATGTCACATTAATGCTAAGTGCACAACTTCAAATTAACTGGTGCCATACGTGCAGATTGCTGATTCATATCCCTTCTGTCCCTGACAATCATTTGTGGGGGAATGTGAATCGAGTCCAGCTAAATGGGAAAGCTTTCCCACTTCAGGGAATTACAGAGGGATAATCAATATTGGCCTGTGCAGGTCTAAAGACATTATGTGGCAGAGAGCAACTAAATTTTCTGGCATGATGTGATCTGCCATGGAGTGACTGTGGACCCGCCAGCACTGAACAAAGTCCAGAACTGCTGTTAAATGTGGCTCTCTGTAAAATATTTTCCTGCAAGCCCATTTTTCCAGTTCAGCCAGCGAGCTGACACTTGCATCAGCCTTCAAATGCCTGCTTATCTTCTGGCTCTAAGCCCTGGGGAAAAATGAATCTGTCAGGATGCTTTGTTTCCAGATGAAGTGGATATTGGAGGCCATAGCAAAAGATAGAAACAGATTTCCTGTAAGAGCCCAGGAGCAATTACTTTACTTCCTGTACATTTACCTGAGCCCTACTGAATCCAGGACCGAATGAAATTGGGCAGTCAGCTGTGAAACTTCAGCCCCTGAGCTTGCTGTGGGCTCCAGCTCAGCACCCTGCACTCTGTGTTGTTTTCTGCTGGCAATCTTCCCCTCTGGAATTGCAGCAGGTGGTTCCTGCTCGAAGGAAACCACAATCATGGTCACCTTTCAAGCTTCCAGAAGGACATGCCGTTGGTTTCTGAGATTTACAGATGCTGGGTTCTGTTGAGTGGTAAGTTTTTGAGAGGTTAAGGAAAATTTAAAGAACAGCCTCATAAGGCTGTCTCTCAGATGTCTCAGAAGCTGAGAAAAGCACTGAATGGAGACAGAGACTGAGTTATTCCTAGAGCCATTGCAGCTCCTCTTTTTCCCATCTTTCATGAAACTGGTCTATATTTGAAGAAATAGGGAGTCTGTCACATATTTCAAAATGTACATGGCACAAAAGGAAGGTCTGGAGCAGTTCTCAATTTATACAGATAGAATACATTAAAATTCATCCCAAATACAGAAGTAAAAGTTGTGAGTCAAAATCACTTTGTGGCGATGCATTTCAGTATCAGGTGTCTTTTCTGAACGTCTTTCAACCTGTCTTGCATTCCCGTGCCCATTTTGCCTTGGATTCTTGAGTTCTTAGAGGGATTTCCTAGAAGGAATAATCACATTGATGGATTGCTTTTGTCCCAACCTGCCTTAATCTCCCTCTGTGTGTTTATGCCCCATGGCCCTGAACAGATGGTCAAGCACTGAAAGACCTTTAAATGTAAAGGGTTTATGATCTTACTTCAATTAAGTGTGTAGGGACATTTTCTTACACGAGTTGGTGGTTGGAGACAAGGTGACCTTAGAGCACCATTTATAGTCTTAAAACCTTCATTTTATGCTGACATTTTTCTACAACTGACAAAATTTGTTTGTCACAGCTTTGCAAGGAAAAGACTTCAGCAGCTCAAATCACAAAGCCTGTTCTCACTTAATTAAAATAATTGCATCATTTTTTTCCAGATGAGCCCAAGAGAACTAAACATCATGGCAGGAGGCAGAGTAATTGTCATTAAATTAGTGCTGTTGTTGCTAATGGGTCCCCGTTCCACAAACACTCCTTCAAGTGAACAAAGTAATTTAAGGGATTTCACAACTGGTTCATTTTACTAATGGGACTTTCCAAACAGTTTTGGGGATCCCTGGGAACGTTCCTGGCTGTGGTTGCCTGAAGAGCTGTCCCAGAGTTTGCCCACTGTGAATTCCAGCATGGAAAGGAGCACCAGGAAAATGTGATGTTACAGCCTCTCCCAGTGGAGTCAGTGCCTTGCCAGTGGATGGATGCTGAGCACAGGTGGATTTCAGACAAGCTAAATAACTTGCTGAATATACTCTGAGCCAGTGCACAAATGTTTCACTTGGAGGCCTGGTGGGTGAGGCACAGGGGCCTTGGAATAACCTGAATTCCACTGATCTGGGCAAGATGTGCAGTGTTAATCTCGAGGGGGATTACTGTGCTTAGAGGTGCAGTCCAGATGGTTGGGCAGGCTCTGCCTGTGCCCATGGCAGAGGATGGAGCTGGGCTAGAATTAGGGAAAAGGCAGCTTATGCACAGTTGGGATAAGGTTGTGGCCCCAGAGCAGGTGCTCTGGCCTTTCTGAGCCAAAACCATCTGAAAGTGATTGATTTAGTCAATTCTTAATAGAACTAATACACAAGTTTTTAGTTGAAAGACAAAAATAGAAGATGTAACTGTGAATGTCTTTTTTCCCACCAGCATCTGCTCCCCAAATCCCTCTTCTTGGGAAGAGCCCACCCTAAAAAACAGTGGGCAGCTGTTGCATGCAGACACAGCTGTGAAAAAACAGAATGCATTGGAAACACAAAGGCAAAGGACTCCAGCAGAGAGAAGAGAAACTGCAGCTGAGCTGGCTGGTCTGGCTGCTTTAGCCCTCTTGGAAGCAGCATTTCTGGGGGAAAGGGAAGAAGTATAAATCACATATTTAAAAGTAGTGAATGAGCATCATTCACCTTTGGTTCATCAAGTCCAGTCATCTCCTGCTGCTTGAGTTTGTGCCCATGCAGGCGGGGTTTTGAACCTTTACCATAACTGAGAGTATTCCTGACTTGCATTTAGTGATGTGCACTTCTGTGAGATGTTTTTGCTTTTGATATTTCAGAAACATCTTTGCATTTAGTGCTTCGGAAGGTGGTAACAGGCTGGCTAACTCCTATGAAGATCTTGGGCTGGGGTAGCTAAGATGTAGATGTAAATGGAGTTTCTGCAGTTTTTACTGCAGTTTTCACAGTTCTTTTGACTGGGGTTTAGAGCTGAAAGTGCAACAGGGAGGGTAAAAAAATGTGAGAGAGAGATGTGCCAGAAGGCACTGATATCTTCTGTTTCCTCCTTGTATTTTATGATTGTGTTGTTGGTTGGCAATAATTAATTTTCTTGTGATTCTACAGCCATTAGAAGCAAGATTTCCCTGGGTGGGAAGTGGAAAATGGGAATACTTGTATCAAAGTTCTGCTGTGTATCACTCATAGCTGCCCATGAGCAGCTCAGTGTTTCAGAATCAGCCTCTTGTGACGAGGTCAGTTTGTTAATCTGGTAAACTGGGTCTGTAGTGTGTCCATGCAAAGGTAAAGGGAGTGCTTGGCTGGGAAGTCACAGGTCTAATCCTGGTGGAATTGCAGGTCAAATACATTGCCTGCTCTGTAACATTTAATGTCTTTGGCAGTCAGGATATTGAAATTTCTAGTTTTGCTTTTTCTACTTTGAGGTCTGCAGCTGTTTCCCTATGTATTACATAACTGTTCACACTTTTTCCATCCCTCAGCAGTCAAGTGAATCCCTCCATCCTGAAGGATTGCATTAATGATAAACCCATTTGTCTCAGGAGGATCTCCATCCTGTTCCCTTTTCTCCATCTTCCAAACCATATGTGTGTTGTGCTCCTGTGTCTTCCTCAAGATGTTCTTTCTGTGGGATGGAGTCTGGCTCCTCTGGCACTCTCCAAGTGACTTTCTTCCTCTGCAAGACTTTGACATTCCAGCATTGTTCAAGCCTTCTGAGTTCCATTTTTAGCTAAGCCACAGGCCAGCCTGGAGACTCAGACAATGTTGGTTTTAAAATCTATTTCGTGGCATGAAAAGCCTTTGTTACACTCAGACAAGAATAAGTTCCTGAAGTGCTGTGGAAAGAAGACTTTAATCTCCGAGTTGGGTCAGGTGAGCAAGATTGCTCTGAGGATGTCGAGAGAGGCAAGAATAGAAACCCATTTCAGTAGGCTTAGATCCTAAGTCCTCAGCTCAGTGTGCTTAAGAGTTGGGAGAGGGATTGTGTCCAGTTTAACCCTTTGTTATTCCCAGTTGCTTTTCCACACTATTATCCAGTATAATAAATGGAGGAACCTTCTAAAAGATTTTATTTTTCTCTGTTTCCATGAGGATTTTCTTAGGAGGCCTGAAGGGGTGTATGGACAGTCAACTGAAATAATTTAAATTAACTTCTCTGTGTGCTCTTAGGATTAAAAATCTAACTTTAACTTGAATATTGTAATAGTTCTTTTCCAGTGCTGTAAATCATTGGCATTTCTCTCTACTCAAATAAAACCAAATCCATATTTGAAGCCCTGCATTTGCAGAATTCTAATTATGAACCATGAAACCAATATCTTGAGCAATGCTGCAATGGGAGTTACATTTCCCTCTTCTCTTCCCTTCCTCTTGTCCCCAGGTTGATAACACAAAAATGGTGAATGCAGGATCTAGGATGTCCTGGCAGAACTGATATTTGAATTTTGAAGGGAATACCTTTAGCATTCTGTGCCAGCCACTGGTTTTGTTGCATGCACATCCTGGAAAACTGCAAGGAAACCTGATTAGTACTGCAAGAGGGGAAAAAAAGGAGCTAAACAGCTGCAATACTTTTGGTTTATGCAGAAGTTTGCCTTTACTCTGTCTCCTTGTAATTGAGAGCCTCAAAGTTCTCTCTCCTTCCCTGTGAGGTACAGCAGTGACATCCTCAGCATTTAAGGTGTATATCTAAAGACATTACACAAAGATGTTTATGGGTTTATTTGAGGAATTCAAATAAGAAGCAGGTGATAGAGAAGGCAATGAAACTCAGAGGTCCCAGCTCTCATCCTGGCCCAGGCTTCACGTGAAGAAAGGATTAGGATCTTTAGAACAAAGTTTCCCTTGTTCTTCCCTTCAGGGCAGAGTTTTCTGTGGGATGCATATATCCTTGTGAGCATTTTACAGGAGAATTTGCTCTTTCCCTGATGACAGTTTGCAGTCATCTCACTAAATTGCTCTTGAAAGATGCCTTAGGAGGGTGGAAGGCTGTGGTTGAAATGTTTGAATAAATAGTGGCAAGAGTGTACATAGGATCACTGCTTCCCGTGGTGCAGACCCAGTTTGGTTCTAGTTTGGAATTAATCTGTGGTTAAACTCTGAGTCAAGCCCAGTATAAGAACTCTGGGCATCGGTGGTGAAATAAACAACTTGTAATTGAGAGTGAATCATCTCCAGAATTAACTACTCCAAAGCTTTTTTCAAACTGTGAAAGGAAGAGTAGGAAGCACTTAATGAATGTGTTTTTAAATGGGCAATTTGTGTTTAGCTCATCAGGGTAGAAGCATATGAGGCTCCTTGTACAGATCACAGATGGCAAGAGAGATTGTCTATTGTACTTAAAACTTAATGTAGCTTGAGTGGTTGTGATAACCTCCGTGACAGATTTCTGTATTTGGAGTTCAATGGGTGCATTTCAAACGGAACGAGGTAGTGACTTAGTGCTTTTTAAAAATTCATCCTCACCTGCTTGTATCTGCCAGTCCTGGAGCCCCCTCAGTGCTCCTGGTTCTGTTACAGCAGCTCTGGGCACAGGAGCTGCCTGGTTGTGCCCTGAGCAAGATCTTCTGTGGCTGTGCCAGCTTGCAAAGACATCCCTAAACAGAGTGTGAGATGGAAGGTACCGGGGAAGAAGGAGAAGAAGGAAGAGGAGGAGGAGAAGAAGATGAAGAAGAGAAGCAGAAGAAGAATGCACTTATTTGAAACCTTTTTTTTTTCTCAGCTGTAATGTGTCACCTAAATCCTTTGACTGGATAGGGCAGGAGCACAGCTTTAGGATTAGTGCCTGTGATGGATTTAGGATTTGAAGCAAACATGTGTTGCTGTGTTTCCATCGTGTCTAGTTTTTGCTGCCTAGAGAGAAATGTTCTTTCTTTTATCAGAAATGCCCATTAAAATAGTGAGGAGAACCTTCAGAGAAGAGAAGAAGACTGGCACAATGATATTTTGAGGAGCTTTATGAGAAGAAAATGTGATTATTCTTTTTTTTCCAGCCCTGGAAAGAGACTGGAGAGCTTATGAACCTGGGCAGATCCACAGTGAAAGGCAAGGGGGGCTCAGGAGGGCAGAGAGGGGAATGGATTGTGCTGCTAACTGTGCATTATTTACTGCAGGGGATGTTGTTGGTTGGTTTTGAAGAGCAGGTAGAGCCCCTGAAAGAGTGGGACCTGCAAATCTGTTTGTAACCAAAGAAAGGAAAGGATTTTCTCCTTGTGGGAATCGCCATCAGGAGGAGGAAGTGGTGGAGGAGCCAACAACTATAAATTGCCGTAATGTCTTGATGATGCCAAGCAGTTGGGAAAGTACCAAAGGAAAAAGAAAATCAGCAGGAGGAAAAGAATATCATCAGGAGGCCTTGCTGTCCAGAAATGGTTTCATCTACCTGCCAAATTGCCTCATGCTCCATCATGTGTCTTCTTTAAAATCTTGAACTGAAGCCCACCCAATCCTCCAAAGTAGTCACAGGTACATCACAATAAAAAGGATTTATTTTTTTTTTAATGCTCTAAATCTGGATTGTGAAAGAGGCTTAATTTAGCTAAGAAACTTTTCTGAAACAACCTGAAAACTACCACTGGATTTTGGAAATCAATGGCTATTTTCTATTTTTCTGATAATATTTTTATTCTGCTACATGGAGAATGTGCACTACAGAATTTTGATACCTCCTAAGGCCATCAGTGCTTGTTTCCAGTCCAGCTCAGATATGGATATCTCAAAATCTCCCTTGCTTCAAAATAAGTTCTCAGTGGCCCGTCTGGCTGAAGACTTTTTCTGGGTTGGTGGCAGCATCGTTGCCTCTCCGAGATGGAAAATCGGCCACTTTGGTAAGATGCTGAAGCCCTGCATTCAGCGAAATGGTGACACCTTTACATCTTTCATGTTGAAACCTTAGTTAGTGGCACCTTTGTGTAGCAGCAGCGTGGGGAGCAGAAGAGAAGGAAGGAGGAGGCAGCCCTGGGCTA
This sequence comes from Pyrgilauda ruficollis, assembly GCF_017590135.1. Taxonomy (NCBI): domain Eukaryota; kingdom Metazoa; phylum Chordata; class Aves; order Passeriformes; family Passeridae; genus Pyrgilauda; species Pyrgilauda ruficollis. Next base: position 911,482 of record NW_024515764.1, read on the forward strand.
ATATTCCATTTTGTGGTTGGTAATGCAGTTCTTTTTGTCTTCAGCAAGCCCCCACTTAACATTTCATGATTGATTTGTGTTCTTTGGGACAAGCTAGAGCAAAGTTGTACATTTTGACACTTGCTGACCCTTTTAAATATTCTGTTGCATAGACTCTGTCTCCTTCTCCTTACCCACAGCACGACAGTTTTGCTATCTGCCAGTGCTGTACACCTCCTAACTCTTTAATTTTATTTGTAGTTTAGAGTTTTTAAAATGAGCATTTGGAAGTATCTCTGCTGTCTTGATCCACACCAGGTCACTGGACTGTTTAGAGGCTGTTTTCTGAATACAGATACACAAAACTCTCAAGCTTCACTGGCTCTGTGAGGAGGATCCCCTTTGGGTGCTCACAGCAGCCTTTCTTTTAAATAGCTAATAAACCCAGCAAACCTAATTAGAGATAGCCAGAGAAAACAGATGTTCTGGTAAAAGCACTTTAATAACAATCTTCTTGGGCCACTTCTGCATGGCCAGTGAGGAAATCTGCAGCCTGACCAGAACCACCCGTTCCTTGGAGCACTTTTTTGTCCTATTTGTCTGTCAGCTTCATCAATCAAAGATTTTTTTTTAGCAAGAAAGTTGGACACATAGATAGCTTAGCAAGTACTGGGAATTTTTTTAGAGGAGAAACACCATCCTACTCTGCCTCTGCATTTCCCTGGATGCAGGTGGCTGATGGAGGGATGGAGAGCTGGCAGCTTGACCTCAAATCAAGCCCCTAATTTCCACAGGATTAATAACATCTCTTCTCCCATTAACACCTCATTTATTAGGAGTGGTATGCTTTAAGGATGGGTTCAATCTTCCATCATCTCTTGCACACAGTAAACACTGTCCCAACCATTGCTGGCAGAATTAGAGAGAAATGTTATTTTCCAAAGACACTTTCAGATATTTTGGGCCAATGAGCAGAACAGTAGAAGTCCTGGACTTCAGTGAAGCTCGAGCCACTGAGAGCCAACAAGGGGGACAAAGCTGTGCTAGGAATGAGATGGTTGGTTTAAAAGGTGAGAGGGACCTGTTCATTAGGCTGGAGGGATGCAAAATGAAACAAATGGAGATTAATGAGTTTGGATGTGATCTGGTTTTTAACTGGATCCAGTGTAGCGATGTGAGTGAGCCTGGTGTACCTGGGCCAGGAACACCTCAGCCAGTTCTTAGGCAGGACTGGCAAAATATCTTCTGGACTGTTCAGCTGGACAGAATTCCCAACACACTCTGCTGATATATTATGAATTTGGATATATTACATATTTTTTATCATTATATTGATACATTGATTTTTAAAAAGATTTTATTCCCCCTGTCTAGAAAGAAAGTGATATTCCTGGGACATATTTTTTGGATATATTGGATATATTTGGACATATTTTTTATCATTATATTGATATATTGATTTTTTAAAAGATTTTATTCCCCCTGTCTAGAAAGAAAGTGATATTCCTGGCAGGAATAGTTGGAGCCAGCCAGCTCCTTGGTTTATGTATTGATGAGCCACTTATAGCTGTGAAACCATTTCCAGTGAGACTTTAAAGAAATGGGGCAGTCACTATGTCTTCAATGGATTGGCAGTGCTGAATGTGTGACAAGTGTGGGAGTCCTCTGTTTGTGTGTGGGAAAGCTGTTTTGGTTTGGTGATATTTTAAGGGGATATTTTCTTGCCCTTCTGGTGCACGTGTACTGGGGGGTTTCTCTGGGCTCACAAACATCTTCTGGAGAGAAGTAAGCTGCTGGAATCTGTTCTCCTCTCCTGATGTTGTTTGGGAGGGTGGTTGGTGTGGGGCACACAACTGGGATTCATCCCTGCAGGATCTGTTCTTGGGGCAGAACTCAGCAGAGGGGTTTGATGCTCCCTGCTCGCTGTCCCTGGGGCAAAGGTGTGTGACACAGCCTGGGGCTGCCTGGAGCCCAGGGATGGGAATCTTTTGACAAAGCTGGTCCATGTACAAAAATACTCAATGACTCAATCTCCTGACTTCTTTTCATCCCCACATGCTAAAATACTCCCACTCCTTCACATATTTATATCAATCTCAGAGACTCCTAAAAGACAATAACGCTACTGAACCATAAATAATTAATTTGTAGACACTAGAACATCTTTCTAACAATAGGAATTATATTAGTCTCCTTTTACCCCATTTTTTCAGGACAAATTGTAGGGTTTATGGTTTGTTTAGTTTTGCTATTTATTGTTACTTTAACACTTTGTGTAGTAAATATAAATGTTATTAAGAAGCATGACAAATCACTGTGAGTCTTTTTGCTGCATCAGTCAGGTGTGGAACTGGCTGTTCCATGTTTCTATTCCCTGCTCTGCTCTGACAGTGCTCTGTGCTGCAGTATACAGAGATCCATCTTCTCGCCACAATTTTTTTGTTCAGATGCAAATTGAGGCAACTCATTAGATCAGAAGAGAGCTGAACATAAGCTGAATTCTGAAAAAAAAAAGGGACTAATGAAGTGAAAAACAGAAAAGCTGTAATTCAGCCTTAATTGAAGATAGTTAAGAGCCATTTCTTCAAAAACCTGATTCATTGCAAGACTTGGGGGATTTTTATCTGAAGTATAGGAATGAATCCTTAAAGAAGGAATGTGAACAATGGCAAGGAGAAGCAGTTCTACTTCTCAGCAGTGTGCCCTTTTCACTTACATGCTGTGAAAGACTTCAGAAAGAAACCATATCATTTTCTGTTTGATATAAGTACCACTAGGATTTCTTTTTTCTGCTTTTTTTTTTTTTTCCTCTCTTCCAGTCTCTGTAGTGCTCTAAACTTTCAGTCCCACGAGGGAGGGTGTGAGTGCCACACACAGGGACAGGTGTGGAGGTGTCCCTGCTCCATGTCCTGGCCCTTGCCTGGTGCCCCCAGCATTCCCTCTGCATTCCCTTTGGAGTTTTCCTTCCCACTGCATTGCCAGGATCCACAAAAGCTGCTGCTCTCTCACAGGGAAGGAGGGATTTCTTGTGCCCTCCTTTCCCCGTGTCACCAGCCCCAAAAGATGGCAACACTGAGATATTGGGGCTGTCATGGGTCACCCAAGCTCAGTCCAGATGAGCTGGAACTGCTGCAGGCAGCTGTGAGGGGCTCAGGGTGGCTTTGGGGGAGAAATCCTGCAACAAAATAAACAGCAGCACTGAAAAAGCAATCCAAGGATGCTTATTAAAATTTTAACAGCAGAGAACATGTTCCTGCTTCATGCAAAAGCAAAGTAAATGTGTGCTGCAGAAAGTGTGGTTTTATTTTGGTACTTCTTCATTATGTTCTGCTTTGTAACAGGTGTGATCTTTGATACTTTTCCCATTTCTGATTTCTTCCAAAAAGATTATTTACTTGCTATAATTCCCAAAGAGGAAGTTGGAAATTTAATGTGATTTGAAGTGTGTGTGATTAGTGTTCAGAGAAGTTCTTTTATTAGCTATTTTGACCAAATTTTTTTTTTCAAAAACCCTATGAGCCTTGTGAAATTAAAATAAGTTCAAGCTTCCCATAATTATTATTTCAGTAAATCTGAGAAATATTTATCTTCTTCTGAATCAGAATGAAAGCAGATATTGAAAAGATTGAGTGTCTGGGAGAGGGTTGGGCTGAGTTTGGCTCTGATGTTGCTGTGGATGTTTCTGGCACAGCTCTTGCCTTTATGGTGATACCTGCTGAATATTGATTTTCTCCAAAGGCAACTGTGACTGAGGACAAGGGTCCAGCTTTAAGAAGTAAAATGTTACACAAGGGATTATCTTGCTCTCAATTCTACACCTTCTCTCCATGAATATTTTATTAACATGGACAATGAACTCTACAGAATCGTGCCTTCAAATTAAAATTTTCTTGTACCATAGAGGCCTGCTTTCAAATGAATCTATTTTGCTGAACCTTTTCCAGAGTCAATTAATTGACTTTATCTGAACATGAGCTCTAAAGCACAGGGACATCAAAGTTTTTTCCCCATTTCTTTTTACTTACCTTGCTTTTGCTTTTGCCTGAGAGATGGACTTGAATCACCCCAAAGAGTTGTGGTGGTGTTGATGCATTTTGGAACACACAGAATCAGTGTTTTCATTTACACACTCCTTCATCTTTAATCTTGATGGCAGAAGATTGATAAAAGAAAGCTGACCTCAGAATCTCCTTGCATTTATTTCTGAATTAGAATGTGTATTGCATGAATTAATTTTCATTCCTCAATCCAGAATCTCAGTAGCAATTTTCACTTCTCATCTCTAGGGCTGAAAAAAAAAATGCTGAACACAGTAATAGTTTTAATTTTACTTAAACAGATCAGGCAGAAAGTCAGAGGAAAATCAGGTCACAGGCTCTGCTCTGTCATCAGGGGAAATAAATGGGAGACTTGGCAGAAAATGTGAGTCTGCATTTATTCCTGGGACAGAGCCAGCCACTCACACAGTTGGATTGAAGCTGTTGAGCTTAGTCCTTGCAGCAGCTGGATTTCAGAAGGTCCCAACCTGGCTCCCAGGGGCTTCCAGTGCCAGAGCCCTGGTCTGGCAGCAGCTCCCCAGGAAAGAGCAGGATCCCTGCAGAGGCAGAGCAGAGCCTTGGAGGGAGCTTCTCCCAGCACTCATGGCTTTTAAGGCTGCTCTGTCCGGGATTCTGCCAAACCCACGGGAATGGAACAGGTCCTGAGGCCCAGAGGCAAAGTACAACACAGGTGAGAGGCTTCCTGCTAGGAAAATGTGGGTTTGGGGGATTTTGGAGATGAAGAGTTTGTGAGGTTCTTGCTGAGCAAATCTATAGGATCAGTGACTTAATCCATAGAAGCAGTGGGACCTTGCTGGCCAAGGATTCCAGTTTCCAGGTGAAATTTCATCCTGTGTCCAGCACAACATTTACATGTTGTAGGAGCTCAGATTTGAGATGGTCTTGAGAAAGGCACATACCTTGTGCTAGTTCCAACATATGATCACTTCTTATAAATCAATATGGGAATGAAAACTTTCACATTTACAGGTTAAGCCCACAGTCACCAAGAATCTTTCTGACTTTTTGATCTTACCACCTGACCTCTTATCCCAGACACTACAGGAACCCTTGTCCTTTGACTTGAACTGTTCATTTGGCAGCTTGATGTGTTTTCATCCTGTAAAGGCAACTCCAAAGGGAGCAAGGTCTGGCTCACTGCTCTCTCTTCCTTCCTCTCCTCAGTGGAAAGATGTATGAGCTCCATGCAGGCTGGCACCCAGATGATCAAACTCCGAGGAGGCTCCAAGGGGCTGGTCCGCTTCTACTACTTGGATGACCACAGGTCCTGCATTCGCTGGAGACCCTCTCGGAAGAATGAGAAAGCCAAAAGTGAGTGTCAGCCACAGAACCTCCCCCCTGACCCCTCCTGGGGCCTTGTCCTCTTGTAAACAAAGGAGAATGAAGGGCCTGGCTCAATGAGAGGTGGTGTGCTGCAGCGTGGGGTTTAGATAGTGGATGGTGTCACCTATTTCCCAATGAGCATCTCCTGTGGAAAAGCTGCTTGGGTAAGCATTCAGGGAAAGCAGTCAAGTCCACACACACCACACTCACCACAGCTAGCTCAGCCAAGAGAGGCAGAAGGGCCTTTTGTATGATAAATTCCAGCAAAGGTTTACTCCAGCACGCTGAAGGGAAATCAGGGACAAAATACATGAGCATTTGCTGTGCACAGACTTAACTATGGGGTCAGTGACCAATAACCTGAGGGTACAGGGGTGGTGCAAAGGGCAGCAACCTCTAGAGGCAATGAGGGATGAATAATTGGGGTGGGCAGGGTCAGCAGGCCAATGGGGGAAGCAATCTACATTAGATTGGCAATAGTGCTGCAGGGCACCATGGGGAAGCCCTCTCTTTCAGCCTAGGTGGGGAAAACTCTACCTTCTTCCAAGGCAAGGCCCTGGGGATTTCTCTGAAGGGTTCAAAGGATTCCACAGTGTTGTACTTGACTTTAAAGGGCAGTAAGTGATTTTATGATGGGTAGTTTATGAAGCTGAAGTTGCTGCAGTTGGCCATGCAGGTTGTAGGGTGTAGGGTGCTGTAAATGAGTTGGGAGCAACCCCTGTGTGAACTGGGGCCTGCAGTGTGAGGTTTGAGCTCTGCCTCTCTGGGATTTCCAGCCCGGGGCATGCTCACAGCCATTACTGCACCTGTGTCCCTGCAGTTTCCATCGACTCCATCCAGGAGGTGTGTGAGGGGAAGCAGTCGGAGATCTTCCAGCGCTACGCCGATGGCAGCTTCGACCCCAACTGCTGCTTCAGCATCTACTACGGGGACCACATGGAGTCCCTGGACCTGGTGTCCTCCAGTGCTGAGGAAGCACGGACCTGGATCACAGGGCTGAAGTACCTGATGGCAGGCATCAGTGACGAGGACAGCCTCTCCAAACGCCAAAGGACCAGAGACCAATATCCTTGCTGTGCTGCCTGGGAGCTTTCCCAGCAGTGAGAGCTCTGGAGAAGCTCAGGATTCCTTACAGTGTTTGCTTTGCTAAAAATGAGCACTAGGCTCAGAGCTTCAGAGCAGTTCCCACTGTATTCCTTGTTTCCAGAGACAGAGTTCCTGAAGAGGATTGTTCTGGAGATGGAGATGAGTGACTGCAGTGGACTGAAAAACACACAGGCACATTCTTCAGTCTCACTCCCATCCATTTAATTTGGTGATGTAACACTGAGATTCACTCAGAAAGTGCCCTTTTTTCTTCTGTGTTGTCAGATAGGCACAGAGCACATGTGGCATGTTGAGCACAGCAAGCCTAGAAGCTGTTACTGAACTAACATGAGGAGAGTTAGATATTAGCTTGACCTTTCATTCCCAGTCTCATTTGCAGTGTTTCCTAATGTGAAAAGAATAATATATCCATGATGTTCAGTGATACCCTTCAATATTCCGTGCTGTTCCTTAACTCCTGTTCAATGTGGTTGAAGCAGACATTTGATGAGGCAGATAAAAATGGGGATGGAAGTCTGAGTATTAGTGAAGTGCTCCAGCTCATGCACAAACTTAATGTGAACCTACCCAGACAGAAAGTCAAGCAAATGTTTAAGGTAAGATTTTTTTTCCCTGAAAAAACAAGGATTTAACACAAAATCCAGTAGAAGAGATTTCAAATACTTCAGCAACTGGTTTGTTTCCACTCTACTGAGAGATACTACACAGTCCATTTGGTAAATTGGAAAGAGCTCCAGAAACGCATCACAGATAAATTGTTATGCACAGAAAAAGGCAACACACCAGGTACATTCTGGTGTTACATAACATGAAAACACACAGTTCCAAGATTGCTCTTTTGCTACACCTTTTTGATCAGAAACCCAGTCATGTTTCCTCCCCCAGTTATGTTCTCTCTAACAAATATTATCAAATAAAGTATCCAATATCCTCTGATAGCTGGTACTAATAAAATACCCAGCATGCATACTTTTGTATCTGTCAGATTTTTGCGGTGCTGAGAGCTGTTTGTTTGACATTGCGTTCTGCTGACCTTGGCCCAATTTAGTGAGCAACAATAGAGATGTGCAGCTTTTGTTATCACAAAGTCCCTGCAGGGACCAGCAAGCCTTTATGTGAAATCCCTGATGATTTTTTTCTTTACTTGCAAAATTAGTATTCTTCCAGATCTTATTAGTTTATGGCCATGGATTTAATAGATATCCTCTTAAATCCTGGATATAAAATTAATTTCAAGATGACTTGGGCTCCGATGATCTTCTGAAGATGTGAGTGGGTAATTCTGCCAGACACACGCATATTGTTGGAGGGGAACTTGCCTTCACTTGATTGCCATAGACAGAAGAAATCCTTCAGCAGGGTTCCCTGTGGAACAATTAAAACCTTCAAAGTGGTTTTTGGCATGGAGGTATCCATGGGAGAGGTTCAGAGCTGTGCAGAGGATTCCTGTGGCCAGGCTGATAGATCAGTCAGTTCTAGCAGCCACGTCACTCAGCTTCAACCTGCATTTGATTCCAGTGCTTCACTCTCATGCGGGGCTTTGTTTGTTTAAAATTGGTGCAGGCAGTTGGGTTGTGACTGGTTGTTGTGTGCTGCAGGAGGCTGACACAGATGACAACCAGGGCATGCTGGACTTTGAGGAGTTCTGTGCCTTCTACAAGATGATGTCGACGCGGCGCGATCTGTACCTGCTGATGCTCACCTACAGCAACCACAAGGACTACCTGGACACAGATGACCTGAAACGCTTCTTGGAGACTGAACAGAAGGTAGGCCCAAGCCAGGAGCAGAATTCCAGCTGCATGCCTTCCTGCTTGCCACTGGGAATGAATTCTCTTTTGAAAGGGATGGGGACTTTGATGCTGTGCATGTGGAAAAGAGACAGATGTCTCTTGCTTTTCATCCAGGACTATTTCTTGAATCTTCTTGCTCTCACTACCTTTTTTTTTTTCTTATAGGCTCTTTTAGTGTGCCCCTAAATATGATCTCTAGAATTGCTTTCTTTTTTCATGTGTTCCCCTTGAACAATCCCATCAGCATCTGTCTGTTCCCAGCATTCAGTGCCTTGCAGCAGAGCTGGTGTTCCTGCTCTGCTTGTGACCTAGTGCACAGCCCATGATGAAACTCTGAATTACTTTGTCACTCCATCTCAGTGTGTAAACTGGAAGATTATCTTTCAAAGAGCAGTTGAGAGGATGATTAATGTATAGGAGAGTTTTTGAAACACATTGTAGTACCTAAGGAATTTTCTGAGTGATTTAAGTCCAGTGCTGCAGGAACAACTCCTTTGACTTATCTTTGCCCTTTTCCTCTCATGGTCTCCTCTGAAGCTTCATGCCTGTAAGTCATAAATGTCCATGATTTTCAGTCATTGTCCATAAAAGGAATGAATAAAAAATCCACCTCTCTGGCAGTTATCTTCTTAGATAAGTGGGGTGTGTTTCCATTTCATTGGTCAATTGATCCTCCAGATGCTGAGGGAAAAATGAACACTCACCACAGGACAGAAATCCACTCTGCTAATTATTGACATGGCCAAATCCTGCCTGGGGGGCTTCTCTCCCTTGCCACCCTTTCTCATACAACATGGATAGGGAAATCAACTTTACTCCATTCCAGGAAAACCTGGTGTTCCAGAACTTCATCTTTCGAACCTAGTATCATCAATGTTCAAATCCAGAGTTAGAGGTTTTGGTCTTCTTCTTTTACTTTTATTTATTAGGTTTTAAATTACCCCCAGAAAAGGCATTGATCTTGTAGCAGATGTGATGGTGGTTTCATTTTTCCCCAGGCAAAGATTTTGTGTTGTCACTTTATTGCACTCTGATGACGAGGGCTGTGTTTTCATGTACAGCATATAATAGCAAGGATTTGCTGGTCCACTCAGGACAGGAATGTTAAATAATATCAGGATAATAGAGAATACATCAACAGTTATTAGCAGGAGTATTAATTGTGCTAAAATTAAGTTATTAAAACACTTCATTATGTAAAAAAAGTTACAGCTCAACATTAATATCCCTAGTTTCATAAATGACAACATTTACAGACACACATTTCCCTTTGTACTCTTTTCTTTTTCAGTTGAGAATGCAGAGCAACCTTGAAGTTAGCAGATTTCCTGAGAACATTATGTCCCGTTTCTCTGTTTCCCTGCTACTAACAGATTTTTCTGTCTGCTGCATAAAGATGAGACATTTTCTTGTTTTATTTTAAAATAAAAAAACCCTTTGATAATGCAAACTAATCCTCTAATCCTACAAGAGAAGAAATCCCATTGGTTTGTGGCAAAGCTCGTTCTGTTTGGACGCTCTGTGGTGCCTAACAACAGATCTGACCTACAAAGCAGAACTCTGTCATCAGGCAGCTGCCAATAGCACAGAAACTTTTCACAGAGAGCTCCCCTTCTGATCTGCCCTGACACTGATTGACAGCAGTGAGAATCCCTCTGGGGAACTGGAAATCCTGAGTCCCACTGTGGATAATCTGCCCAGTTGTTGGACTGGAGGTGGAGAGAGCTCAGAGAAGCCGTGATTAATAGTTAACACTGCACTTCTGCTGCTTTTACAGATGACAAATGTGACTAAAGAACACTGCCTGGAAATCATCAGCAAGTTTGAGCCATGCCCAGAGAACAAGAAGGAGGGAGCCCTGGGAATTGATGGTAAGCTGGCTGGTGCAGCTTTTGTGGGGAAAAGGGAACAGTCTCAATGCTCAGGAGAATATTGCTGCAGCTTGCAGAATATATAGATGTGGAATTTTGTCATGTTGTATAGAGGATGTTTCCAGTATTTTTGCCTTTTTAAAAAATATCTACCATTTACTGAGGAACCTGAAAAAATCAGATCTCTTTGGGGGAGTTTTGAAAGGTACATATCAGGATGAAGCAGCACTCATTGAAAATCAGCTGGAACTGGAGGTGTCTCTATTTGTGCTTTTGGAAAATACAGTTGAATTTAGTTGCATCATTCCTGCAGGTATTTTTGGAAATCATTTAAGTCTTAATATAAGAGGAGTGATGTGATCCAGAGTAAATGTCTGAGTGGGATGATAGATGAAATTGGTCCTGCCTTCCTGACCTTTCCTGCTGAAGCCTTCTCTCTAAATATATCAATGTTGTACCACCAGGCTGGTAGCTGTTATTTTGGGGGCTGACTGTAAGTCCTTTCCCCTAAATAGTAAATCTTCAGCCAGATCTTACTGACCCCAAGAAGGGAGTACTTTCCTGAAGAATTAGGTTCTGTGCAAAAGTTCTTGGACGTTTAGAAAATCAGTCTTGTCCATTTCTGTGGGTGTGTTGTCATCCTGAAAAGTGACAGAACAGAAGTTGTTTGGTTTCCTGCAGGAAGAAGTGGGTAGTTTCTGGTACACTGTGTAAGGTGGTTGCTTAGGATGGGTCAAGGTCTGTTCTACTTCCAGACTAAATTTTCAATTTATTTTAATGCTTATGCTAATGCCAATGAGGGAGGAGATGACATTCTTTTCATTTTCTGGTCTTTACAGACAGTTGCAGTCACATAAATAATGAATAAGCAAGTTCATTATCTTACCTTCCTCATACCTAAAAAAGTAAAGAGCAGGCTTTTCAAACTACTGTAAGTTTCCATAGAGAAAAACAATAACAACAACAACAACAACAAAATCTATACAATTGCTTTGCCTCAGAATGGATGATAAAACATCAGAGAATTTATGGGTTAGGATAAGAGAGACTCCAGCATGGTGACATTCTGCTGGTGTCTGCTCCTGATCACAGTGAAGGAGAAGGTGAGGTCATTTGGAGACAACTGGAAAAAGCTTTTTGACCCTAACCCCTCCAGTAACTTGCAGCAAGTGCAGCAGAACAGAACAGAACAGACCCAATCTAGAGCTTAATTAATGCAGGACATTTCTGATAAAATCCAAACAGAGGTGACTGAGGAGCTGACAGCAGCACACTGCTGGGCTGGGGCTGACAAAGGAGGAAGAGCTGCTTAAAAATCCTAAATCTGTTTCTGCATGTACACCATGTATGAACATGTGTGCACACACAAACAGAGGAGTTATTCCTCTCTTGTCTGTGTGGAGTTGAGACTTTAGATGTCTCCTGCCTCCCAGAAAACAAGTCCAGTGCTGCCCTGGGGATGGAAATGCAGCAGCCATGGAAGCTGGAGCTGCCTGATTATCCCTCACATTGGAACAGCCCAGACAGGAGCATCCTGTCCACACTTGGCTGCACCTCAGTAGTAGTGAGATAACAGTACAGTGATCTTTGTCCTTTCCTATCGATTCACGTGCCTGTCCTCAGCTGTGCTGGCTTTTGTCATGGAGCACCTTGGACTGGCCTGTGATAATGGACTCATTCACAGACTCTAAATAAACTCTTTACCTCTGTCTGCTGATCAAAGTGACACCTGCCAGTGCACCTTCCCTGAGTGTGACCTGCAGTCCTGTGGGACTCACTGCTGACAGCACCTTCCTCCATTCCTGTTGCTTCCTTGTAGGACTGATAAATCCAGTTAGTGTGAACTCACTACAGCCATCATGCCATGGTATTTTAACAAGAGCTTAAAGCAAACAATGGTGTTGTTGCAGCAGCTGCCCTCCCAGTGCTGGGTGGAATTAATCTTGCAGCAGCTGATTGGTTTGCAGGAAGAGCTGATTACCTGCCACAGTGGTTGGCTGTGTGTTTGCTGACACACTCTGTGCTCTATCCATTTGCCACAGTGGCTGCTCTGCCTTGGTTCATCTTTTGTTTTCACCCTGCCTCTATCACTGATGTGCTCATTGATCGTGGTGTGTGCTCCAAGAGACTCCAATATTCAGCTGGGCTGAGTTGAATTCCCTGGCACTGTGTCCCAGTGTGTTGTTCAAAATGTTTTGGCTGCTATTTGTGTTTATTAGCTCTTTTCCTCTAATAAAACTTTCATCAACACCAAATGTGGAGCCTAGGAGGACCATCATAAAGGTGACATTTTCTCCTGTCACAGTCACACTTAACAAAGTGTGTTAAGACCTTTGGAAGTCTGGCAGGATTTTTACAGGGGCACTGATTCATTTATGGAATGAGTGAAATGTCAGGAGCATTAGAAGTCTTGAAGCAGAAACCTACTGACCAAAGGCATCATCACTCTCAGCAAAGGGTGTGAATGGGAGTCTGAGTCTTTCCTTGATGGTGAAAGAAAAACCTTTGGGGGAGATTTGAAGTGGAAGTTACAGTGTTTTGTGTCAGTCTGAATTGTGAAAGTGGCTGTGATATGTGCACAAATGTCTGCTGGAGGTCTGAGAGAGCAATTTCACACAAAGATGAAATCATAACTTGCTAAAACTTTGCTTCTGAACTAGAGTAGTGATTGCAATACACAGAGGGCCCAGGTGATGATGTCTGTAGGATTTGCAAGCATTCCACTGCTCTGGAAAATAAATTATTCTGGTAGCATCACTGAAAGCCCCACCGATAATTGATATTTCAGTGTCAATTCTGGAGTGAACTTTAGTCTCTGAAGTGACATGAGTGCAGTACTGCAGAGCTCCTCACTCCACAGGCAGGTTTGTGGTGTCATATCCAAATTAGAGAGTGTAGCTTGTACAAGCCAATGTGCACTGTCATTATTTTGGTGGGTTTTTTTGGGAAAATACTGCAAGAGGAGAGAAGAGTATCTCCTGGACCATCAAAACCTGTCTCTACACAGCCCAATACTGTAGATCTTACAAGATTTCACTGAGGAGCAACTCCAGGATGACTGCAGATCTCTGGAGGCTTTTATATGCCATATGACCCAATGTCCTAGCAGAATCTTTTGACACAAGTTATAAGATTTGGATTAAATAGACATATTTTTCTCAGGAAAGGCAGAGCAAGAAAACATACAAAGCAATAATTGCACTTGGTCATGGTGACAGTTTGGGTGTAGTGGTGCTATTTCTTTATCTTAAATATGGTGGTGAATACAGGGATGCATTTTAGGCTGGTTTTAGGGAGGTTACAGCAACAAAAAAGATGAAACTGTGTTATTTACAGTGTTGTTTGTTGACAGGTTTCACCAATTACATGCGGAGTCCGTCGGGGGACATCTTCAACCCAGAACATTACCAAGTGAACCAGGACATGAGCTACCCCCTGAGTCACTATTTCATTACCTCTTCACACAACACCTACCTCATGGGAGATCAGCTGATGTCCCAGTCCAGGGTGGACATGTATGCATGGGTGCTACAGTCTGGCTGTCGCTGTGTGGAAGGTAAAGAGCAAAAGGAGCTGCCAGTGGGCTCTGTGGTCTTGTTCCTCCTCTCTGAAAAAAGATTTGTGACTTCTGCAGAAGGCACGGTAGCTGGGGAGAGGAAAAATCCTGGGAAAATGCTGTTTTCCTGTCATAAAGAACAACAAAATAATGCTGTCATAGAATGGAAAAATTTTCTTGAGCATGGAAATAAGACAGATATTTGAGGAGTGGTGTTGTTGGTAGTGAGGAAAAAAGCAGTAAAAGTCCTGTTGTAGAGAGAATGCTGATGTTGGGCAGAGTGCACTGGTGCTTCTCCTGCCTAGCCAGGTGTGACAACCAAACTGGCAAATATGGCAGAGTTCCTGCCACACCTGAGAGGAAAGTGGATATTTCTGCTCAGGGAACTATTCTGTGAAATGGTGACAGTCTCTGCAGTGACCAGGAGACCTTTTTGTGCAATCCCTTCTTGTGCTGCCTTTCTGAGACATTGCCTCTTTCATAATCATCTTTAATGTTCTGACCATCACGGTGTTCGCACAGCCTTTCAGAAGGCAAATATGGTTTGCTCAGGTTGGATTGTGCCATTGGGTGCTTCAGAGGAGTAAAACATCCCATGGACAAGTGTTATAGACAAAGTCAGGCAAAATCCAGGGATGAGCAGGTCTTGGCTTGGCCTGTGGTGTGAGCAGCTTGGCTGAGAGTCTCTGCTTTCCTTTTCAGGTTCAGCAGGAGCACAATGAAAGCAATGCTCTGCTCTGTCACTTCTCTCCCTGCCATAAACTCCTCAGTACTTTTAAAAAGAGTTTCTTTGCTTGGGGCTTTCTCAGACAGTGGGAACAGTCACCTGGTCCCAGCATGAGGCCAAGCTCAGGAAGTTCCTTCCCAGGAAGGATGCTCAGCACAGAGATGAGGGAGATGCAGGGTGGGAATGAACCTGTGCCCTGCTTTGGGGACATGGCTGGCTGAGCTGCTGAAGGGAAATTCAGGGTTTTATTGTCCCCCACAGAGGGTGGCCCAGGTGTTCCTGCTCTGATGGTGTCACTGCTTCTGCCCTACAGTTGACTGCTGGGATGGGCCGGATGGGGAACCAATTGTCCACCATGGATACACCTTGACTTCCAAAATCCTCTTCAAAGATGTGATTGAAACCATCAACAAATATGCCTTTATCAAGAATGAGTATGTATCCAGCCTGCCAACCTTTGAGTCTCAGGGCTATGAATGGGAGGGTTCCCTGGCATCCTTGTACATCGCTGACCTGCTCCAGAATTCCAGACAGGATTTGGAGTTGTTTTCTGGGGGGAATCCTTCAGATCCTTCAGAAAGAAACAAGGCAAAGCTGAGTAGGGACATTCTGCACAGAGGTGTGGAGCTGGCTTTCTTGAGCTTGCCCAACACCTGAGGAACAACAAGATTTGCCAGTGAAGGTTTTCAGTGAAGGGCTGGCAGTTAAACAACTTTGTCTCTCTGGATGTGCACTCTGGTGCTGCCAAGGTTACACCTGGGTGCTCCAGGGATAGGAAACAAATCAGGGAATAAAGAATCCAAAAAGAGAGCAGCCTGACTGTGGACAAAGCAGAGTGTTCATCAGAAAGAAGTTTTTTTCCCTACAGGTACATTGCTCAGAAAATCAGTATTATTCATGGGAAATTTCATATACCTTGGCAGTTACTCTTCTCCTCCTCCACACAGTCAAAATGTGTGTGTCAACCTTTGGGTTTTTTTTTTTTAAACAGAAATTACTTCATTGCTGTAAAAAATTTCCAGTAGCTCCCCCAAAGCAGCCCATCTGCCTTTACAAATAGAGCTAAACTTGCACTAAATTTTCAGGCCAGGTAAACTTCTTGTGAGCCTGATACTTTTTGCAGTTTGCCTGAAGCCATGCTAAACAAATCAAAGGCAGTGCTTCTGAAATTGTTCAGGTTTTTTAACCTTTGCAAAAAAGTGTAACTGGGACCACATCACCAACTGGGAAAGTTTGGTCCTGGTGGGGCTCAAATCCTGATGAGGAGCTAATGAAGGCCAGATGTCAGGATAGAAATAATTTATTTTTTATTAATGAATCCCTGATAGTTTGATCCTGCATAACTCCTTTATAAAAGACTGTTGTGCTGATCTTAGAAAAGCATCATCTCTAAAGAGAAATCCATCTTCAGTGTGGTTTTACTGGCACTGACCACACTGGAGTAGATGTTCCACAGATCTTATCTGCAACCAGGCATTGTTGTTCTTTGGCCTTGGCTTGGATAACCAACAATAAATGAGAACAGTAAAACTAAAACTAGAAACAACACTTGCTATTTTTGTAGAAGAGGCTTTGTCTGCAGGTTTATCTGTATGATACTGCTCTGTTGTTAGTGGGAAAAGCCTTCATGCTGTCAAAGCCAAATTTGCAGCTGATGCTTTCTGGTCTCTGCAGGTACCCTGTGATCCTGTCCATTGAGAACCACTGCAGCATCGTGCAGCAGAAGAAGATGGCTCAGTATCTCACAGAAATCCTGGGAGACAAACTGGACCTGTCTTCTGTGCACAACGATGACTCCACAAAGCTCCCTTCACCAGCAAGTCTTAAAGGGAAGATCCTGGTTAAGGTAAACTCCTGCTTCATGTGTCCTTTCCCTCCTCTCGTTTGTGATGATGATGATGATGATTTCTGCCTGATTATCACTGTACCCTAACTTAAATCACTTCACAAAAAGCAGACCTTAGGAAACTGCTACTTAAGGTTCAGAAAAAAAAGTCTTCTCAGTCAGTAACAACCTGGAAAGAACATGCTTTGAATAATTTTGGGGTTTTTTTTACAATATGTCATAGCAAGTGCTGCGTGATCACCTGCCTCTGTAATAAATTTGTCTTCTAGGGCAAGAAACTTCCAGCCAACATCAGTGATGATGCAGAGGAAGGAGAAGTTTCTGATGAGGACAGTGCAGATGAGATTGATGATGACTGTAAACTAATGAATGGAGATGTAAGTGAAGTGAATGTAAATGTCTGTCAAGGCTTCCCATGTCAGAGGAAACCTTGTAGGAGCTCTCTGGATTTGGGGTGGGGTCTGATCTTTGGGATTCAGCACAAGTGGTTCAGGTTCTAAACCTTCATGGGGGCACACTGACAAAAGTGCACAGGAAGCAGCACCTGCTCTAGGGGTTATGTTTCAAGTTTAGAATATTAAAGGGTAATATCTCACGACTCTTCAGTGCATCACAGTGTGCTTTCCCCTAAAATGCAAAAAAAAAAAAAGAGAACAAAATATTCTATTTACATTAAATTGTGGTCATTTTTACAGAGCATCCCTTTGCTTTGCTGAATGCTGGGCTTGATTGATTGTTACTGGAAGAAAAATCTCTGCTGGCTTCAATCTGAAAATCCCTTATTTCTTCATCTTTTTTTAAAAGTTCTATTTTTTGTCACTTTAATCTTTTGGCAAATTCCACTGCACCTTGCAGAAACAATACAAAACACAGCAAAACCATTTAATGACATGAACTAGATTGCCTTGGAGAGAGTTTGCATTCTCAGTCCTCTCTCCCTCAGGCTATTTCCTCATTTTGTATTATGGATCTGATCCTTTTCATCTAAAAGAGAAACTTCTTTGTGAATAAGACTACCAAAGGAGAAAAATAATTTCTTTGCTTTTTGGAAGTTATTACATGTTAGCATATCACTTTTCAATATTTTACAGCACCATCTTTGTTACTAACAGTTCACTTTGCTGAGATTTACTGATGCTTTAAGTCTGAGGTTTCCTACACTCGGTTTGCTTTCCAAAATGAAATTTTGAAGAGTTCAGAAAATCAGAGTTTGTTTCATGACAAATGTAACTGGGAATTCTTGGGGCCTACAGAGAGAACACAATCTGCCACCCCTTAAAAGACCTGAGTGAAAAAGGAAGCTCTTGATTTTTATTTTTAGTTTTATTTCCTCACTTCCCCACACGGGCCATGGTGCACACAGAGCAGGAACAGGAGTTCTCTTGCATTTTGCCTTTGATCTGCTGAAAAGAGGATTCTAAATCATCTCCCATCCATTCCACCCAAAAGACCTACTGCAGCTGCAGAGTCAGCCTGGACATGGCATGGGACTCACATGATGCTTTCTTCATCACTGCCTTGTTTAATGATTTAATGGCTTGTTTGCAGGCATCTGCTAACAGGAAAAGAGTGGAGAATATAGCAAAGAAAAAACTTGACTCACTGATAAAAGAATCCAAAATCCGTGACTGTGAAGATCCAAACAATTTTACAGTTTCCACTCTACCATCCTCAGGAAAGGCTGGGCTGAAGTCTGATAGTAAGAAGGTGAATTTGTGTTTAATTGTACTTGTGTTTCATTAGTTTACTAAATATATCTTGTACTATTGACTTCAGTTTCATAGCTGAATTCATGCAGTTAATGATGATGCCAGGTGAACATCACTGTCAGATATACAAACTATTTGTCTTGCTCACACAGCAATTGGAGCATGAAATGTACTCTGAAATGACTTTTCAACAGAAAGAATTTGATTTTCCTTTATAAAAACTGCTTCTGAATTTTGGGCTCTTTTTCTTCCTCAGTTCTCTGTGTTCTATGCATTTTCAGTTAAATTTTAATTTTATATTAACTCTAATTTATAAAAATGTACTCAGCCCACAGACTACACTTCATGAAGTTGAGGCATTTTCATTTTAGCTTTGTAATAAGCCACAAAAACTTTGGGAAGATTGTTCCACGCAAGTGAAAAGCAGTGGAGATCTGCCAACAACAAGCAGGTGTAATAACCAGGGATTAAAACTAAACTAGGGATGAGAACTAAAAACCAGCTTCCCAAAACATTCTGTGGGGTGAGTTTTGATGTATTTTAAATCCAGTGCTTTACATGATGTAACAGAGAATTCTTGTGAGAGCCACTACAAGGCCAAGGCTTCCAAACCCTTTAGCAGAGATGTTACCCAGAATAGTCAGTGCCAAAACCCCCTCCTGTTTGTGCTGATATCCAGAGACTGTCTGAGCACTCTGTCTGAGCTCCTGTGTTTTTTTCCTCTCTCTTTGGTTGCTTCAGAGTAAACTTGAGGATGATGCAGAATCTGGGGAAGATTTCAGTGCCAGCAAAAGGCACAGCAGGTCACTCATGGGCAGCTTCTCCAAACGCAAGGTGAGCCCCTGCCAAGGTGAGGTCTGCACCAGAGCTTGGATTCTTGGAGGGATTTTTGGTTTTGCACGCAGAGGAGAGGAATTTCATAACTGCAACATCTGCAGCACCTCGCTCTGAGGCTGTTCACTGAACAGACAGGCTGGGGAGCTGCTTAGCATTGTGCATAACAACAGAGATTCAATCTACATGAAGGTCTGAGGGCGTCCAAGATCTAACTGAGAACGACAAAAAATAATTTACACCTTTTATCTGAGGATTTGGGCTTCCTTTATAACAAGGCTCAGACCTTGGGCTGAGTTTTCCCCACGTGCAAATTGTGCTGCAGAGCCGAGTGTTACGAAAGCTGTCATTTTCCATTTTCTCTAAGTAACACACTCATTGGCATAACAAAGCAGAATTGTAGCCAGCTGCTCAAACTTTGATCACACAGTTATGATATTGTGGTTTTATTTCCTTCTGGCACAGAAAAAAGGAAGCAAATTGAAAAAGGCATCAAGTTTGGAAGAGGGTGAAGACGATTCGGATTCTCAAGGGAATTTGGCCAGGAGCTCTGTACATTACAGCAGGTTTGTTAACAAATGATTTGACAACTTTGTTGCTAAAATATGCTAAATGCACCCACTAAATAGGTTTGCTTCTGGTCTAGATGCCAGTTTGTTCGTGACAGGAATGTGGGGAGATGCAATGTCTGCCACAAAATCACCAGAATGACCTCTTGGTGCTGTTCAGATTAATTAGCAAAGCACAGTGGACCTTTTACACATTTTGAGCTCTTACTGTCTCATCTATTTCTTTACCCTGATTTATTTTTAAATATGAAAGACAACATTTACCCCTTAATTGGTGGGAAGTTGATTTGTTCTGTTAATTTGTTACCTTTCTAGAGTAAGCCGACAGAAGAAGACAATGAAGCTGTCCAGGGCCCTGTCTGACCTGGTGAAATACACAAAGTCTGTTGGCATCCATGATGTTGAAACTGAAAGTAAGTTGAACTAAAAGTTTGGTGAAAATAATTGCTGCACAAAGAAATGGAAACATTTATGTTCTTGCATATGTTTTCATTAGAAGAAGACTTCTTAATGAAGATTCAGGTCTTCATCATATTCAGCTTCACTTTCCCAACCACAACTGCTCCAATAAGCACAGTGTCTGCTGTAATTTAAGGAAAACAGAGTTCCCTCTGAGTGGCATGCACTGAAATGATGCTTGATAGCTAAAAAGGAACCAATGCTATGTACTTTTGAAAGCTTTATCTAGATAATGAATAAATGAATAAGGAGATTACCTCTAATCTCCTCTGCAGTCTCTTCCAGCTGGCAGGTTTCATCTTTCAGTGAAACCAAAGCCCACCAGATCCTGCAGCAGAAGCCAGCGCAGTACCTGCGCTTCAACCAGCACCAGCTGTCCCGCATCTACCCCTCCTCCTACAGAGTGGACTCCAGCAACTACAACCCCCAGCCCTTCTGGAATGCTGGCTGCCAGCTTGGTGAGCTGGAAGGAAACTTCTTTATTTTTCCTTCTGTTTTTGGGAGGGATGTTGTGGGAAATGGATTTGTAGAGAATTCTGTCCATGGAATAGGATAGACGTTGTTGAGAGAGAAATGGAGCTAGAAACAAGTTTCAAAGGATGGCCTTGCAAATAAAGCTGGATACTTTGGAGAAACAGAACTATGAAAGATGCATTGTAGTGAGACTTACAAGGGGAAATTTTAGATTATTTGCTTTAAAACATTTATAACAGAAGCTGATAGGCCAAGGAATGCTTATAATGTATTGTAATTAGGAAATAGTTGGCTTCTGATTGTGATGGTGTGAATTATAACAGCTGTGTTGTCTCATCCTTCACATGAGACTGAAAACAGAATAAAAGTTTTTGAAACACCTCTCAGCTGCCCCATCTCTGGGTCAGAAAAGAGCTTAATTCAACAGGATGTTTGAATAGGAGCTCTGGAATCACCCCTTAGGACACTCTAATTCCTCTGCTTACCCAGCTTTGCTGACCATGGAGTCCTCCTTGGTACTGTCCCTGGACTGATTACCTTGAACATGTGATTTACATGCAAGGAGTTGTCTGGTAAATGGAAATAAATGAACTTCTCAAATGCAAGAGGGCTTCAGAGTTCAGCTCTTCTGGGGAGCTTCTCCCCCTGAAGCTGTAATATATGAGAATAGTCTTCCATAAGATGTCTGATTTTTTTTTACATTTAAAAAGTCAAATTGGAATCTGATTTAATTTTTTTTTTAATAGTTGCACTAAACTACCAGTCAGAGGGGAGAATGCTGCAACTGAACCGGGCCAAATTCAGTGCCAATGGGAACTGTGGCTATGTCCTCAAACCAAACTGCATGTGTCAAGGTAAGGAAAAGCAGCAACACCAGTGCAACACTGATTGCAGGACAGGATTGACTGTGAGGCCTTGTTACAGTTCGTTTAGAGATTCATTTCTGATGCCAGAAGCAAAAGAGCCAGAAGGTATCTGTAATTAAAGTCACGTTGCACTTTCACGTTATGGGACCCTTCATTCTAACAGGTGTCTTTAACCCAAATTCTGAAGACCCCCTGCCTGGTCAATTGAAGAAACAGCTGGTTCTAAGAATTATCAGTGGTCAACAACTCCCCAAACCACGTGATTCCATGCTGGGAGACAGAGGAGAGGTATGGGACAGCTGTGGTTGTTATTTTGTGATGCAGAAGGTTTATTTCCATTCTGGCTGGGCTGAGGATGAGGATTTCACATCCTGCAGTTGCTTGTCAGGAGACACAGACCATGAATAAATTAGGTCATGAACACCCTACATCTTCAGGTGGTTTTCTTCTCTTTTAAGCATCACAGCTGTGCTTTGATGGTTTTCCTCAGTTGCCAACACAGTACTTCCAGAAGAAGCAAAAACAAAAAAAAAAAGGAGAGAGATGTTATCAATTTAATAATTCACTCCATAAGGCTCAGGACCAATAATTACCCAGGCATTCATGTACAGTGCCCATATTGTAAAAGCCATTTGCTTGGGTTTAATCTTTGCCACTCTTTCTTTTCAATATTTGTTGTTTTTTGTTTTTCAGATCATAGATCCATTTGTTGAAGTAGAAGTTATAGGCTTGCCTGTTGATTGCTTCAAAGAACAAACCAGAGTAGTTGATGATAATGGTAAGATTGTCTGGGATTTAGGTTTTTTAATGGCTGAAACATCCTCTTTCAGGCAAGTTTTTTTTCATAAGAATAGGAGAAGATAAGATTTGGTGCCTATTATGGCAAAACACTGAAAATTGGATTTCAGCATTTTAAATGTTTATTAAACTTGGATTTTGACTTGAGTTGGTATAAATATGCTGAAGGCCTTGGTAAGAAACAAAACATTTGTTTTCTCATTATGTGTGAGAGAAGGGTATTTTGAGCTTGCTGTGGTCAAAAGGCAGGTTGGCCAAATTTAGGCAAGACCCAACTCTGTTCCTTGTGGGAATGCTGGATTTTCCAAGAACAATCAATCAGTCAGGAAAACCAGAATGACACCACAGCTTGGGCAGGCTTGTTGTTTGTTGTGAATGAGATTCCTAAAGGCTGATTCCCCCTCTGGAAGGTTTTAACCCCATGTGGGAGGAGACCTTGGTGTTCACAGTGCACATGCCAGAGATTGCCCTGATCCGGTTCCTGGTGTGGGACCACGACCCCATCGGGAGGGATTTCATCGGGCAGAGGACAATAGCCTTCAGCAGCATGATGCCAGGTAAGAGAAAGCTGACATCCCAAATTAAAAGGCTGGGATTTTTTCCTGTGAAAAAAAAAATCAAAATTCATCTGTCTGCTGCGGAAATTTCTAGTTAGGACAAGAGGCTGGAGTTTGGGCCCTGAGTTCTCTGCCTTAATCAGCTCCTGACTGATAAGGTGATGAACACTAAATCAATTAGCTCTAGATTTTTGGGATTAGATTTTGAAAAAGTGGGTAAGATTGTTAAGCAGGGTGGGTAAATACTGTGGGCTTGGCAGGCTGCTATACAGAATCTTTACTCCTTTAGTGCTTTTTACTCTCTTTCTTCACACCAGTTTTTGAAAAAACTCTAGGGTTTTGCTTGGTTTTGTGACTATGAGTAGTAGTTTAACACAGAATAGAAAGTTACCTCTTCTAATGATGGGATCCAGGCCATTAAATGCCATTTTCTGACAGTTTCCTCTTTCTGTTTTCATTTCAGTCTTCTTTCACATTAAAACTTCTTGTGTGTGTATTTTTCTTTCCTTTCAAAGTAAAGAAAAAAGTTTGTCTTTAAGATTAAAAAAACCATCTAGTCTCACTAAACTGACCTTGGATGAAAGGTTTGCAGTCTCAATAAAGGACTAAAACTCCAGAGGAGGGAATGTGGTCAAGTTTAAATCATAGCTTGACAGCAGCAATAACAGAGCCTGGATGAAACAGGACAGGGCTGTTTTATGAAATCATGACAAAAAAGGGGGGTGAAGTTTGCAGGTGGTGTGGCTCAGGTACCTGAGCGTGGCAAGGTGATGCTCAAGCCTGGATCCTCACTGTGAGGAGGAGTTGGGAGAAACCTGCTTGATCTCTTCTGCTGCTCACAAAAGGAAAACCTCCAGCTGCTCCCCCTGTGACCTGTCCCAGTCCTGTGCCAGCTCTGCTCCCTCTGTTTCAGGTTACAGACACGTGTACCTGGAAGGCATAGAAGAGGCTTCCATCTTTGTGCATGTGGCTATAAATGACATCAGTGGTAAGGTGAGTGTCTCCATGGTGTGCAGCACCCCCACAGGAGCTGCCAGGATCTTGTACCACACCAGGGAAGCTCAGGGGGTGAAGGTCCAGGCTGACATTTTTGTTCACTTGGAGTAAAAATGATCTCTGTGCTTGTCATGGTAGCCTGAGATCTTTCTGAATATCCATGGAGATAAAGGCAAATCACAGGGAAAGTTATCAAAAAGATTCTTGCAGTGCCTTTTTGAGGAAGACATAGGGGAGGGTTATTTTCTTGCAGCACACACATTTATATAAATAATGTGATTGTGGGTGCACCTTGCTGACCAAAGGTTACACACCTTAACCCTGAGCACTTGTTCCCTGCAAAGCTGATGCCATAAAGGCTCTGCCTGATGTTTTGGCACTTTAATTAAATTCCACAAGCTTTTTTTTTGCTTTTGATTTTTTGCCATAATAACTCTTAAAACAGAGGAAAGGTGATGCTGGTAATAGTTGGACATATTTACACTCCTTGTGTGTTTGCTTCATATGCAGGAAACAAACAACTCTCAGGGTGCCACATCTCAATTGCCACGAAAGTAAAGCCCTAATTTCAGACTTGTTCTAGGCCAGATAAAAAGGACACAGCTCCTGTCCTCTGAGTGCAGTGTTCAGAGCTGTTAATTCCAGTGAAATCAGGCACAAAGCTCCTTGCAGGATCCCAGTTTGTCCCGCAGCAATGAGATGCAATATCAGCATCAGGACAGCAGGAGGAAAGAAAACTTCTCTGCCTCCTTTGTTTTCTCATTTTTCTTCTTTAACTTCAAAATCAGAGTTACAAAAACCTACTCAAGCACGAGTAAAACATCAACAGTGGTCAGGGCTGTTAATGCTGATGAAATCGGGTACAGAGCACCTTGCAGGATCCCAGTTTGTCCCGCAGCAATGAGATGCAATATCAGCATCAGGACAGCAGGAGGAGGCATCCAGCGGGCTGGGAATGCCCAGGTCCTCCTCCAGAGGGAAATTCGAGCAATCCTGAACAGGAAAACAGCTTTTTTACACTTTTAATCATCACTCAGTTACTTAACTCCACTCCCTGCCCTTGCCAGCAGTGTTTAATGGAAGGGCCAATGTTCATCCTCTGGGAATGTTCGAGGTATTTTCAATGCAAACCTCCTTTGGCAAATTCTCTCTCTGTTTAGCCTTGATTTCCTGGCCTTTCATAATTATTTGCTCTTACTAACTTCTTAATGAGTGACTGGCAGTGATAGTTTGCAGAAGGGTAACCTGTCCATTTAAACTTTGGCAGGTGTTTTGGGACATGGATTTTTCTTGGTGTTCCCTGATTGCTTCTCATTGTCACTGCAGTCTCTCTGGGCTTGCTGGTGTTAGGAAGTGATTCTGTGCACTGACAAAATATAAGGATTTGGAAGGAAAGTCTGTATGTGTTGTGGTTTTTGGTTTTTTTTTTTTTTTTTTTAATTTAAAATTTTTAATAAAAACTACTGAAAATGTGGAACAAATATTACACATCCCTTTCTGGTTTGGTCTGTCTGAATCTATTTTTGCTTTGATTTTTGGCTAAAGGGCTGTCCAAATTAGAATTTTTTCTTTTCTCCTCTCTTAATTATGGGCAGAAAAATCACCCCAGTTATCAGCCTGGTTTTACCCATCCTTACTAATCCAGAGATTCTAATGCAAACATTTTACATTTTGGGACTTTTTTATAAATGGAGATATTCCACCTGCTCAGTAGCTTGGTCTTACTAAAACAGTCTTAGATTGTTGGTTTTTTTTTTTCACCTTAACTTATGTGTGAAATCTCTTCCAGATCGCTCTGTTTCCTGGAAAGGCTTTTCTTTGTTTCTGTCTCTTCTGTGGTCTGCTGATGTAGTGCAGGATTTCTTGTGGTTTTTCTAGATGTGCCTATCTCTGAGCTCCTCCCTCACCGTTACTCTGCCTTTACTCTGTCTGTTTGTGATTTCAGTGGGCTTCTCTATGTCAAAAAAGTCTCCTTTTAGAAGCAGAGCGTTTTTAGACGCCTTGAAGGTACCCCTCCTGCCCCAGGGAGGTGCAGACACCACCACACACCTGCATGCCTTGAGCTGGTAGCTTCATCAGCATCAACCTTTCCTTGGTAGCATTTCCGAGCTCTCCAACTCATGGAACATGAGCTGTGACATTTGACTGGCTCACCCCTGTGGGGTCATGGACAGCCACAGAGCCCTCCCCGTGTGAAGCAGATCCAGGATAAAAGTCCTGCCACTCTCCCCCTTCTCTGAGCCTCTCCCTCTCCTGCCTTTTCTCTGGAGGGTTATCATTCAAACCCCTTCTTTCACGCTGAAAAGAACATTGACAGTGAATCATTTGCTAAATTGTGGGAAAGCCTCTTGTGCTGTTTTTCAAGTCTGTTTTCCAGAGTGAAACAGCCCTGTAAAAGCTGGGCTGGAGGCTAAAAGCACAGTGTCCTGGATCTCCCTCAAAACTGCTCTCTTTTATTTTTTTTCATTCTTTTAAAACTTTTTTCCCCCCACCAAGTTAATCAAATCTGCCTTTGTGTTCTTGAATCACTTCATTGATTCAAGCAACAGTGTCCAGCTTAACAAAGCTGCAGCAAACAAGCCAGAATGACACCTTGGGCCCTGCACTGCGTGTCACCCATTCCATCAGTGCTTCCCTTTTCTTTTTGGTGGATATTATTTGTCTGTGTTGTTTGTATGACAATTTTTTCTGGGTTTTGCAAATATTTATATGGTCTGATTTTTATAGCAATAAATTCATGTACTTGCCAACTTGTCTCCCAGTAATCCAAGCAGACTGTTCAATAGTCTGGCTCTCACAGAAGGTTTTCCTATATTTAATATTTGCCTTGCATGGGAAAATTCAAACCCCACCATCTCTGTCTTATCCTAAAGGTAATTTTTGATAATGTCCTACTCACATTGGAAATTGGCACGTGATAACTAAACTTCAGTCAATTATAATTGACTAAATATTTAATCAAAAAATAATATTATGAACACTTTTACTGGCCCTTGTGTCACCCAAATAAACCTTGGTCCCACATGGCAGCTTGGGCAGAACACTCAGGGTAAAAGCAGCTCTTAGCCCAGGCTCAGTGCACAGGGCAGCCAACATCTGCATTAAGTCCTGCACAGCAGAACTGGAAATGCACAAGCAGGCACTCAAATATTTATTTGGGGATGAAAGGCTGTTGTAATTTAAATGAGACCCTTCTGTGCCTTTGTTTAGCACTGCAGAAATGTGACCTCGTGTGACATCACAGGGCAGAACTGGAACTGGCAGCGAGTGCCAGCGAGCGTGGCTGCTGCTCAGGTTCTGTCACGGGCTTCTTAAAATGCACTTCAGCCATGATCCACCCTTGGTTTGTTCATTCTGGTGCTACAGCTGCTCAAAAGTCTGATCCAAGTGGGAAATAAAGAGAGCAAAGAGGGAGAAGTAGATTAAAAGAGAAATACCTTTCTGTGCTGGAAGGGATCTCTGTGCCCAGAGCAAACCAACGCTGACTCAGGCATCAGTCTGGGCTGGAAAAGTTGGCAAGTACACCTGGAATGTTTGCAGGAATGCTGGACCTCTGTTTCATTGAAATGTTAATCAGTTGTATGGTGGTGGGAGATTTATGATGGTGAATTTATGTGTTGAATGCTTAAATAACTACTGAAGACTATGGAGAACTGTAATATGACACTAACTTCCCTTGTTTGTAGTGTGTTTCCTCAGTGCTGAACACATACACCAGTGTCTTGGGATAAGTGTTGTATGGTAGGAAAAATTACCAAAATGTAATCACACAGGTAGAAATTTGAAATACTCAATGATCTTTTGTGTGTGTCTAGTTAACTGCTATTCCTGACAGTGCTCAATTCAATTCAAGTGTAGATCTCCTTTATATTAAAAAAATATTTTATTTTATGGTCAGTGTATATTTCCCAGCAGTTCCTAGAAAATTCATTTACAGCAAGAACTTTAAATACATTTGCTTTGGGTGAAACTGAGAAACTCTTCAGTTTTCAGAATGAAAGCCTTGTAGACAGAAGTACTTCCTTTTTTTTTTTTTTTTTTGTCTTTTCAGTAGCTCTAATGTTTATGTAGATGTTGTAAGTAGTTACATGCTAGAAAGAAAATGATGACAAATACAGAGATAAGTGTGGCTGGAAAATGTTATCTAAAAACAGAGCTGAGAAAAAAAAAAAGAGAGATGTGTTATTTTGCAAGGCTGCTGTTAGTGATTTCTTTTTTTTTCATTTTTAATGCCTGTCCTATTTCTGGGTTAGTTCTCATGCAGATGGCAGGAATATAGCAGGAGACTGCATGTGAACGATCATTTGTTCATGAGTTCCTGTGCCCAGAGGAAGAGCCTTGCATTTTTTTTATAAGGGAATTTTTTATATTTTTATTTTTTCTCGTTTCTTTTGCAGGCCAAACAAGCTCTAGGTCTAAAAGGGCTGTTTCTCAGAAATCCAAAGCAGGCCTCTCTGGACAGTCATGCTGCTGGGCAGCTCCATCGCAAACATTCCTTTAGCAGCCACATCCTGAGACGGACGGCCAGCGCACCCACCAAGAGCCAGAAGAAGAACAAGAAAGGCTTTCCAGAAATTGCTTTTGACACAAAGGACAGCAGCTCTGCAGGGGCTGGAGAAGGGCGGGAAGTGGAAGCTGCCTCCCAGCCTCGCTTTGTGCAAGAGCCAGAAAGCGCTTCCCCGTCCCCAGCTCCCCGCGACGGTGCCGCTGGGGAGGCACCTGGCAAGGCCTTGAAAGGTAAGGCCCAGGGCTGTCCCCAGGGGCCAGGGCAGAGCTGTGCCCACCCCGGGGCTCCCTTCAGCGAGCCCTTGCCCAGGGCACACAGGGTGAGGCTGCAGGAGCCCCAGGGAGAGAAGCCAAGCGTCTTCGCCCGCTGTGCCATCAACAGCTCGGGCAGGATCGGCGTGGCCACCAACTGCATGAAATGCATGATTGGCTCCAAGGAGAGCCCTGACCCAGAGGGGCCCTGGAGTGACCACCCTGGCAGGCCCATTGCTAGAGAGCCCCTGCACCCCGGGCAGGGCAGCAGTGCAGAGGAGAGGGTAGAGCTGCACACCTGGGTGGTCAGAGGGCAGCCCAGGCCACACTCAGATTTGCAGCCCTGCAGCAGCCCTGGACCCGCAGGTGACCCGAGGAGGAGCACCCAGTCTTTTGTGAGCCCAGGGAAGACGAGTGGTGACTCTAAGTGCCACGGGATGAAGGCTCATTCCCGGCAGCGCTGGCACTGCCAGTCAGGTGGCAAGTATGGAAGCACTGTCAACTTGGTTGCAGCCAGCAATGGCTCCATATCCTCCAACTCCAGCAGTCTAGAGAGCCTTGGAAGCCCAGAGTTCCCCAAGCACTGGTCTGAACCTTCTCGAAGGCAAGTGGGCACCCTACAGAGGGAAATGAACGCCTTGTTCGTTCAAAAATTGGAGGAAATTCGAAGTAAATCCCCTATATTCTTTACTGGTAAGACCAGATTTTCTTCACCCTTCTCTGCTGTAGATCACATCATTGTCCCAGCTTCTGCATAGCATCCTTACTTAGAAGCTCCTCTATGTTGTTTGGCTGTCAAGAGGTCTTTTTTTTTTTTTAATTTTGGCAATGACAGAAGGAAAAAAATCTGCATAAATATTTTTATTTTCTTTTTTGTAGACGTGTCTGGTTTAGCTTAGTCCTTGCCATGCCTAGTTAACCATCTGCAGTAGTGGCACTGTCAGTAGTCCATAAATGTTGGGGTTGTTTGTTCAGGGCTTTTTGTTTCCTTGATTTTCTTAGTGAATGTGGTATGATACTAAGTAAATTTTAAGATCCAAACCAGAGCATTAAGTGAGATTGAATATGGGAAACCCACATCAACAAACAATATTTCCATCATCAGCCTTTTTGTTCCACTGAGGGATAACCACATCAGGAACGATGTCTAATGTGCTCTCTGATAACAGTAAACCTGTTCCCTCCTCAAAGATGAAAATCACTGCTGTCAGTCCAGGAATTACTGGATGGATTTCTCTGCTCTGTTCAGGAGGTGTATTTTATAAACACAGCAGCCCGTTCTGCTCCTAAATGTGTGTGCAAACCTTTCTGCTGTGATGTTGGTAGCCTGAGGACAGAGCTGCAGAGAGCAGCAGAGTGTGTGATCTGCTGCTCCCTGGCATCAGCCAGCCTGGGGCACTGCTGGCATTCCCCACTGCACCCCAAAACGTTCCCACTTAGAGGAAAGCTCCTAAAGCTGCAGCATTTTGTGGTTGTTTCACACTGGGACTGTGTGGCTGCGCCTGTGCCATGAACTGGGGGTTTGTAGAGATGGGAATTCAAAGCAGAGGCAATCAAAGGGTATCTTTTAGTAAGAAAAACGGCATTTTTCCTCCTGATTTGGCAGGAATGGGACAGAAGGAAAGAGATTTTGATAAGAATTTTCTGCTTCACAGAACTGTAAGGAGAAAGTAGGAAATACAGCTTTTGGCTGTGGCTGCAGGAGCTCCTCTTCAAATCCTCACCCTCCTTGTTAATTGTCCAAGAAATTTGGACTCTGATGGTTACATTCTCAGCAACAGTGAAGTGATTTTGGTGTTTTTCCTAAGATGTAATCCCTTTCTTAATAACAGATTCTGAGTGCCCACCTATAGTGGGTTTCTTTGAAAGCCTCATACAGAAATTTGAAACATTTTATTTATTTGACCAATTTTATGTGGCTGGGTGTCTGAAATTTTCCTTCTATTTTTTTTTATGCCATTTTTTTAAACATATTTTTCCAATATCTGCTTCAGGCTTTTAGGAAAATACCAGGACAATGGGAGGGGAGAAATTTGCTGGTTCCCGTGACTTGCAGTTAATCCAAAGCAGCAGAACTCTTTCTATGCCTAAATTATTGGCATTGGGCTTTTCACAAACTCTGAGTACTGTGACATATGAAACCATTTCCCATTATCAGTGCCAGCTCCCCTGCCAGCCCCCCAAGTCACTAAACAAATATTGTGATATGCTTGAAATTTGATTAAATCCATCTGACTTCCCAAGCATGGAATCAGCAAACTCTTAAAAAGGTGAAATGGTGCCTTGGACTGGCTGCTGCTGGTCCAGTGACAGCCCCTCTGTTTGCACAAACAGCTCCCTTTCCCATCCTCCTGCAAGGCCATGCCTTGGGCCAGGAAACCAGGGAAACCAGCTCCATGGCTGCACTTGGGAATTGGCATTCTGCTGGGGGAAGTGCCCCTGGGATAAGGCAGGAAACTATAGCTGGCCCTTCATTACATAATAATATAGAATATGAATATATTTAATAATATTTTAATAATATTTATTATTACTATAGCTGGCCCAGAATGACATTTTCGAGGAATTTCCCTTCCCAATGTGTCCCAATCTATGCTGCTGGATGGGCAGGAGGAGAGTTCATAATCTGATCAGATCTGGGCCCTTCCTGACACTCTTCCAGGCACTGAGAGTCTGGAATGTTGGATTTGGGTTTTGGGATGTTGGAGTTGGGATATGGGATGTTGGAGTTGGGTTTTGGGATGTTGGAGTTGGGTTATGGCATGTTGGAGTTGGGTTGTGGGGTATTGGAGTTGGATTATGGGATGGTGGAGTTGGGTTATGGCATGTTGGATGGGCACAGGTGCCTGGTTCCCTTCCAGCACCCCCAGCTAATGCAGGACAGGGCAGAGCTGCTCCCACCCCTGAGTTCTGCACTGGGCTGGAAATCCTGGTGCCAAGGTTCTGGGAGTGATGTTTCCCATTAGGAGAGGGCTTTGGAGGAGTCCAGATTCCTCTGAGCAACTTGGAAGGTGTCCTTGCCTATATCAGGGTACTTGATGATTTTTGGGGTCCTTCCCATCACGAACCCTTCTGTGATTCCATGATTCTGTGATTCCATTCCCCTGTCCAGTGGAATGTGTTCCTTCAACACTAACAAATATTTTCACCCTATGATAAAAAAAAAAAAAAGAATTTAATATCTGTCCATGTGTGGACTCCATTGAGTGCTCTGGTTGGTCAGAAATTCTTAGGATCCTACAATCATGTGTGACTATTCCTGTATGTCTCCTTTCCCTCCCTCAGCACTAATTTATCCTGTTATCTGCACCTGCCTTCCCTACATTAATTGGATTTTTCCTCTGTTCTGTCCTATTATTCTACATGCACACTCTCTCTCTCTAGTTAAGAACTGAAAGGACAAGCAAGTCAAAGGTAATGTCTGCTGAGTGTCCCTGATTCGAGCACCTTGTTGCCTGTAGTCCTGATTTTTGCCTGTTTGCTGCCCTGTAATTACCTGCTCCTGTATCCTTGAGGTCGTGGTCTGCCTTGGTGGTGCTTTGTTAGTTCTGGAATGCATGTCTGCACTGTGCCTTGGAGATATGGGAAATAATCTTTTTGGCATGATTGCTTTGGCTCCCGGGGTGCAGGTGATAAACACTGCAGAGAATGGAGTATTTTCTCCAGGTAATTGGTGGCTGTAGTGATTCTCCAGGGCTGCACTCACATCCTGCTGTTCATGACCCATCTGTCTGCAGAGCTTTTTTTGAAATAGAAATTACCAAGTTTTTTTTAGGAAGAACAAAGTCTGTTTAAAGCTTTTGTTTTGTTTCTAAAAGTCCCATTGCCAACATTCCACTGTCTGCAGATCATTTGTAATCTGCTCCACAAGTCCTGTGCTGCTTCTCTTCTGAGTGGTTGGTCATTGGGATCACATCTGCTGGTCAAACTGGTGTTTGATCATTGTACATGCTCTGGTTGTGCTCTGATACCCTGACCTGTTTGACTGCTGGAAGGAAGGAAAACTGAAAACCAAGTGGTGCTGGATGGTGGAGGAAGAAAAGCTGGTTTACAAAAGGGGACACAAAGGGCAAAAAATTGCTGGGTACTGTTGTTGTTTGATAAGAAAACCAGAAGAGTCACATGGTGCTGCTGTGCATGGACTGAGATTTCTTGAAGCAACAGGG
This sequence comes from Pyrgilauda ruficollis, assembly GCF_017590135.1. Classification (NCBI taxonomy): domain Eukaryota; kingdom Metazoa; phylum Chordata; class Aves; order Passeriformes; family Passeridae; genus Pyrgilauda; species Pyrgilauda ruficollis. The sequence continues at coordinate 943,928 of NW_024515764.1, forward strand.
CTTTGCGCAGCTAAAACTGAATGTGCAAAATGTTTTGCTGCCTTTGGCCAGGCATTTGAAATCACAAGTTATTTTAAAAATCATTATTAACATGGGCAACTTGTACCTTGAGAACAAAATGGTAACACATAAGGAATGAATCTTAGCTCAGCTGTAATTTGTAAGAGATAACTAACCCTGTATCTCTGTTTTTCTTGTTTCTTTCTTTTTCTTTTCATGCCTCCCAAGCAGACATCTGCCACTTCTCAATGCAGAGGTCAGTCACTTCTTTATGCAGCCTAGAAACGATCACAGAAGAGCCTGTCCTTGCCAGTGACAGCCATCAGTGCAGCCTTCTCTTCCCCCTGCCCGTTACCCCTTACAGTGACTTTGAGGAAGGATCTGGCTCTGACCATTCCACAGAAGCTCCATCAGAGGGAAGCAGATCACCCAACCAGCCTCAAGAGCCCCTACCCTCCAGAGAACAAGGAACCAACCTGGCTGCAGAAAACCAAGGGCAGGATGTCCCAGGAGCAGCTGACACAAGTTTAGCAGCCCCAGAGGATGAGAGGACAAGCGTGGCAGGATGTCCCACAGAAGGAAATGGCTGGACACAGTGCAGTGAGGCTGAAGATCAAGGTGGATCAGCAGCACATCCCCATAAAGCCAGGCTGGTAGAGGCAGCAGATCACGGTGCTGGCCAACCTGTAGGAAACTGCCAAAAGCAAAACCAACCAGGTCAGGTATCAGCAGACACAAAAAGCACCTCTGAATCCAAAGGGCAAAACCCAGGTGCTGCAGCTGTTCCACCCCAGCAAAGCAGAGTCAGTAACCACCCTCAGGCAGATTCTCCCCAGAAAACCCGAGCTGCACAGGCTCTCCCTGTCTCTGTTTCCCAGATGAGCTCTTACACGTTGGCGAGAAGGGCAAAGAGTGAAGGACTGAAGACACCAGACTCCTCAGCCTCAATAAAAATTCCGAGCAGCCAGTCTCCAGCAGCTGAAGTCTACTTTGATGCCACTGTCAACGACCGGATCTGGAGCAAGCTGGACTGCGGCAGCCACCGTGACAGCATGTCCTCCTCGTCCAGCATGTCCTCCAACGACACCGTCATCGATCTGTCCCTCCCCAGCCTGGCTCGAAAAAGCCTCCCGGACCTGGGCATGCGCCAGGACAGCCTGGAGCCCCTGGCCATCAGGAAGGGCATGCGCCCGCGCTCCGCCACCACCTGCAGCAACGAGATGCCAATGGTCAGCAAGAGCAAGTCCAACCCCAACCTGAGGTCTGGCCAGCTGCCGGCCGACGAGCTGTGCCCCCGGCCCCTGGCCAGGAGCCCTCAGGACGCCTTCTCGTCCATTCCTAGAAGGCACACCTGGAGCAGGCTCTACATGGAGAGTCTCAGGCAGTCCTCTAACAAATCCAAAGCGCATGACATGGTTGGGAATAACCAGACAAAGTCGAAAAGCCTCGGGGACCTTACCTCTGACGACATCGTGTGCACTTTTGAAAGCAAATACCGCAGCATCAGCAGGAGCTTCGTCACCCGCTCCATGCGGGAGCAGCGCCGCCCCTCCGGCCTGCGGCCCTCGGCCAAATCCCGGGACGAACTGACTGAGCAGCTGAAGAAGCTGACAGCCTTCCAGCAGGAAAACGACATCACCTCCCCCATCAGCCTGGAGCCCAGCGAGTCGGAGGAGGAGGGCGAGAGCGTGGGGCTGCTGCGCCGCTCGTCGTCGCGCAGCCAGAGCCGCGTGCGCTACATCGCCAACAGAGCGCGGCAGGCCCAGGAGAGGCAGCGCCTGCAGGGCCGGGCACAGCTCGGGCACAGCAGCCCCATCGAGGAGAGGGGCAACCCCGAGGGCGCCTGCAGCGTGGGCAGGGCCGGCTGCACCGACCTCGCTGCCCACACGGCCCTGGCGGCCTCGCCCAAAGCCCAGCCCGACTGCGCGGCGGACACCGAGGTGTTCTTCATGCTCAAACTGTGACCCTGGCAGCGCTGGGCACTGCTTGCACTCCTGTCACAGCAAAACACCTGAGAGGCCCCAAGCGTCCTGTGCTTCCTGGCCTTCCCTTGAGCCAAGGGTGCTTGATACCACGACTCCAAGGGAATAGATGAGGATTCATTTTTAATTGCGCTTTGCCCAGCCTCCGATTTGGCCTCCTTTGTGTGTGACCACTTCTTGCGTTTGCAGTTTGCTCTTGGTCTTTACTAATTTCAATAATTCTTCTGACAATAGTAACCTTGATGTGTAACAGCTAAATGTGATGCTAATGACGGCTAAGGTGAATTTTGCTCTTACAAATCATGGATCCGTGAAAGGAGGCTGGACTTTAAATCACATTTTATTTTCTGGAAGAGTTTGAGGCCTCTGAGGGTGTGAATTAATAATGTAGTAGATACAGTCCATCTTCCATCGTGGACCTGCTTATTTCAGTGAAAATCCATATTTTCTCTTTGAAGAAAACTTCTCTTGTTCCAAAGCAATGCTTTTATAAACCCAGCCTGTTTATATATCTATATATATATAAATATCTATATATATACACCTGTGTGTATGCAAAGATGTGTCTGCACATGTATGTACACATGCACACCCTGAACCTGAACTGTGACTGCTCCTTGTCTCAAGGCATTGTCTGAGGGAATTGAGACAGGAGAGAGAAGGGAATGGCTAAAAATAGAAATATCTTCTGACTTTACTTCAGAAATGGCTACGAAGCATGTTAGTCTTTTCTTGAAACAGCACTGTCCCTTCTTATGGTATTTTAACAATGCTGCTGTACATAGCACTTTTTGGATGAATTTTACTATTTCTGTATTGCACTGCCATGCAAAATTTTCAATTATATGTTTAAAAAAAAAAAAAAAGAGATATTTAATTTTTTTAGATGGACATATTTAGAATTAAATAACAACATAAACAGAGTAATAATTCTTCCTCCCCCCTTTTTTTTACTTTTTATTTTTAGGGATGTTGTCATGTGTCCCCCCCCGTCCCCAGTTATGATGTCATTTATTATAGATGTACATTTTATCAGTGATGGAGAAGAATGTTTACTGAGATGCATTTTAAAGAGAAACAGAGTTTTAATTTTATTTCAGACTGCATAGAGTCCCTATTATTGAGAGGATATTTTGCCTTTGTAATGATTCTTTTGTGTATATTGCAAAATTTAAAAATTTGTTTGTAAAACCACCTTACACTACTAAAATAAACATATTTAACCTCCCAGCTGGTGACTCTTTAGCTGTAACACAACACTGGGGTTTGTGATACACAAACATCGTTCATTCTATCTGCTTTGTTTTTCAGCTTCCTTTGTGGATAACATTTAATTTTACTCTTTTTCAGAGAGGTAGCCAGTGCAAACCCACTCAGATTTTCTCAGGTCCTCTGGAACCTGTGCAAGGATTAGCAGAGACTGACATTGTGTGGTGTGAGACACAGCACAGGAGCTGGGGCAGGATGAAAATTCTGGGGCAACTGGTGGAATTAGTAGCCAAACAAACAGAAGGAGCTGATCCATCCTGGAGCAGCTGTACAAGTAACACAGATGGCCCTGTTGCATCACTGAGGGGGTTTAAAGTCTGGCTGAAAATGCTGCAGCACAGTTTTGCTCTTCACCTGTCACTTGATTGAAAAATCACTTCTATTCCTGTCCCAGCAAAGTGCACAGTGAAAGTGGATTTTACTGCCTTCACACTCCTCCTGGAAGGGCTGTCACTTGTGGAGCTGGGAAGGGGCTCTTGGTTCTAATTTTAGTATCACTCGGCCACAAGAATTTAAACTCTGAGATACCAAAACAGTAACAAAATTTAAACTCTGAGATTTCAAAATGTAAGGCTGACTGTGTTATCACCATGACACGGCGATGGGGCTGGAGGGGTTAAATTTCCTGATTAAATCTTTTCAGATGCTCTCCCTTACGTTTTGTCTGAAAATATTCCCTCAGTTTTCCAGGCTGGCTCAGATCTGCACAGCTTGTCTGCAGGACTCAGATCCTGCAGATCCCAGGGCAGCTTTGTGCAGCAGAGCTTTGGGATGTGCACCGAGGTGACCCCACAGCATCACTGCAGGCTCTGGAGGGAAGGAGGTGAAGCTGCAGCAGAACGTGTGATCTGCCAAGAGGAGCCTCCCATTGTGTCCCAGCACAAAGCAAATTTCATTAACATTCTCTGGATGAAAAAATCATTCGTGTAATACTTTAATTTCGGGCTGAAAAGCTGCAGGGAGCCGCTGCTTTTGTAACTTTAATGCTTTTGTAGCTTTAATGGCAAGTACATGCAACTTTACAGCTTTGGAAAGTCAATGTTTAAAAGGCCTATTTGTGTCTTCTCAAAGACTGAGTCTCACAATCAGATTATTTTCATCTTTAATTGATTAAGCAACACTCGTTAAATGAATGCACCTCACAGGAGGCAGTGTCATGGAGCACTTTAAAACATTTACCTTCATTCAGACTTTTAACCAACAGAGTTTGGATTTAAATCATTAGGGTACATGTGAAATTTGCCCTCTTGCTTCCAGATTAGTACCAACCACTTTTACAGCTTGTTTTGTGACACTACATAAGACTGATCATTCATCATGTATTTATTTATTCCTGTAAGTGGAATTTATTCCAGCATTTAAGAATTATTTGGAATTTAAGTCAGCAGAAGGTCACAGTTTTGCTCTTCATTCTTCTGCTTTTCCTGTGCATCCTGGGACTCCTGGATGTGGATTCAGTTCATTAAATGGTAAAATCTGAAATCCAAAGTCTCCAGATCACGAGCAGTGTATTGGACATGGCTGGATGTGGGATTATGGGCTCTGTTCCTCCAGCCCGGCCTTCATGAGCACTGATAATGAACATTCAATTGTGTCTTTCAAAGCTGATTTTGTCTGTGCGGTCAACAGGCAGGAAAACGGGCACAGCTGCTGGGGACAGCTCCAAAGGGAGGAATTTTACAGCAACACCACAGGACAGAGAGAGAATTTCGTGAGTCCTGGTGCAGCATCCAGCTGTGGAACCAGCAGCTTCCAAAGGCTGTCCTCTGGTGTGGCCTCCTCCTTCCCCGAAGCCCCAGGTGTCCCCTGGTCCAGCTGCACACTCAGAGGCCACTCCTCCTCCTCCTCCTCCTCCTCCTCCTCCTCCTCCTCTCCCGGGTATTTAACCCAGCGCGGGATGCCCAAACCTGCGGGATGCTCACTGCTCTGCCGGGCATCCCGAGCAGCTCCCGGACGGACAGACAGACAGACAGACAGACGGGCCCAAAGGAGTCTCTGTAAGTGAGAAACTGCCTTCCATTCGTGCTCTGCTTCTGGCAAGGGGCAAAGCCTGCTGCCACCGGCTCCTTCCTGGCTTTTTAACCCAGATTTGCACCCTGTCTGTGCTCTTAGATCAGCAGCGTGTTTAACAACTTTCTGTTCAAGGTGATGCCAGCAATACCAGCTCTGATCACTTCGGGTTTTTTCACAGGAGGCCACTTGAAATCATCACAAAGATTATTTTTGTTGCATGTACCAAATTGTAAGGGAAAAGGAACAGGAATTTAGAGGCTAAACTTACCAGGAAAAGCACAGCTCCTCCCTGGCTCAGCCTGAGCTACTTCTTTTCCTTTTTTTTTCCCATGTGGTTGATGCAGCTGCTCAGTTTTTGTGCTGCTCTGGCAACAGCCAAGAGCAGCAGCTACTTTGTCTAAAAAGTAGTTGTAGAATAAAGTCAGTGTTTGTTGGTTTTCTCAGCTTTTGCAGAGATGGGGCAACTGAGACGTGTTTTAAAAGTTTTTATTCCATTATCAGTCTCTTGTGAGACGCAAGAGATGTAAAACTCAATGCCATCCCATCAGAAGCCAACCTATTTCCTGGTTACGATACAGTGCATCTTTCACAGCTCTAATTCTCTAAAATATCTGGTTTTTTTTGCAAAGCCATATGTTGAAACTTGTTGAAATTTGTTTCTAGTTCAACCTCTCTCTCAACAATGTCATCTCTATTCCATGGCCTTCCTAAATCAGCACACCTCATCTCAGTATTTGCATACAGATGTACAAGACTGTATAAGCTTTCTATCAGGTTTTGAGGGTTCTTTACAAATCCATTTCCCACAAGTGTTGGCTGATGTACAGCTCAGATCTCAGCCCTCTCCTCTGGGATCCTTTCACAAGGAGCAACATTTTCCCATTTGACAGAATTCTTTAACAGCAGCAACAACAAAATCAGCATAGAAATTTAATCTGGAAAGAACCTTCTGTGGAGGTTTTAGTTATTTCTCTCATTAGGGAAAATGAGTGAGGGAAAGTGCTGAGCTGTAATGCTGGGAGTTTTCATAGGATGCAGGATTGGGAAATTTCCTAAAAGCTGATGAGGTAAGGTCACGAAATCCAGTGTTTTCTGAGCATCAGTCAGCCACAAGTAATGCCATGTGTAGTATATTTTTGCCTACACACTCTCATAAATGGTAAGTTTTCCTGGGCATTTAAAATTTATTTTTTATCATTTCTGGTGTAATGTTGTCCTGTATCTTGTTGGGCAACAAATACCATTAAAATATTGCTGCTGCTTCCTCTCCTGCCCTTTCCCTGGGGGGGAACCCACAGGGAGAGAACCACCAGTGGGTAAATCCCCTTTTTTAGGTTTGTCACATCCTTTTTCCTGCAGTGGGGACTTCACCAGAGCCTTTCTTTAGTGTTTGCTCTGGCTGAGCTCAGCAGTGACTGTTTTCAGCTGGAGACTTGATTTGGAATTGTGGCTCTACAGAAAAAGGAGCAGAAAATCCAGGACAAAGTGATCTCACCCAGTGATGAGGAACTGCAGAACCAGCTTTAACTGCTTGCCTTTCACCTCCAGCAGGAAGGTTCCTGTAGAGCAGCAGGAGTTTCTGCTCCAATGGATAAATCACTTCACTTCACAATCTGTGTGCTTACAGCCCTGCTGCTCCTGAGGGAATCAAGCCAGGCAGGTGAGGAAAAGGATCCAGAAGCTTTGGCTGCACACAAACCTGGTTTTATTCTTCTTCAGATCATTCATTCCTTCAGTTTTTACCTGCCAGTCCTTGAAGGATTTTGTCCTAATCTCAGAATTTGCTTTCAAATGGGTTATTAAGAGATTCCCCAGGGCTCACCTGGTGGCTGGGACTTTGTGAGTGCTGCCACCAAGTGCCTTTGATGTCCCCAAGTGCCTTTGATGTCCCCAAGTGCCTTTGCTGCTACAGTTGAAAACCAGATGACAGAGATGGGGGAAGATGAAAAAAGCCAAGAAAAAGGGTGGGTTTAGGTGTGGTTACTGTGGCTAAAGCTGCACTTCTGTGAGTTTATGGTCCCTTGAGCTGCAGCAAGGTGTGCTGAGGATGGGGGAGAAAACTGAGGGGAGGTGGCCAGTCCTGACCAGTGCCAGGAGCCTCTTTCCCAGGAGCCTCCCTTTGGAAGGCTGGGCAAGCTCAGGGTAGCAGGAGCAAAGAAAAAGCTGATTTTTTTACAGCCACAGTCTCTTCCTGCAACCACCAACCTACGGGGAAGGGAGGGATGAGCCCTTCCCTTTGTCCTGTGCTGCTGCAGCCTCCCAGGAGGATTCCCAGGAGGATTCCCAGGATTTCCAGGAGGATTCCCAGCAGAAGCCTTGGTGCTGGGCAGTGTCCCTGCCATGACCTGGGGTTGGTGCTGCAGCCCCATCAGCCCTGGGCCTTTCAGGAGGGCTCACAAAGGGGCTTTGAGCTGGGAGCCCTCAGAAGGCTCTGCTGCCTTCCAAGGAACCCCACGGGGCCTCCAAAAGCTGCTGCTGGCTTTAAAGGGTTTCTAAAGGGAGACAAGAGAACTCCTTTGTGGAGATTTCCAGCCCCCATGGAGAAGTGTAGTGGAGAGGGGAAAAACAGGTTTTGTTTTACAATAATGTGGAGTTCAGCACAAGGCCAGAAAATGCAACACCAAAGAAGGAAAAATAAATACATAATGAATGAATATGCTGTTATATTTAGAGAAAAACTCACAGCTTTTGCTTGAAAGAGTGAAAACATCCTGCATTTTTTGGTTTATCTTGAGGGATTTTTGGCTTTTGTGCTGTGAATTCCCTGAGTCCAAAGAGCAATGCTCAGCAGATCCTAGAAAAATCATCCCAAGCAATTAATAAGCAATATATTGACAAAATTGTGGTTTTAATTCTGCATCTCAGCTGCAGAGCCTGCCAGCAGTAGGGGAAAGGAAGGGTAAGAAAAAACAGTGTCTGGGAAGTGGGTGGTGAGGAAATTTTGGCTTCTCCTCAGGGGAGGATGGGGCTTGGCAGGAGAGGGGGAAGGTCTGGGCTGTGTGAGGAAGAAGAGCTGGTGCTGCCCCTCCTCAGGGATGGACTGGCTGTGCAGGGGTCCCTCAGAGGGTGAGGGACATCAGGTGACATCATTAAGTGACATTAGAACCTCCTGCAGCCCCTCTCTGCTGTTTCTGCCTCCTTTTGTGTCCCGGGGGAGGAAACAAGGGGAATTTGGGAGTTGGGGGTGATGTTCTGACTATCTCAGTGCACTGTGAAATGAGGAGCTGTGAACACAAGCCCCACACAAATCTGATTTTGTTGTGTTTTTCCAGGAGCTGGGAGGAATGATGATGCTGTGGGTAAGGTATGTCTGAGTTCATTAGTGCAGAGCCACTAACGAAGGCGTGGGGCAGATGATCTTACATATTTAATTCAGAAATAGTGATCAGAATGTAAAAGATTTTTGTCTTTAAAGAGTTATTATTTTAAGTACACTGTTCATGGCTGGCCGTGTCTCTGTAGCTGTTTTCCTTTGTTTGTTTTTGTGGGGTTTTTTTTGACTGCATTTTTTGTCCAGAGCTCAAAATTCAGTTGTGCCCCAGGGAAGAACCTGCCAGTAGCCCTCTCTTCATGGCTGTTAGAGTTGGGGAACTTGTAATCACAGCTTTCCACTCAAAGCTCATCCCTCAAACCCTTCCACTGCACAGAAAGAATTAAACCAAGATCCTTTGGCTCCTGGAAGGACAGAGGTTTCTTTTGCACATTTTGTACTGCATACATATATTTATATATTCACACACACATCCTCTCTCTGTCTAGAAAAAAATCACCCTGCAATTTTCCAATAAGCAGATACATTTAAGACCAACAAACCTCACGGAATCTGACACTTCACTAGAAAAAGCTACAATTTTCCTGAAGTGGCTTTGATGAGGAATCCTCTCGAGTGGGTGACTGTAAAATTGGAAGATTTATCTTTAACTTCCAGAAATGAATCCAGTTTTCCTCTCCTCCTCCTCCTCTCAGGTTTCCAACTGTTCTGTGTCTCCTGGAATTGCTCTCTAATGAGACCTTAATTGGCTGCTAATTCTTTTGTCTGCAGCAGGAATTGGTCCCTTGGGGAGGCTGTACACTCCATCTGAAGATGTGCAGCAGCATTTGCAGTGATTTTTGTTTGCACCAGGCAATGAAGTGAAACGCTGTGATTTATTCATTATTATTAGCAGGTTTAGGGCCGGTTTAACCCCCTAAACCTCCTAGGTCACCCCAAAGTAGGGCCCAGCCTGGTGGGGCCATGCTGGCACTTTGAAATCCAGGAGTTCCTCAATTTCTGCTTGGCAGGGCACAGATCCCCGGGGAGCAGGAGAGGGACTTCCAACCCTGACTGTCACAACCATCCTGGTAAGGCCGTGCCAGTGGCAGGGAGCAGCTGGAGCTGCGCCTTGCGTTTATTTCATTTATTTTATTGATGTGCAGGGGGGGTTTTGGGCTGGCTTTGACAGGGATGTCCCTGCTCCTGGCAGGGTTTTGGGGGCTGGCTCAGGGCTGTGGAGGTGCCAGGTGCCTGCAGTGGGCACAGGGAGGATTCAGGGGGTGTCACTGGGGGCTCAGGGCTGTGTCAGCGCTCTGGGGGGGCAGCCAGGTCTCTCTGCTGGGCTGTACCTGAGGGGCTCAGTCCCCTGAGTGTTGTTTGTAAAGGTCACACAGGGACAAACCCAGGGATAAAATCCCCCAAATGCATCACCAGGTGCTTCAGACAAGCAGGAGAAGCTGCAGCAGTGAATTTTCTGATCCTGTCGTGTGCCTCACCTGAGGCTTTGCTGGGCCAGAATGAAAATATTTGGCTTTTAGGCTGAGAAGAGATTTTCACATATTCCTGTGCTGCCTGTGACCTGCAGGATGCAGCTGCCCTGGGGGTGGTTCACGTCTCCAGGGAATATCTTCCCAGTCTGGAAACAAGGAATTTTACTGATAGCAACATTTTCCAGGATTTTGTCTCCCTAAAATTCCCAACTTTTTTGCAGGGATAATTCCTCTTTTCCCCCCCAAAACTTCAGCAGGAGCCCAATTGCACTAAAGCAGGGGGTCAGGAATTTTTGGGAATTCTGGAATTTGGGGGGGATTCTCTCTGTGATGAGAACACCCTGGTTTGAGGCAGCCCTGGGAATTTCCATGGATTTCGCATCCCAAAAATCCCCAAATAAAAAAAAAATCCTTCCCCAGCCCTGCTGGAATTCCGGGAAACTTCAGAAATTTGGGAATTTTTTGGGGGAAAAAATCCTGGAAAATGTTGATATCAGTAATAATAACAATAATAATAGTAATAGTAATAATAATAATAATAATAAATATTAATATAAATAATAATAAAAGAAAGAAAAAACAGGAAAAAAAAAGGAGAAAAACAAAAGTGGAGAGGAATAACGGGGCGGGTTTGCCACGGCCGGGTTTATCCCCCCTGGGCTGATCTGGGTGTGTGTCCGTCCCTCCCAGGAGGATCCCTACGTGATGGTGAGGGGAGCAGAGCTGGAGGGGTACTGCATGGAGCTGCTGGCAGCCCTGGCGGGGATGCTGCGCTTCCAGTACCGCGTCAGGGTGGTGGGCGACGGCCAGTACGGCGCCGTGGCGGCCGGCGGCAACTGGAGCGGCATGATCGGAGAGATCCTCAGGAGGGTAAGGCCCAGGCTGCTCCCCACCCACCGTGCAGGGGCAGGAGCAGCTGCTGGGATTCCTTAGGGATGGAGGAACTCGGAGTTGTGCTGCCTGGATGGTGCAGAGGTCGTTTTTGCTCCCTTTCCCTGGACCGTGCTGGCAGCAATTCAGGCTGCGGCGAGTGGCGCACGAACAGGGACGTGGATGTCTGTGGATGTCGTGCAAAGCTCCTTTTTGCTTCCTTACCCTGGACTCTGCCAGCAGCAATTCAGGCTGCTACACCTGGAGAGGAGGAGGGATGAGCAGCAAGACTGGGAGTTGGGTTTGGCCTGCAGGGATGGAAATACAAGGAGACACAGCCACAGCAGGAAAGCCCTGCTACAGCCAGGCACTCCCTCTTGTCTGTCTCAGTGTTTCTCTGCAGCCTGTGAGACTGTGCAGACACCTTGGCAAAACCTACCCTGAGTTTAACCCCTGGGTGGGACCCTTTTCAGTCAGATAAGCAATGCCCAGGCACTTTATATGCATTTCAGCCCATCAGGTGCACTCCCTGTGGCTGATGTTCTGTCACCTGAGACTCATCTCAGTCAGAATGGCAATGCCCAGGCTCTTCATGCACATTTCACCCCATCGGGTGCACTCCCCATGGTTGATGTTCTGTCACCTGTGGGGAGCACTTCACTTCAAGCTCTTTGCCCCTCTGAGCTCAGTCTGTGCCCAGCTCTCAGCCGGAGTCAGACAGGAGCAGCCTTTTCTTCTGGAGTAAACCCAGCCTAGCTCCTGCTGCAGAAGGAAACCAGATACCAACCAGCACCTCGCTGTGAATGATTCCATGGGTGGAATTCCATTCCCGTGATTCCCATGGGAAACCTGTCCTGCTCCTTGGGGCTCACGTCCCAAGGCTGTTGACCTGGAGATGTGATGCCATTTCTGTGGGAATCTCTAAAATTAGGGGGTTTTGGGAAAGCTGCAAAAGGCAGGTTTTAGAGCCAGTAGAACTAAGCTCTAATCTGTAAGATTTGTCAGTGGAAAAATTTTATAAGAAGTAGAAAAGTAAGGACAAACAGAATAATGGTTTGTGTATTAATGCTTGTCTAAAATAACTCTCTAAGTTACAAAAAAAGCATATCTAGTAAAATATTAGGAAATTCTAAGTTTAATAATGGAGCTCTGTAATAACGGAGCACCCACCCACTCAGCCAGGGAAGCACCTGCTTGAGGGACAGAAATATTTGAGGGATAGAAATGTTCCCTGGGCTGGTGGCTGACTGGTTTTTATCTCCTTGGCAGGAAGCTGACATTGCAGTGGCTCCGCTGACTGTCACTTCAGCCAGGGAGGAGGTGGTGTCCTTCACCACACCCTTCCTGCAGACTGGGATTGGGATCCTGCTCCGCAAGGACACGGCCTCCCAGGACATGTCCTTCTTCCACTTCCTGTCTCCTTTCAGCAAGGAGACCTGGACAGCTCTTCTATTTGCTTACCTGCTCACGTGCTTCTGCCTCTTCCTTGTCGCCAGGTACAAATGCATTTGTTTCACAGATTGTGTTCAAGTCAGTGCCTTTCTCACCTATGAAAAAATTAGGAAGTCCCAGAGCTTTTTGCTCTGAGGAACCTCCTGCACAGCTCTAGTACAATGGCTAAGAAAGCTTAAACCCTGTCAGATTAAGCCAGCATTACGAGTGGGACCTTCCCATGAAGAATACCAGATCTCTTGATGGGGATTATTTTTATTTTTTCCCCTCTGAATGTCTGGTTTTATCCTGTCATTTTCCCACAGACTGAGCCCCTGTGAATGGAACGAGCCAAAGAGTGAAGAGAACCACTTCACCTTCCTGAACAGCCTCTGGTTTGGGGCAGGAGCACTGGCCCTGCAAGGTGAGCTGGGAGGATGCACCAGGGCAGCTCTGGGAGCAGCAGGGTTTTCAAGATGATGGTGCACCCACCTCCTTCTGTGACACTGGGGTGAAAAGCTGTCTTAGCAGGGACACTTGGAGCACTAAACCAGTTTGGGAAGGTGTGAGTACAGACCTGCTGGGCTTGTGCAGGTGATTGACTCTGGCTGGGGAACATTTTCTGCTCTGGGCAATCACGGCTTGGGGCAATGCCCAGCTGAGCAGGTAGGGCTGCTTTGTACGGAGGATTTTTTTTTTTGTGCCACTGCTGCTGCCCAGAGCAGCACAGAGGGGCCCTCCAGGCTCAGGCTCTGTGCAGCTGCAGGGCAGGGTCTGCACTTTGCCTTTATTTAAAGCGAAGTCTGTAACTCAGTCTGCTGCATCTGCAGTTCTTGGTGTGTCTCTGGCCCCACGTCCCCTGCGGTGTGATTTATGGTGATTTATTGGCTCCCTGTGGTGCAGGTGCCACCCCCCGGCCCCAGGCACTCTCGGTGAGGGTCATTGCTGTGGTCTGGTGGCTCTTCACCCTGGCCCTGCTGGCCGCCTACATCGCCAACTTCACGGCCCTGCTGAGCTCCGGCAGCGAGCAGCTCCCCATCCAGACCTTCGAGGACCTGGTCAAGCAAAGGAACCTGGAGTTTGGGACACTGGAGGGCTCCTCGACTTTCTACTACTTCAAGGTGCAGAGAATCTCCTTGTGCCCACACCCAGGGCTGCAGGACTGCTGAGCTGGGGCTGAGTCTCACAGCTCAGGCCTTACAACCCCTACAGCACCCTCGTCACTGTTGACTCCCTCAGTTTTCCTGGAATACTTCAAATATACAATTATTGTTCTGTTCAGCCCTTCCTCCACCTCTTCTCACAGGAAAGCAGGCACAGAATTCTTATTTTGTTTTGAATTCTCCTTTTAAAATCTCTGTACTCTGCAGGGGCTGTCCTTGTGTACCTCGGGCAGCAGGTGACACTTGTACCCCTGTGTGATGCTTGTCCCCAGTGTTGGGGACAATCTGTGCTTGCAGGGCTTCACACATGGTTTAAGTGCTCTTCTTCTCCAAACTGTTTTACAACCCTTGAACATACAGGCAGATTTTAATTTTTTTGGTGGTTGTCAAACCCTTGAGTTTGACACTTGGATTTTTTCACACTTGGGTTTGACATTTGAGTTTGACACTTGGATTTCTGGGCTGCAGAACTCCAAGAACCCCATCCACCAGATGATCTATGAGTACATGGAGAAGAGGAGGGAGCACGTGCTGGTCAAGACCTACCAGGAGGCCGTGCAGCGCGTGATGGACTCCAACTACGCCTTCATCGGCGAGTCCATCTCGCAGGACCTGGCGGCCGCCCGCCACTGCAACCTCATCAGGGCCCCCGAGGTGATCGGGGCCCGTGGCTTCGGCATCGCCACCACCCAGGGTGAGTCCCTGTCCCCTCTGCTGCCCCCCTCCTCCCTGGGACAGCAACGGGCCGGAGCCACCACTGCTGTCAGGGCGAGCAGAGTGAAAACGCTGCGTGGCGGGGTCACTGCTCTGTGGGGAATTAACACTGGCTCTCACTTTGGACTCTAGTGCGCAAATATTCCATCTCTGGTGGCCTTGGCCCCAGGAATGCGGGTCCCCTAATGCAGTGAGCAGGGGACAGTCTGCTCGTGTTCTTCCCAAAGCACCTTCACTCTGCCCTTATCCTCCAGGTGTAACCACCCTCTGTGGCCAGGGCAGGATCAATGTTAGCCAGGAAAAGCCTTTGGCAGGCGGGGCTGTGTTCGGTGACACCTCTGACCCCTTTAACAACATCTAACTAAACCATGGCTGGGAGCTCTCCCATCCTCCCCTCTCTCCTCTCCCGCTGCCCAGCATCCCCCTGGACCAAGCCTCTGTCCATCGCCGTGCTCAAGCTGCGCGAGTCGGGCGACCTGGACTACCTGAGGAACAAGTGGTGGGAGAGCAGCTGCCTGCGCCAGAGCCGGGAGCGCTGGGGGCCGCTGGAGCCGCCGGCGCTGGGGGGGCTCTTCCTCACCCTGGGCATCGGCCTGGCCCTCGGCATCCTCGCCGCCCTGGCCGAGCTCTCCAGCAGCAGCCGCCGCGCGGCCGCGCACGCCAAGGTGGGCCCTGGCTCCTGCTCCTGCTCCTGTCCTGCCCCCAGTGTCCCTTCTTCCTCCAAGGTGGGCCCTGGCTCCTGCTCCTGCTCCTGTCCTGCCCCCTGTGTCCCTTCTTCCCCCAAGGTGGGCCCTGGCTCCTGATCCAAGCCCCTGATCCAAGCCCCATCCTGTGTCCCTTCTTCCACCAAGGTGGGCCCTGGTTCCTGCTCCTGTCCTGCCCCCTGTGTCCCTTCTTCCCCCAAGGTGGGCCCTGGTTCCTGATCCAAGCCCCATCCTGTGTCCCTTCTTCCCCCAAGGTGGGCCCTGGCTCCTGCTCCTGTCCTGCCCCGTGTCCCTCCTTCCAACAACATATGCCTTGGCTCCTGCTCTGAGCCCCATCCCGCCTCCTGTGACCCTGCTTCCACCCAGGTGGACCCTGGCTCCTGCTCCAGGTCCTGTCCTGCCCCCTATGTCCTTCCTTCCACCAAGGTGGGCCCTGCACCTTGTCCTGTATCCCCGTGTCCCTCCTTCTACCATGGTGGGCCTGACTCCTGCTCTGAGCCCCATCCTGCATCCCTGTGTCCCTCCTCCCTCCAAGGTGACCCCTCACCTTGTCCTGCCTCCCCTGTGTCCCCCCTTCCACCAAGGTGGGCCCTGCACCTTGTCCTGTGTCCCTCCTTCCACCAAGGTGGGCCCTGGCTCCTGCTCTGAGCCCCATCCTGCCTCTCCATGTCCCCCCTTCCACCAAGGTGGGCCCTGCACCTTGTCCTGCTTTCCTATGTCTCTCTCCAAGGTGGGCCCTGGCTCCTGCATTTAATCCTGTCCTGTCCCCTGTGTCCCTCCTTTCACCGAAGTGGGCCCTGCATCTTGTCCTGTCCCCTGTGTCCCTCATGCACCAGCATTTCCACCCTGCTCTTGGTTTTCTAAGGAAAGCTGTGAGGGGGTGAGGGGAGGCTATGCAGTTACTCCTTAAAGTGCCAAAATTTCACAGCTTGGGCTGTGGGATGGGTTTGTAGCCTGAACGGCATAAATATAATAGATAGGAATAAAATAAACCCCCTGCACCCCTTTCCCCCCCACCCAAAAAAAAAAAAAAATTAAGTAACATTCCCTGAACTCCCAAGGCAGCCAAATTGCATTCCACTGCCCTGGGTGTTAGAGAGGACAGTAAATGATCCTTAATGAGTTTACTCCCAGTGGTGGCTGTTCTTTAGTCATAACACAAGGCAAACACACACAGAGTGAAACTGCATCAGTGTCCCAGCGTAAACCCTTGGTGCTCCTGCTCTCCAGCCCTCCCAATGTGCACATGGAAAAGATGGATCCACAGAACAACCCACCCACAGCTTTGTCTCCCCCCTTCTCTTTCAGAAATCTTGCTGCTCTGTTTTCACAGAAGAAATCTGCACTCGTCTACGCATAAAAGGAGCCGCCAGACAAAGCCAGGAGACGTCAGGGAAGGCAAATGCTTGAGGAGCTTTTGCTGTGTTAGGGTTGTGCCACGTCCTAGGAGCTGTATCAGCGTAGGAAGATGTTTTTCTGCTAGTCTAGAGTGTTAGTTTGCTAATTACACACACACACAGCACTTCTGGAGTGGTGGTGGAGCTGCAGACACAAGGAAATTAAGTGGCTTGGAAGAATTTAAACTGCTAAGGGCTAGAGTGGAACTGTGACAAATGGACAAACTGGAGCAGAGCTGGCCAGGATGGTGGATCCATGGTTAGGTTTGAAGTTCACCCTGTAAGTCCATCAAGGCCTGTAGGAGGAAGTGACTGGGGACAGGTTAATGTGAAGCCTCTGCTACTAATTCCTGTGTGAGGAACAGTCGTGGAACATCAAAGCTCTTGTCTGTCTCTTGTAATCAGCAACAGCAGCTTAAGCCTTGCAGCTATGAATAGCCTCACCCTGAGCAGGAGGGGCTGGTCCCTGGGAAGGTAATTCCTGGATCAGAAGTGACAGTGCTGCTGTGTAACCCCAAACAGGCTGCACCCCAAAGCCCAGAAAGGGAGCCCCTGCCACCAAGGAAGCACCTGAGCTAAGAAATGGCAGGCAGGGCTTGTCCTTTGTCCCTTCCCATCACAGGATAAGGGCCTCTGGTGGGTGACAGAGAATGTTTTGTTCTCGTTGCCCAAGAAATGAGGATTGACAGTGGAAATCTATCAGTACCAGAGCAGGGAAGGAGTGCAGGGATGAGTCAAACACAGCACAGCCCCAGCTCCCCTGCAAGGGGAGATGTGAGGGTGTTTTGCATCACTCTCCTGCTCTCAAACAATGCTGAAGTTCAGGGGAACAGTTTTCTCAGCTGCATGTTAAACATCTTCCTCATTAAGCTGTTTTCCCTTCAGAGCTGGGATGACTGAGGCATTTAAGTGTTAGGGCAAATTGGTGGTGAAATCACTCCATTTGTGAACTGCACAGCTGAAGGAGGGAAAAACAAATTGGGTTCCTTGGGAATGGCTGTAATTGCACTGCAGGAACAAAGCCACCAATCCTTGTCAGTCCCAGCAGGGAGAACTGAAAGGAACAGGAACCAAGGGGGCTCAGGCTGGGAACTTGTGGGTGATCCTGAATCCAGCACTGCACATCCCCTGGGAGGGGAGCTTAGTGAGACTCAGCTTCCAGCTGCTGTGAAGGAATTCAGGGCAGCTGCAGGACTCCCTCCCTCATCCCTCCTGCTAATGGAACCAACAAGGGGTTAGGAATTCCAGGTTTTGGGAAACCAGAGCTGGTCCCTAACTCAGACTGCAACAGCCCTGGCTCAGTCACAGCCTGAGCAAAATTGTGGGGTGAGAAGGTGGATCAGCCCTTCCATCAACTGAGCTGCACAGAGCAGGAGAGCTTTAGGTAAGTCTAAAAGCTGAAAATGCAACGTCAGAAAATGCAACATCAGGTTCACTTAGCACTTAAAAACTATTTGGTAGGTGCTGTGTCACTGCTGGCAGAGTAGGCAGAGATGTATAAAAAAAGGTTTCATTGACATTTAAATATATTTCTATATGAATGTCTCACAGAACAAAAAAATAAAGTCTTTTCATCACAAATACTGCAGCATTAAAATAAACACTTACCAAAATAAACAATGAGTGATATACATATATATATTTGAGTGTGTAGACTATAGAGTGAATCATATTGTCGCTTTTAAAGTCACAAAAGCACAATATAAATACGGAATTTCCTGTGAACTCTTGTCCCTGTTGTAATAAAAATACATTCTTTACAGTTAAAGTAAAACTAGTGCAAGTCCATCAGCTGTGCCAGCTCCATCATTTACAGGGCACTTCGTACTTGAAGATGACGCTGAAGATTTTGCCCCCGAGGCGGTCGGCGAGCCACGAGTTCTTGATGACGGCCAGCTTGAGGCTCTCACACCTGAGCACGGCGTAGTAGTTGGTGTGGATGGCCCTGCCCATGCCCTCGATGACCACCAGGTCCGTCTGCCGCTCCCGCACCAGCACGGCCAGGCCCTGGTCCAGGCGGCTGCAACACAGCGCGGTCAGGGCGGCTGCACTGCGGCCACACCTCGGCCGCACTGCGGCCACACCTTAGCTCCATCTTCAGCCCCACTGCAGCCACACCTTAGCTCCATCTTCAGCCCCACTGCAGCCACACCTCGGCCACATCTGCAGCCACACCTCAGCTCCACCTGCAGCCACACCATGGCTACACTGCGGCCACACCATGGCCACCCCTTGGCCACACCATAGCCACACTACAGCCACACCTTAGCTCCACCTGCAGCCACACCATGGCCACCCCTCGGCCACACCATAGCCACACTACAGCCACACCTTAGCTCCACCTGCAGCCACACCATGGCCACACCTTGGCCACCCCTCAGCTCCACCTGCAGCCACACCACAGCCACACCTGCAGCTGCACCCCAGAGCTGCCCCAAGCTGCCAGGTGGGATTCTGCAAGGAGTTACACGTGCCCACAAACAGCAGCACATGAAAGCCAAGGGGATGGATTGAAATGGTGTTTAAATGTACCCAAGTTGGGATTTTGACACAGGTAAGTTCTGTCTCCAGTAGAAGAACTGATCAGAATAGGTTAAAGGAGGTGAAATTATGCTTCTATCCCAGGGGGTTTTGGCCACCTGCAGTATCTGACATCAGCCATAACCACAGCTCCTCACTCAGCTGTGTGCTGAACAGACACCTCACCAAGGGCCAACAGCTGTAAGGCCTGAGCAGTGTCACAGCTCTGCAAATCCACACTAAGCACCTACTGATGGGTGTGCAGAAGCGATTCCCAGTGGGAAGGGTGCCTGGGATGCTCCACAGCCAAACCTCTGACCATCCTGCAAACCACACAGTGGCACTTTGCCCATGTACCTCAGATCCAGGCACGGAGAACTGGAGCCCGTCTGAACCAACAGCAGCTTCTCATCCCTCAGTGCAGAGCTGTTTAGAAAGACAAAAATATTAAACAGCTGCTTCAGCAGGGCCTTGCACATCTGGGAATAAGGCAGAGAAGCAGGAATATCAAACCCTCTTTTACAAAGGCTTCCTTTGCTGCAGGGGCTTCACCAGGAAACACAATGTTTCCTTGAGCATCCTCTCCTGGGGACACTCTGTGTGTGACTTCCTTGGGTTTGCCTCTATTAACATAGAGAATTCCTGGCAGAGCAGCTGGAGTGCTTGTCAGGGAAGATACAAGAAATATAACTATGGGTGTACCAGAAAGACCCAATTTCTACATTTTTCACTTTAACGAAAGCAAACGCTGTGCCTTGGGCTGAGGCTGCAGTTACAGATGAACAGTGAAATGCAAAGGCAGGATCTGCTGTCCCCAGGGAGCTGTGACAGAGGAGGTGCTTACTGGATCACGGGGTCCATGGCCGCGATGCGCTCGGTCACGATCAGGGACTCGCTGTAGGTGACGTCGTTGAGGGCAGGGCCAGAGTTACAGGCCAAAATCACCTGGGGGAAAGGTGCCAGGAGAGGTCACACAGTCAGGCTGTGGCATTCCAGGTGCTTGGATTATTCCTAGTTTGGCAGAGGAGTGTCCTGCTGGTGGGCAGTGACACCTTCCAGCAGTTAGCAAAACTCCACAGGAATTGGCAAGGAAAAGCACTCACCTCTGTCCCTCTAGAAAGGAGCTCTCGGACAAAAGGAAAGACTCCTAAAATTATGTCTATCCCACTGTTATCTGCGAAAATTAAGGCACATTTATGAGGGGGACCCTCCTGCAAGAGAAAACCAATGCATTCAGGATGGAGCACCACTCACCTCAGGGAAGTTTGTTATTCACAGCTACTCCTCCAAAGTCCCACATTTTATACCCTCAAACACCTGAGCCTCGGGGTCTGGATTGCAGCAAACTCCCAGCACACACCAGTGACAAACAGGAGGAATGGGGCTCCCTGATGGTGTCTTTGCACAGGGGTTTAAAACAGTTCCTGTTTTAAAACACCCCTCAAGTTCCTGCGCTGTGTTTGAGACAGGGCTCTCAAACTCCAGCAATAAAACCTCCACCTGCCAGCTCAAGCCAGGCCTAACTCCAGAGTCAGGCTTTGATCCTGAACGTGCTGGGTGCCAGCTGGACCTACCTTGGAGGGTGTTTCAAGCCAGCCTGGTGCTGGCTGAACAGCATTCCCTTCTGCCAGGAAAGGGCAGCATGGACTGTGGGGACAGTGACATCCTAAAATGAAAAGATAGTGCCTATTCTCCATTAACCTCTTCATTTGTTCTCAACCTGGTGTTATGAAACTTAGTTCACTCCAGTTCATACCAGCAGAAGAACTGAAAAATGCTTAATTCCTAATAAAAACTGACAGGACAGTGCCTGTAGTTCCCTAATTACCCCTGTTACACAAGATTAGCTGGTGCATTGTTTTAGGATGGAGCATGTAATGATTTGCCATAGTCTGCTCATCCCCAACCTTTACACTGTCATTTTCAACACAGAGATTTACACAAAGACACAAAAGCTTGTTAATGAATCTTAATTAAATGGTAAAAGAGATCACATGGGAAAAAAAGAAAAAAAGCTTTGCTAATTGGTAAGTTCATTACTTCCAGCAAGCTCCTACATTAATGCCAGTTTTAGCTTGGCTACTCAGGGGGAGGAACAACTCAAACACTGTATTTGGCCCCAGGTTTTTAAATTCAGGGGTCTGGGTGTATGGAAATAAGAGCCCTGATAAGGAGGGGAGGCTCTGGGAGCAGCTGGGCTCCAGTGGGAATTCAGGGAAGCAGCTTGGGAAGTAACCACATTTTAGACTAATTCCTTTACTCCTTTCTTTATGGTGAATTACTGGGATTTGTTTTGGGCTGTCTGAACAGAGTTCTATTCAAACCCCACAATTACCAAGGTGGTTTGATGATTAAAGTGGTTAATTAGTGGGTTTAGGGCCACCCAGGGTCGTACCTTCAGTCGTTCCAGCCACTGGCTGTAGGAATCTTCCAACCAGGGACGTTCTGTGGCACAGACAGAGCAGTGTCAGAATTTCTTATCAGCAGCCACTACCTCTTATCAGCAGTCATTCTGCACATGGTACAAGCAGGAGGCTCATGCTGCACTCACTGAAGCATTGAAACATTTGAGCTCAGGTTTCCAATGTTAAATGTGCAGGCTGACAGGGTTCCCCAGCTCTCTGTTATGGGAATGGCTCCATGACAGGAGGCCTGAAGTGGAATTTTCACCCTAAAGCTGGGTGTGGACCCCCCAGGACACTGTTCCCTGGCAGGGACACAACAGTGAGTGACCATCTCTGTGTTTAAGGAGAGAGTCTGCAGGTTTAACTCCTTTGGAGCAATACCTAAACTCTGGGTCTGCATTCAGATAACCCTAACAACCCTAAATGATTCTCTGTCATCTGGGTACCAGAACCCCACAAACATTCCCACTCCATTCCCTCATTAACATCCAACCATGAGCAGGGATCTCCCCTTACCTTGGAGCTTTGACTTGGCTTCTTCAAACCCAAACTGTGGCTCAGACTCCAGAACACTGGGACAGGAGAGAGACAAAGGGCACAGTTGAACACCTCCACCTCACATCAGTGGAATTCAAACATTTCTTTAGCTGGGGCCCAGCAATTTTACTGCACTGCTTATACTGGGGGTGTCTCTGGGTCCCAGGACTGGGAAATGTATTTTGTGATAATTTTAAAAACAAAAGGCTCATCAGGACATTAAATCAGAGTTTTGATGCTAAAAGAAAACAGGCTCAGCAATGCAGAGATGTTTGGAGGCAGTAAAGGGCAAAAAATACATTTTTGGGTCTCCAAACCACCATGAAATGTAATGACTTAAACCAGCTGCAGGCTGCAACAGTGCTGTACAAAGGCTGATGGGGAGATTGAGGAACTTTATTTTTTAGGAAAAAAACCCCACAACTGGACATTCTGTAGCTTAAATGGTGCTGTTTAAGGATGTAACACCTACTCTGAGACTGCCTTTGCTCCCCAGTCAAAGACATTCCCTGCCAGAAGTCCTTTCACCAGTGCAAACTGCCTCTCCTCCCAGCCCAGGGAATCCAGGGACTCGATCACACTCTGGAAACACTTTAAGGCTATTCCATTTTCTTTCTGCTTTACCTGTAAGACAGACAGGAAACATTGGATTTACAGACCAACATTTCTTACCCAGCCCTGGCTGTCTCAGTCCCAAAGCCACTTTTAAGCATCTCCTCTGAGTTCATGGCCTCTCATGGACCAACCAGTTATTGTTGTCAACGTGCTTAGGACCAAGGAAAAACTTTCCTGGATTCTCACAAAAAGTGTCATGAGTGCCAGGATATGATCTATAGCCCAAGAATTACTTTTCTTAGCAAATTAGAGGTGCAATAGATCTTGAGCAGATTGGGAAATGGCTCTTGGGCAAGGTGGGGAATGGGAGAGTGGACACACAAAAACCTTGTAGCAGTGACATGATGCATCAAGCCCAGGAAACCACCACCAGCAGTCCCACAAAATCTGAAGGGTGTTTTTTTTGGTTTTTCTTTGCATCATCCCAAATTCTCAGCAGCTCTCAGGTTTTTTTTCTCTTTTCTGTTTCCAATGAGATCAGTGTTACAGGGTGACTTCTCTTAGAAAATTTAAAATTATTCTGGGTACCAAAATCTTGTCTTGCCAGTAAACTTGTCTGAATTACAAGAAGCAAACATAAGCAAAAGCCACCTCCCATGTGTTTTAGTCCTTTCTCACAGTGAAGGCACCACATGACAGTGCAGCCAGGGAGAACTTTCTCTGTATTTTGCAGAAACATGTCAACAGTCAGGAAAAGAGTCTTGGATCAGCCACTAGCACTGTTGATATTTATATATCACACAAATAAGTGGTGAGGAATGGACATACAGAAAGCTGTTTTTTGATAAATAATGACTCAAATCTCCTCTTCCCAAACATTTCATGTCACAGAACAAAACACAGAGAGAAAACAGCTGCACAGTGGCAACGAATGTTTTTAAGAGCAGGAGGTTGTGCTTTGTCCCCTCTCCAACCCAGTGCTGAGAACCTCACAAATGACAAAAGCAGCCACAGAGGAGTGAATTAGAGCAGTGACAGCCTGGTGACAGTGTCTGGTGACAGCCACTGCTCAGGAGCAGGGCTGGCACCAAGACTGGCTTCTCAGGGCTGTCAGGCAACTGAAGTTGTGGTCTTTTTGGTTATCATTATCCTCACCAGGAGCCTGTTCAGGTGAACAGGGACATAAAGAGGTTTATGTCCCATTCCCCAGTGCTGTTTCTCCTCCCAACCACTGCAAGAACTGGCTCCTAATCTCTCCCCTCTGAGCCATCCATCACTTGAACAGTTTCAGAGTGTTGGAAAAGTGTCTTGAACTCACCTTGGAATAGGGATCTGGAAAACTGAACTCGTTCAAACAGTGTTCCCTTGTATCCAAGAGACTTCTGACTGTTAAGGTACCATATGCACTTTAAAAAGGGAGAAGGGGGAAAAAACAAATCAATTACTTCAAACAGAAAAAGCTGTGTTTCTCTCTGTTTCCGCTGTAAGTCACAGTCCCTCACATGAGAACTGAGGTTGCAAGACACAGGTGCTAAACCCTGGCTTTGCAATAAGAATATTGAATCTACAATTAAGATTATTTATTGTAGATTCAATAATCTTAAATCTGCAATAAGATTATTTAAATACAGGGAGGAAGACTATTCAGAATTAACTTGCTGCTATTTTTAATAACCACATACAAATTTTTAATAACAATTTTTCTGCCAAGATAGAATTTCACTGCTCAACTCCAAGACATGAAATCCAAAATCTCCGTGCAGAGGATCTGATGTTTGGCACAGAAACTTGCCTGAGCCTTCAGCCTACTTGGCTTTGTTTGCTCTGCTTCACAATCTGGTTAGCTTTTGGTGGGCTTCCACTGCTCATCAGAAGCAGCAAGTGTTGCAAAAGGGAAAATAAAACCACTTACAAAGGCTGCTGCCTGAGTGTCTGGAGCTTATTCCAGTATTTCTGGCGGAATTTCTCAGCTCTCTCCTGTGCATCCACAGAGTCTGGCTGACTGGCTGCAGCTCGCTTTGCCACCTGGCAGAGAAAAGAAACAACACTGGAGTTACCAAATTAACTCTTCCTCCTTGTAATTGATGTGAAGTTCAGTCTGAGCAATAACCCCTCCATCTGCCTCCCTGTTCTGTGCCTGCAGCCTGGCTGCTCCCTCCCACACAGCACCTCCCAGCCTCCCTTCATTCCACACAGTAAACAACAATTTTAATGGCTCTTTTCATCCCAAAAGAGTTAAAGCTGGTTTTCCAGACTGTACTGTCAGAAATTAAGCACAAATTCCAACTGCTTAGAGGAGAGGAAAAAAATAACAATGCTCATACACTGAAGGAGAAACAGGCAGACATTGAATGGTGCACATCGACCCCTTGTGTTCTCTTTTTGTTTACTCCAGTGAACTGCCTGAATCAGCTTCAGTGCAGAAAAAAATAATTTGTGTCTGGTTCAATTGTGCTCTTCCCATGGAAAAGTGTCTGTGAGGCAGCAGGACTGCTCCCAGAGGAGGAACAACCCAAGGAGCTCTGGCCTTTGGTTGTGTAACTGTCCTGCTTGCAGCTCTGTACACAGAGGTCCAACTGCCATTAAAGAGAGAAATGCTTTGAAAACACCTTTCAGGTGCTAAAAAAAAGCACGACAAAAGAACATTTCTGCCTTTGAAGGGACCAAACCCTTCCTTAAGAGACTGGGACAATGCCATGTGCCTCTGTTACAGGGAAAGAGGGGCTGCACTCCCAGAGGGTGCCACAGCAGGAACATTTTACAGGACAAACATGCTGCTCCACAGAAGATTTGTTTCCTAAATACCTGTGTCACTCACACAGGACTGTTCTGTGACACTTACCCCATCCAGTGCCTCCTCAAAGCAGGTGAGCCAGTATTTTCTGGCCATGGCATCATCTGTGAGGTCAACAGTGTCTGGGATATAGGTGGAGGGGTCTTTCAGCAGTGGCAGGTTAACAAGTGGTCTCTCTAATCTGTCCATTTCCAGCATGTCAAACTAGGGGAGAAATGAAAGAGATGGATTAGAACTCACTCAGAAATTAATTCACAATTAATTAAATTAACACAAGGGTTGCAGAAGTCCAGCCACTGTTAAGACTGACAGATTTGCAGACAATTATAGGTCATCATAAACAATCCAGTTCCCTCTGTGGATTATTTTATCCATGCCCACCCTATAGACAGAAATTATCCAGTGTGAAAACAATCCACTGTGGAATCAGAATTGCTGTACTGTCAGTGACTTTAAGAGGTGACTGGGCTTGTGCTCTTCTGTCCAATCTTGTATTTGCCTTCTCACAGGAAGCAAATTAACACTGCTTAAAGATGGCTGAACATGAAATTCCAGATTCTGAGGTATTTCAGCTGCAGCAAAATCCAGCTGCTCCAGAGAAAGGGTGAGAGACAAACATTCTCCCCACTTTGGTGAAGGGGAGCAAGACAAAGTAGCAGGCAGTCTGTGTCATGAAACATTCCATCCAACACCACACAGGACACGAGACAACACCACACCAGACACCAAACTGGTCACTTCTCTGGGAAGCAGGAGCCTCAAGGGCAAGCAGCAACCAGCTGGAGAATAATCACCTATGTCCAGGTCAGCACTGCTAAGAGAACACACACAGGGCTAGGAAAGACAGCACATACTGTACCACTCCGTGTTCTCTGCATGGGGTAAACATCAGGGGATGTGCTCATAAGCCCAGAACTCCCAGCATAATTCTCTCCCCAGCTGTACTGGTTTGGATCTAGAAAAGAGAAAGACACAGACACACATAATCTGAAAATAAAACTGAGAATACTCCTGTGAGTGAGTCTAGAGCCAGCATCCCTCTGAGCAGCTGCTGCACTACACAAGCCAGCTCCCCTTGTCTTTAAAAGCAAACAGAATTTTTCCCTCTAACCCCCAAAAGAGATATTTCAACCACTCAATGAATTACCTGCTCCAAAGAGTTCCAACCTGAATGAGACAAGAGACAATTTAAGCTCCAAAAGAATTATTTTAACCCCATTTCCTTGTCATTAATCAGCATGCCTCCAAAGCACTATCACTGAGCATTTCTTTCTAAATCTAGATCCATTATTAACAAAATAGTATTACAGAACTCTCAAAGCACAATGTAAGCTTCAAGAAACACTAAAGTTATTTCCAGATTTGCTTTATTTGAGAAAAGTTTAATGAGCTCAGATGTACAGTACATGCTGCAGAAGCAATGTCTTTAATTCCTCAGTAGCTGGTTCCTTGCCCATCTCTATCAAATGGGCAGGAAAAGAATTCCACATCCATTTTTTGGAGGTGCATTTGATACTTGCTGAGCTAAGTACCATTAGCAGCCTGTGGCTGTGCCACTGTAACCAATGCACTGCCTGGCTTGCCAGCACACCAACAGGGGAAAAGGAAAACTAAATAGGCAGAATTCCACCAAAACACCCTGGGATCCAAGAGATCTGGACAGAAGGGTTTCCTCTGTGAGGCTTTTCACTCTCAACAAACACAGTTTGGAGATGCTGGTATTCCTCAGTACATTAAAGGAATTCAGAAGTGGCCTCTTAAAGAGGGGGAGGTTCTCCAAACCCACATTTCTCCAGCTGGATTTACAGCTGTGACTGCTCTTTGTAGAACTGCAGAGTAGAGAAGAGCCCATTCCTGCTGCCTTCTCAGAGGTGAGCAGGAAATCCAGTGAGAAATTAAGATGTCCTTGCCAGAATGCATAAAACCAAAGCCCAGCATCTGTGTTTGTTAGTGCCAAATGGATTTATTTAGGCAACAGCTTACATGCAGCCTCTTAAGAGAAACTTGGACAGTACACTGACATTTCAGAACACAGCATATACAGAACAGAGCAGTGCTGTACTTACTGTCTTGTTCAGCTCCTTTTAAAAATGCCCCAATGGCTCCCAGGTAGCCTTCATGTCTCAGGAACAATGCCTGAACCTCTCCCTGCCACAATATGAAACATTGCAATTGGATGGTCCCTGAGGGCTAACAGGCACTTCTTTGTCACTAATTTCACACTTTAATTTAATAGAAACAACTAGAAGATGGTAATAGGCATTTGTGCTACATTCTCACACATTCAGCAACTTTTATGGTGCTTTTGGAACAGCTCAGGGAGGAACTGCTCACACACATCATTCCCCAGTTATCACACAGCTGGAAAACACCCATGCACCAGTGGTGTGTGCTCTATGGCCTTCCCTGGGAAACACCACTGCATCATTCCATGAATATTCAACTCCTCTTGCTTCAACAGGCTGGAAATGCAAGGGCATGTGACTGCCAAGGTGAGTGTGTGCCACTGCAGCAACACCTTTGGGACACTGCTCCTTGTCTTTGTTTCATTGCACTGCTCTTCAACACCACAGGCAAGCATTGCCCCATCCAAATAATTCAATTATTAATGCAAAATACAGGAATGCTGGGGAGGAGAAGCCTCCATCCTCACAGCAGGGCCCCTCAGCTTTCCCAGGGTGGGTGAGACATGGCCTTTCCCAAGGAATTCAGCAGTGACTGTGGGAACAGCTCACCCTGAGGGCAGCTACAGGGAAACAGCAGCTCCAGCTCACAGGGAGATTTGGATTTGAATCCCTGGCAAAGTGTCTCTTACAACAACCTAAAGCTGCAGTTTTGCAATAGCTTTCTTGGAACAGAAAGGGACAATAATGGTGAAATA
Source organism: Pyrgilauda ruficollis (assembly GCF_017590135.1). Taxonomy (NCBI): domain Eukaryota; kingdom Metazoa; phylum Chordata; class Aves; order Passeriformes; family Passeridae; genus Pyrgilauda; species Pyrgilauda ruficollis. Next base: position 971,906 of record NW_024515764.1, read on the forward strand.
AAGAAGGGAAAAAGCAGCACACAGGAGTCTCTTGCATGAAGCACTGAGATGAGAAAAAAATTGGTGTCACCTACTCTATAAAATTCCCAAAGTGCAGGACTAATCTACCTGTAACAACCATCAACAAGCTTGTGGATAGGACCTTTTTCCTAGTCAAAAATCTTCAGTATTTTCCACAGCTTCAAAACTTAATCTACCTGTAACAACCATTAACAAGCTTGTGGATTGGAACCTTTTTTCTAGTCAAAAATCTTCAGTATTTTCCACAGCTTCAAAACCTGCAAAGAACTTCAGCTTGGTTGATTTGAGGTTTGATTTTCTCTTTAGTAACAAAACCCCACTGATGCCAACTGTCTCAGCAGAACAACCCCACACTGCATGGCCTGGGGGTGGAAAGATGCAAATCAGCAAGAGGAATTGAATAATGATGGTGACTATCTAAGAACACAGTGGAAACTCATTACTTGGAGCTACAAGACAGACTGTCAATCAAAAAGTAATAATAGAAAGAGAGAGAGGGAGGCAAGGAGAGAGAAAAAAGGCCAGACACAACTCCCAGACATTTCACATTGATTTCACCCCTCCCAACACATCCCAGCCTTACCTACCTAAGGAGCAGCATTCTAAGCTTACTTCATGTGCAAATTAATTTATTAAGGTATCCCAACAGCCTAGAAAAATACCTAAAATGTGACTTTGCTGTAAGGAAGCCTGTGTTTTCCTTACCTTGGAGAAGAAGTTGATGCTGTAGGTGATTGTGCGCATGGTGACGGGGTGGCCCCGGATAAAAAACCCTCCAAAATAGATTTTATCCAGGTTGTGCAGTTTGGCATAGAGGCAGGCCAGCTGCCCAATGTCATTGCTGATCATGTGGAGCAAACTTTTGGCCATATCTTCTTTGGAAAACTCTGGAAGGGAAGGAAGAGTAAAGCAAATGACACACAAATTGAGGGAGCTCCAGTGGACTGTGCTTTTCTAACTTAACCTGCAGTTGGGGAAAGAAAAATCCAGGCTTGGAGCAGTTTTCCTGATGTGTGGAGAAGAAAAGAAAAACCTCACATATATAATGTACTTCTAACAAGGAGGAGTGTGATTTGATTAAAGATAACAGGAAAAAAAGCCCTCACTAAGCCTGTGTGAAAGATTTCTTGCAAAAACTCTTCCTGGATGGCAGGAATCCATTTCTTCTCTCTAGGAACCACGGGTGAGGGTTCATCCATCCCTCTTGGCCTGAGATGCACTGCAAGTATTTCATTAAGATACTGCAAATTGCAATAAATCACTGCCAAAGGGCCTTTCTAGAGCCCAGAAAGCCACATCTATTTCCCACAGGAATTAATTAACCCCAGGCTAACCAGACAGCTATTTTTTAATTTTCCCTTGGCTTGGGCAATCCCAAACTGAAAATTTAAATGTCTGCTTATAAAGCGGTACTGCATAATATTTTTAATCAACATTGTGCAGGCAAAACACGAGATAATGAAAGAAGCTGGTGATTATTTTCAGCTATACTTGTAAAAAGTACAAAGTTATTCCCAAGAGCCAGAGATGTTTGGGTAGATGTTTTTTATCCCAGTACCTTTGTCTGCTGTGGTGGACTTCCCAAAGCTGCTGGCAATGAGATTCCCACTGAGCCCCAGGGTCTGGTAGGCACCTCCATACACGTCCTTGACCAGCATGTCCACGTTGGTGTGCTGGCCCTTTGAGGCCAGCTGCAGCAATTCATCAAATTTCTGAGGGTGAGAAGCACAGTTACCACAGCTGACCTGAGCCAGAGCTCTGCAGCATCTTTACTGACCAAAACCAGCCTTAGAATTAACCCTGCCAGCCAAAGACAGGCTATTTCTAATTACAAGGCTGAATCCAAAGTGATTAAACACACAGATCTCAAGTGGAGCTCCTTTAAAGATGAACACCACAATCAACCTCTTTCTTATCTGCAGATATTTTGTTGAATTTCCCCTGAAAACTAGGGTGGGTCAGCACATAAAAAACAGTCAGAGGCCTCGTGGCATCCCTTATCTTGGAAGTCAGAAACACAGGAACTAAGAGGAAACAATTTTGTCTTCCGAAAGGTCACTAAAAGAGAAGTTTGAGAAAAAAGTCTCAGTGTGCCTTTACTGTCCCTGAAATTAAACTTGCAGGCAAGCTCCATTATCCCAATAGTTAATTCATAACCCTGTTAACTTGAATTTCTTCTACAAAACCAAGAGAGAATTAAGAGCAGGCGCTGTCATGTTCTAAGATTTCTTCTTTAGGAGAATCAAACCAAAAGCACAGCCCAGGCTGTGCCCTCCCTTTGACATTTTCTTATCTGGTTCATTTGTAACTCTAGCTTTTCCTACACTGCTGACATTTAGGACACTCATTTAAGCCAGGTGGTTCTTTGGGAAGCACAGCATGATGTCAGAGCAGGACTAAGTCAGGCCTTGTTCATCAGCCCAGGATTTAAACTTGCATTGGCAACCAAGGAACCAACCATGAGGCAAAACTTCTCCTCTCAGCTCCCAGACACTTTGCAGCAATTGTGTGCTCCCTGCTTTCTTCTGCAGACAGTACTGCAGGAACTGGGCTGGTATTTTAAGTTGAAAAGAGAATAAAAAATTACCAGGCCACTTTGAGGAGGCTCTTGTCCATCACTTGTCCTTGAGCCCCAACAGGATTGCTTTTGGTCACAATAAGCATCTTCTAATTCTTGTCCCTATATTCCACCAGTATCCTTTTCCATGTAAACTTTCCTTTTATGCATCAGAAGTGTCAAAAATATGAACACAAGTGCAGGACTCAGCCTTCTTACCTAACATTCCAACATTTCAGGCTTCCTCCCAGCATTTAATTTAATCCCACCCCCCTTAAAAGAGACACTTGGTTACCTTTGTTTTGGTGAGCAGAGCTCCAAGACCCCAGAAGGTTCCACCTCCAATTGAGCTGCCACCAATCCATTCAAATTTGTCTTCTGTTTCTACCTGTGAGTCAAACAAGATTTATTTAGAAAGTCCTTTTATAATGTTGAACACAGATTTAAATGTCAGAGTGTGAAAGGTTTTGGAAGAGTGGAATCAGTGGAGATGGAATCTTTCCATTGTGGAAGTGGCAGGTGAGAAGGGCACATTGCACATACACCACAAGCAATTTTGGAAATCTTTGCATTTAATTCTTGACGAGTAATGCTAAATATAGACATTAAACTTGGTCTCCTCAACAGTGTGACAAAACAAACAAAAATCACTTTGATCTGACAGCCTTTGCTCTCACTGGGTAATCACTTCTCTAAATATCAAATTGAATGTAATTTTAAAAAAATAGTGAATAGAAAGGCATTCATAACTCTGCAATTAATAAACTTTTTTAAATGCCCAGTTTCATTTTTTAACCTCACATTACCCAAGAAGAAACAAGTACAAATCTGAACCAGTAAGAGGTTTCAGATCACCTTTATCAAATCTCCAGCAAAGCATTTTGGCCACCACTCACCTTCACTATGGAGACCCCTGAGCCAATGTTCACCAGCAAATAAGGGAAAATGTTGGGGTGGTTTGTCTGGAACCTGAATTCTGTGTCTGAATCCTTCTGGTAAGCAAACACCTCGTGGGGGATGTTCCTCAGCACAAAGTTGCACCCCTTAATTAGGCAGGTCATTACATCTTCCTTATCAACTCTGAAGGAGAGGAAAAAGCCTTAAATAAATGTCCCAGCCCTCCTTGATAAGGCAGTTTGCTTTTGGAGCAGGAGTTTGCACAGACTTTGCAGAGGGGAATTTTCACACAACATGGCACAAGCCCAGCTCTAATGGAAACATGAAACCTCCATCTGCACATGGTCTGGTGCTCCCCTCCCATGTCAGAAGTCCACACTGGAGTTCTGTTACACAGTAACTTTAATCATGTTGTCATTAAAAATAATCCTGTTTGCTTGTTTACACTGCTCTTTTCCTGCCCTGCTCCTTTCATGGTCTGTGCACCCCTGCTATAAAGTAGGTCAGGAGGCTTAGCTGGAAATTAACCTCAGAAAATAATTTCCCAACATGGAATAATCATCTCTTGCTCTTCCCCTGCCTCCTAATAAAGCACAAAAGGCCCCCTCAACTTTTCAGCACTTGTTTATGACAGATTCAAGGGGCTGGGAGGAGCCTACAAGTGGGATTAGCAAACACAGAAAAAAAGACTTCTCACAAGAGTAGCAGGATTCACTACAGGATATCCCCAGTGTGGAGTCTGGGAATGTGATACAAAACCTAGAGAAGATGATTGATAAGTCAGCAAACACTTCTGTGAACTTCTGTGTCTCTGTACTGTTACTGATTTATGGAAACTCTTACAGGAAATATCCTGAGGCTTGTTGGGAGCACATAAACAAGGCACAAACTCATCTCAACTACTACAGAACGATCTGTGTGTTCCACAGCGAGGAAGCTGCTCTGGTTTGGAGCTGGAGAAAAACTGAGTATGTCAGAACCAAATAAAAATCTAAACCAGGTGCACCACATGAGATAAGAGGGGAAAGTGCTTCCTTATCTTGATCAATTGATCTTTAGTAACAGCCAATAAGGTACTAAAAGGGGCTGGTGTGAAATAAACAGATAACAGAGCCCAGCTTATCAGGAGAAATACTTAATTTGCAAAGACAGTGTAAAAGATGAGCACAGAGCCTCAGGGGTTGAGGAATCTACCACACAGATCACACAGGAGAGGTGCCTTGAAGCTCTCCCCAGTGATGTTTAATATTGGGGTAAATGAATGTTCTTCTACACTTATAGCAGAGAAAGTGTGAATTTATAGGCACCACCATCTGTGGCTTTGATGGCTTTTGTCTCTGTATTGATAAGATGGCCTTTGATGACATCTAGGCAGGTTTCAGGGTAAGCATTTTAGTATTTGGTGTTTGATAACGGTGCTTGAGCAGGAAATTTATGAAGCTGTAAATTCATGGGGCTGCCCTTTGTTCTCCTGCAAGCCTTTGCATGAAGTTTAGGTAGGAGCTGTACAATAAATGACTGTCACATGAATCACCTCTGAGCATGCCCAGGAAAATGACAAAAGCTTTTGGAGTAGGTGTAAGTTAATTCTTTACGGAAGAAAAAGCAGTTCCACTTACTTCAACCCCAGTTTCTTCTCAATAAGGTCTTTGAATTTATAGGCACCACCACCTGTGGCTTTGATGACTTTTGTCTCTGTATTGACAAGATGGTCTTTGATGAAATCTAGGCAGGTTTCAATGTAAGTGTTTTCAAATTTAATGAAGTGAAGTCGAGCTGTAATCTCCTCCTGAACAGATATTTCATACAAAGGTTCATTGTCTATGTCCTTTAAAAGAGAAAGGGATTTCTTAGAGAACATTCTTGCAGAAACAAGGTTAAATGCTGAACTACTGAACATCAATACTTGTGCTTTTCTTGCCCTTGAAACTGTGTTAATGCCACTAAACATAACACCTCAAGCTATGTCAAAGAAGAATAGAGTTTCACAGGTCTTAATTCTCCTTAAGCTGAGATAATCAATTCTCCCATGTGGCTGATGTGCAGGAAATCCCTCTGCATGAGGAAACTTATGTCTGCACAGGAGAAGGGTATTTTTACAAAAGTACCACACTTACTGTCTGGAAAATAAACATTTCAAATAGTACCTGGCAATACAAACACCTCCCAAAAAGTTTTATATAGAACAAGTTATTGGATGTGTTTGGGTACAATTTTTGTTCTACCCAGTCCAGAACCTCACTCCTGTGAGTCAATCACATGCAGCTGATCCCTGATGGAATTCTCACCTTTCCAGAATGATCAAAGGATCTCACTCTTGCCACTTTGTGCTGTACAGTTGAGTAATAAGCCAACTTGGTTAATGAACCACCTGTTCATGAAGAGATGACAAGTTATGATTAATGGCTCACCTTGGAGCAAACAATAGAACTTATGTTCATGTTGGTTCTCCAAGTTTCCTCAGTTAAAGCCAGAGAAAAATAATGAGAATGCAGAAAGAACCTTTGCTGAGGAACTGCTTGGCCTGGTTAACCCCCAGAGCATCACAGGAGGGAAAAACTCCATAAATTCAGTTTCTGCCTGACTGATGTGGGATGAGGATGAGCAGTGGAAATTCTTAATTAGCCAGGCCAGTACATGTACTGCTGTTATTCACCTTGTTTGGAAACTTTATGAAACCCCCCAAATCTGTAGCAGGATTTTCTCAGCTGGTTTGCCACCACTGAGCAATGCCCACCATGTGCACAGAGTGTTTCAGCAGCAACACCTAAATAATATTCCTACCCTGCTTTTAGGAACAAATCTGCAAACTCATGGCTGGTTAGAAAATGACCCTTTGTACTGAGTAATTATTTTGCAAGACTGGTCTTGGCTTTGGGCTAAAGAATGCCCATAGTGATGTTTCTCAAGCACACAGCAGTTGGAGATGTTAGCAATGTGCAAGTCTGGCAGAGCAGAGCAGCCTCATCACCCCCTTCAGGCCTCCAGTCTGCTCATGGCAATAAAACTTTCAACTCTCCCCTTGAAAAAGAATTCAACCCCTTGCCCTGTCTTTGCATCTGACCTGCAAAAGTGGATTTCTGGGGTTACACTGAATAACTTCAATGTTTTCCACCACAGTGCTCCAGGTCTGAGGGTAACTGTGATCCACTACTGGGTTAACATTAAAGTCCTGAAAGTAAATAAAAACCTGGCAATGTTAGATCCTAAATAATGGCTAAATTCACTGGCACTGCACCAAGAAATGAAGCAGCAGAGGTGAAAGATAGTGTCAGCTCTTCCACAGTGCTCAAACATTTTTGTTAGGAAAATATTTGCAACCTGTAGGAGAAAAACAGGCAGTTTACTCCAGGAAAATTTAAGTGAGGTCAACACAGAGTGACCAGGGACAGACACTAAAAGTAACAAAAGCAATAAAGCTTCCCTGACCTTGGATCTGATTTCAGTGTCCCAGGCAGTGCTTTGAAGTTTCTGGTAAACAAAACCCACGGTCTGTTCTACTAAAAGGTGAGGGCTTGCACAGTTTTTATGGGAAAGTTTCCCTCCACAGCTCCAAACTGAGGCTCAGTGTTGGAATGTCACGTTCTTTACACCGACAATGACACGGGCTGCAGGAATTCACCACCAGACCCACGGGACGCAGAGCCACGCTTTGTGCATTATCCCCTTCCCCTCCCACTTTTTAAAGACTTAAATCCATTCAGAACACCAGCTGAGACATGTAACTAGGTTTTATAACTAATCCCACGACTCTAATTCCGAGCTGACCCGCACCAAGGGCCAGCTCCAGCTGTTATTTTCACAGGCGTGGAACCAGCAGCTCCTGAGGGGCTGAAGTGACACGACAACATTTTCTATCATGCTGCAGGTTTTCTCCCTGCTGTCCCTGAGTCTCCAGCACACAGAGCAGTGTTCACCTGAGCAGCAATAACTTGCTTTTCTTTTCCCTGGCTTTTCTCCTAAAGGAAAATGTGTGAAATGGCACTTGCGGCTTAGTGGGTGTCCGCAGAACGACTGCTGAAACCTGCACGGGAAGGACTGCGAACAGGCTCAGCCTGTCCCCGCACAGTTCCCGGCTGCGGCGCGCAGGTGTCACCCTGTGTGTCACCCTGTCACCCTGTGTGTCACCCTGTCACCCTGTGTGTCCCCCTGACGTGTGTCACCCTGTGTGTCACCTCGGGAATCGCCAGTGTCGGCTGCTGGCGCGTACGCACAGGGCAGCGGGTGGTTTTGGGGGTGACTGAGGCAGCAGTGACAGACCCCGACACACGCCAAGCCCCCCAGCCGCCCTGCCCGGGCAGTGCCACAGCCGCCGTCCCCAGCCCTTTTTGCTTCTTCCAGGCCGCTTTTGAGAGCCGGAGGAGCGCCCGCAGCATCCCGCGGGCCGCGGCCTGGCCCGGGGGGCGGCCGAGGGGCTCCGCACTCGGTGCTGGCGCACTGGGGCAGGGCCCGGCGCACTCTGAGGGGGTGCAACCGATGCCCCCCAGCCCCGCCGCCCCACGGCCGGTCCGGCCGAGCCCCCCGCGCTCTCCCCCGTTCTCCCTTGGCCGCCAAGGGCAGCCCGGACCGGGCCACCCCGCCCGGCTCCCCGCGGCCCGTTACCCGCGCGCGGCCCACCGGGACATGTAGTGCCGCTCCTCACCCGCGCCGCGCCGGCACCCGGCGGCGGGACTACAACTCCCGTCGTGCCCCGCGCCGCCCCCCATACCGCGCAACCCGCTGGGAGCTGTAGTGAATCCGCGCCCACCCGCGCTGGCCCGCGCGTCGCGGGGGACTACACTTCCCAGCGTGCCCCGCGCGCGCCCGGCCCGGCCCCCCGCGGGCTCCTTCAGTGGGGCCGGGCCGCCGCCCGCTCCCCACCGCCGCCCCCTCCCCGCAGGTCCCCCCCGCCTCTATGGCGAAGCGCTTGGCGTTCTCCAGGTTGCGGAAGATCTCGTCGGGCGGGAGGGTGATGCTCTTGTCCAGGCTGCCGTGACCGCTGCCGCGCCCGCCCCGCTCCGCCATTTTGAACGCGACCCGCTCCCTCCCTCACCCCGGCCTCATCGGCATGCAAATGTATGCGCATAAATCTGCATGCGAACGAGCAGAGGCGCGGGGAATCAGGCGGGGAGCGCGCGCCGGCCCCGCCCACCAGCGGGGGCGGGGCCTTGAGCCTGAGGGACTCCGCGGTGAGGGGGGCGGAGAGGTTACCGATGTCTATGGCGAAGCGCTTGGCGTTCTCCAGGTTGCGGAAGATCTCGTCGGGCGGGAGGGTGATGCTCTTGTCCAGGCTGCCGTGACCGCTGCCGCGCCCGCCCCGCTCCGCCATTTTGAACGCGACCCGCTCCCTCCCTCACCCCGGCCTCATCGGCATGCAAATGTATGCGCATAAATCTGCATGCGAACGAGCGGAGGCGCGAGGAATCAGGCGGGGAGCGCGCGCCGGCCCCGCCCACCAGCGGGGGCGGGGCCTTGAGCCTGAGGGACTCCGCGGTGAGGGGGGCGGAGAGACCCCGGGAGGAACCGGGGAGAACGGGGGGACAGCCCGGGGAGGGGTCGGTGAGACCCCGGGGAGAACGGGGGGACAGCCCGGGGAGGGGTCGGTGAGACCCCGGGGAGAACGGGGGGACAGCCCGGGGAGGGGTCGGTGAGACCCCGGAGCCGGGGATTGCAGAGAAACCCCGGGGAGGGCAGAGAGATCCCCGAGGAAAACTGGGGGAGAACGGGCGGAGAGACCCTCAGGGGAAATTTTAGGGGGACCGCAGGGAGGGGGTGATGAGACCCCCGGGGCCAGCTTGGGGGGACGGGCAGAGACCCCGGGGCAGAGATCCCGGGAGGAGCGAGGGTGGGGGGGACAAGGACAGAGCCCTGGTGGGGTCGATGGGACCCTAGGGGAGGAACTTGGGGGAGATGGGGGGAGAGACCCCCGGGGGGAATTGGGGAGAACGGGCAGAGACCCCCGGGGAGGGCAGAAAGACCCTGGGGGGAGCTGAGGAGGGGGAAGAGTGAACCTGAGGGAGGGCAGAGAGACCCCCGGGGGGAACTGGGGGGTAATGGGCAGAGAGACCCCCGGGGGAAGCTTGGGAGGGGGGGAGAGAGACCCCCGGGGAGGACTGGGGAGAACGGGCAGAGAGACCCCCGGGAAGGATTAGAGAAAAGGGGCAGAGAGACCCCTGGGGGGGACTGGGGAGAACGGGCAGAGAGACCCCCAGGGAGGGCAGAGACCCCCGGGGGGATCCCCGGTAGCTCACGGGGGTCCAGGACAGCCCCACTGTGCGTGTCCCCTGTAGCCAAACCCCTGAATTTTAACCCCCACCAAGTGTTTCCATGTGATTTATGACCCCGACACATCTCCAAGAATGTGAATTTGTGCCTTGGGAAACTTTATCTCTTAATTAAAAGTAGTTTCTGTGTTTGGTGTCCCTGCCTGTTGGAGTTAGGTGATATTGAAAGTCCTTCCCAACCAAACCATTCCATGATTTTTTTCACCCTTGCAGTGAGCTTTCTTGGCTCTGAATTCCCAGAGAATTGGCTGCTCGGGCGTGCTGTTATTTTTGTCTCACATTGAGAGAGCTGGGGTTTGATATTCCCGAGCTATGGAAATCAGCATTGCAGAGGTCCCAATGGGAAATTCGGTGTTAAATCTGAATATCTTTGCTTTCACTGGAATCTGTCTCATGTCAGTGGACCACAGGGAAACCAGCTGTAAAAACTACTTAAAAAAAAAAGAATAACTTTGGATCGATTAAGCAGATTTTTATTTATTTTTGACCGCTAAAAGTTTCTGCAACTTCTGACATTCAAGATAACTCTGGCACGGGTCATACATTGGTGCAGCTTGCACAGAACACATCAAAACATCCTCCAAGGACAGTAACAAATTCCCATTTTCCCCTGGCAAAAGGGTACCAAAAGCTAAATATAATTTATACACCCGCCTTTCACGAAAGACTTAAATATTTCTTTCATAATGGACAGCACAGCTGTAACTTTCAGTCCTACAAGGACACAAAAACGAGCCCCTGCCTTTACAAAAGGCACACACGCATCCTGAACCTCACAAACAGCCCTGGCTCGTGAGCAAGACATCCCGAGGAATTTCCTCTACACCGTTTGGGATATGGTTTAACCATTCTCAGAGCGTGCTCAGTACAGACTATAAATATTATAGATTATAAATATTATAATTATAAATATTATAGATTACAAATATTACAGAACCCCTCGTGGCACCGTGGGAAAGGCCAGATTCCCAAATGTGTCCAGTGTGACACATTCCAGCTGTGGATGCCCTGGGAGGGAAAGGAAAGAGGAAAAGGCTTTTTTTGGGAATTCTGACCGTCCCAGGGGTTCCAGCTTTCCCAGCAGAGCTACAAGGACAACCTCGCAGAGGCTGAGAAGAGCCGAGCGGCCCCTGCATTCCTCCCAGCGGGAGGATACAGCTCACATTCCCTCGGAACAACTCTCTCTCCCCGCGGTGGGATGGCTGCAGTCCTTCTGCGAGAAGGGGAGCTCACATCCGTGCAGGGCGACGACCTGCAAAGGGGGAACATCCTTCCCTACTCGTGAGAGGAGCGGGGGCGACTTGTACAGCAAGCCGCGGTCTCCTCTGGAACACGGGAAACGCCCAAAAATCGCGGAATCGTCACATGCCGGGTTTGGCATCGCTTCGGGGCTGCTGGTTTGGCCCGAGGCTGGTGGCTGGAGGTGGGTGCGAGGAAGAAGCGGAGTCCCCAGGTGCCACCTGTGACCTCCGGGAGCCGCAGCTCAGCTTGCCCGTGGAACGGGACGGGAATTCAGCCCGTCAGGATGATCCCGCTGCGGGCTGCAAGGGCAGGGGAGGAGAAAAGGGTTACACGGGGGTGTTACACAGCCAGAGCTTTTCCCAAAGGAAAAGGCAGTGAGAGGGATGGGATGGGATGGGATGGGATGGGATGGGATGGGATGGGATGGGATGGGATGGGATGGGATGGGATGGGATGGGCAGCACTCACCTCGCCCGTATCCCGGCTCGCTCACAGCCATCCCCCCACGATTTCGCCTTTCCCCCGCTCGGAGTTGGGCTGGCGCCTCTGAAATCCCTTCTCCAGACAGTTCCAGCTGCTGTAAATCCCATGCGGGGTTCCCGGAGCTGTAACACAGAAGGGAAGGTGAGGGAAGGTGAGCAGCGAGCCTTCCCCTCCCCGGCTCTCAGCGCCGCAGAGGTGCTGCCCTTCCCGGCTCTCAGGTACTCACTCTGCGCTTCCCTCCGACCCATGGGATGCTGTCCTGCTTTAGGGCAGATGTCCAGGGAGAGAGCAGCGTCATCCCAAGGGCTGCTCCCAGCTCCGAGTGGGGCAGGCAGCCGGGATCTGCCCTATTTATACGCAGGGGCCGCATTACAAAAGTCTGGGTCCGGAGCGAGCCGGAGTTTCCCACAGTCGCCAGCCAATCCATGCGTGCCCGGGACAATGGGAAAGCATCCATTACAGCATGGCAAATTGACTGTGAATTGCCTGGGGATAATACCCCGCTCCCAAAGGAGCAGGTGGGCTGGGGAGTGTGGGACACAAAAGGGTTTGGCATCGCGGCGCTGGGCAGGGAACGTGGGAAAGCGTTGGCCGTCATTATCACCCGGCTTCTGCCTGATGTTGGGAGCGGCAGCATCTCAACGCGCTGCCTTTTCCCAGGCTGGGCTGAAATGAAGCACAGAAGACTGATCCCAGGAAGAGATAATGCTCTGCGCCCCAAAGAGAGGTTGAAAAGGGAAAGATGCAGAATTAGAGGGACTAAACCCTTTCATTGACATTAAACCGTGCTCAGATGAATACAGTACCAGATAATTTTCAGGCAAGGAGGGACTAAAATCAAGGGAAGAACCCTTCAAACATTAGCTTGAAATATTTTCCTCTCTGTTGTTTAAAGTCCCTCTGTAAGTTATACCCAGAGCTCTTCCTTGCTTTTGTTTGGGTAATCTGGGCTTTCCTACAGCAGCCCGTGGCATGTCGTGATTGTGATGTCTTTCCCAAACACGTCCTGTTTAATTTCATGCCACTTTGTAAATGCCTCACTGTTCCTGAGTCTCCACCTGAATATATTTCCCGTTTCCAGACATCTGAGAGGGAGCGAAAAGTCAATTCCTGACTATTATTTTGCTATATTGTCCCATTTTCAGGATGTACCCAGGTGTGAGGCCCTCCTGTGACTGTGCTCAGTCTTGGGATTTCTCACCTCTGTGATGAAGGAGAAAGGACCAGGCAGGATCCTGGATTGGAGCTGCCTTGGAGCAATATTTATTTATTTATTTTCCAGGCGGTTTTAAGCTGCCAGCTCAGGTCTGCTGCCCCCTTCCAGCACGACCCAGTACAAACCCCGTCATGTTCAGGATCTGCCAGTCAGGCATGGGAGGCCTCATGCAGTTTTTAAATACCTGTTTCTTACAACTACAACACTGATGGAAACCCTCCTTATTTCTTGTGTTTGCCTTTCAAAATCAGACAGGAAACCTCTGATTTAATAATCAGAGCATCCCTCCCCTATGTCTGTGGATACCTGGAGAGCAAAGTGTGCCATCACACAGAGGGCTGGTGAATAAAAGGATATAATTCTACTAAAGATGATCCTGTAATCCATTATTAACCTGAAGGTTTTAAAGCCTTTTTCACTGCCTGGATCCTCATGGATTTGCATAAACCAGGTGTATTCCCTCCCCAGCCCAAAGACAATTTATGTTTAGATTAATCACTTAGGGTGTAGCGATTTTAATTCTTGATGGTTGTCAAAATTATAACTGAACACCATGAGTCCCATTCAAAATCAGCTTGCTGAATTATTTTGTGAGCTTGTAATCTGCAGTATTCCTTGGAGCTGGGACTATCCCTGGCTGCATGTGTGGGAAATGGATTTGTAGAAAATTCTTAAAATTTGATAGAAGGTTTATATAGTGTCTATGTATATGCAAATTTTGAGATAAGAAATATTGACTTAGAAATATTATAGAATAGGATAGACATTATTGGGAGAGAAATCGAATTAGAAATAAGTTTTAAAGGATGGTTTTGTAAATAAGGTTAAAAATTTTAGAAAAACAGAATTATGAAAGATGTATTGTAGTAGGACTTATGAGGGGTAACTTTAGATGATTGGTTTTAAGGTATTTATAGTATGGTGTGGTTAAAGCTGATAGGCTAAGAAACACATAGTGTATTGTAATTAAAATAGTTAACTTCTAATATTATAACAACAAATCATAACTTTATAAATTATATTACTATAAGTTTATAAATTATATTATAACAACATGAATTGTAACATCTGTGCTATCTCACCCTTCTCATAAGACTCGAAACTGAATAAAAATTTTTAAAACACCTCTCAGTTGCCCCATCTGTGGTTCGGAAAAAGCCATAATCCGACACTGGAGTTTTGTCTCTTATTTTATCCCTTACTAAACTTTACAATAATTCTTTATCCTGTTTTTCACAGGTGCAGACTCAGTCCCCTTCCTCCTGGCTCCTGTCAGAGCAGTTCCACTCCCCCGTGCCTGCCACATCTGCACCCTCTGTGTGCTGCTGTGGGGTGAGAGAAGCAAATATTCCCCCTGGTTGGTTTGGTTATTAAGACCTGAAAATTTAATGGCAACAGCATTTCCTAACTGGTGGTTGTGAATAATAAATTGTCTTGGTGGTTGTGAATAAGAAATTGTCCAGACTTGGGCTGTCCTTACAGTATATTGCTGTATATATGGAGTGCAGAATGACCTCCCTGCAAGGACTTAAGCAAGGAAAAATCATCCTCTGCTGTAGGAAGTCCATTTAGTCCTTGTTAAAACTCTGTAATTAGTTTGCTCAGTTTGGTCTTTTTAAAAAATCCCACTGTTGGTGCAGCAGTCTGTCCCCCTGAAACGTGTTTGTGATCCAAATCCTTGTCCCTGGGAGGAGTTTGTGCCTTGGACTGTTGCTGCAGAGCCAGAAAATTGGACTGTCTGAGGCTCAGAGACACAATTTTTCCTGGTTTGGGAAGGAAGGATTAAAAGAGACAAATCCCAAAAACTGCCAAACATGGAGCTGACTGAACAACAGGACACAATAATTCCATTTTTTGGAGCGGGCTGTGAGATCTGGAGATGCTGTGGGCAGAGGCTGCTCCTCTGTAAATCCCACCAAACCCTCAGCTGCATCACGAAGGTGCTGTTCCCAAAATCACAGCCTGCCAGGGGCTGTCCCTGTCTGTCCTCAGAGCCCAGCAATGCCAGGCAGGAGCTTTTCCCATCTTCATCACCTCCAAGGGGAGCTGCTCCCCGCTGACCCTGAGCTGTGGGGGGATTGCTGTGAGCTGAGGAACAACCCCAGGGATCCAGGAAAGGATCCAGCCACCCCAAGACTGCCATTTTAGGCTGGTGTCCATGACAATCCATAAACCAGAGCAGCTGGAGGATCTCCTCCCTGAGGAATTGCTGCTGAGCCTTTCTGCTCCTGGTTTACGGGTGGTGGTTTCAGCCCAGGTGTCATTTACTCCACACAGTTTGCACAAAAGCTGCTACTGCTCGTAACACCAATTGGCAGCTTTCTTAGCCCATAATTTTCCATGGAGGGGAGCTCAGTGTGCTGCAATGGAGCAACAGGTCTGGAGGAAGGTGGAAGCCCAGAATTTCCTTGTCGGTGTCACACAGATTTAAAAAGCAGGGCCCTGTACCTCTGTGGCTGTGCTTCCAGCACACAACTTG
This sequence comes from Pyrgilauda ruficollis, assembly GCF_017590135.1. Lineage (NCBI taxonomy): Eukaryota > Metazoa > Chordata > Aves > Passeriformes > Passeridae > Pyrgilauda > Pyrgilauda ruficollis. The sequence continues at coordinate 987,064 of NW_024515764.1, forward strand.
ATGGCTTGCACTAATTTTAGAGCGTTTTTATTTCAGGCCATTTCCTACATTCATGCCAGCCTGTCTCCCAGGTGCCATTGATGGCGTTTTTAAAGAAATAATTACGATTTTTAATGTTTTTTTTCCCCTTCCTTGTGCCTTCCTTAAATGGTTTTAAAATCTTTCTGACAACCCCTCTTGAGACACCTATTTAGTGTCAAAGAGCATAACGTTCCCAAGTTTTAAAAGGGGCTTCGAATAATGCTGATCGATCAATGTGCTCCTTGGGAAAATAGCTCTCCAGATGGTCCATCGGGACAGGAATTGCTGCTCGTCACAATGCGGAGCCAAAAAGCGTCACTAATGTGGGCTGTTGTGAGGCACGCTTCCTTTGTGGGCTTCTGAATGCCCTAAATAGGGAAGAAAGTGTGGGAAACTCCGAGAAACTCAGGCCCACACTCTGAGGTTAATAGGGGCTTTGTCAGGAGAGTATTCCCGAGCTGTGGGATCAGCATAATCAACAACATCTTCCCTAAGGGTGGGAATGTGTTGGGAGCAGGGGAGACTCACCCCAGGGGCCGGAGGAGCCCTAAGAAGCTTTGAGTTCAATTATGAGAAGTGATAATAATTAATAAATTGTAAACATAACCTTTGCTGCGCAGGGCCGGGCAGGCTGGAGGTCTGGCTTTTAGCTCTGGGCTAATTGGTTAATTAAAGCCCAGAGGGGCAAGGCTGGGCTTGGTGGAAAGCAGAAAGGGAGCACTTGCACCACAAAAAGCAGCTTTCCCAGCGGGGTTTGGTCCCTTCCCAGCACCCAGGGAGGAGGAATTCACTGTTTCTTTCCCTTACACTAATTTTTTTTTACACAACGTGCAGAGGTGCTGCCAGCTGTGACCCTCGAGCCTGGTTCCTTGGGTGGAATCCCATCCCCAGAAGAGCAGCAGCCCGCTCCTTGCCACGTGTGGCTGTGCTGCCAGCGCTGCACATCAGGCTGGGCTGGGCTTTGGGGCACATGGCACTGCAGCTGAGCCTGAACTCCCCCAAACCGCCCTAATTAGGCTTGATTTAAAACCCCACAGGCACGGGCAACAGCTGGAGTTTTGCTGGGATTCAGAAGCCTGTGCTAATTGGCAAGGACAAGTTGAGCACAGCGAGGTTGAAGTGAGTTCTTCAAGCTTGCTAAGCAACCATAAAGCCCAAAAATATCTCTTGTGAATTATTTAGCAGTTCATTAGGAAGAATAAATTTGGAGCACTGGTAGAGACCTGTACCAAACCCCCCTTGCACTGCACTGGCAGAGAAGAGCACTCAACCAGTCTGTGCACAAATAAAACCAAAATGATCCACGGCCCAAAATAAGGCAGAGCAGCACATCCTTGTTTGGCTTTTGGGGATTTTCTGTGTGGTTAACAGAGGATTTCACCGCAAACCCAAGGAGCACTGGGCAGGTTCAGTGCTGGATGCAGTTTGATCTGTCAGATCAAACTGAGCAGATCTCAGGTTGCTCTGTGCTTTTGACAAGATCAGGTATTCAGTGTTTCCTTTTGTTTGGGAGCAAACCCTGAGTGCTTGAAATGCAGCTTTTCAAGGGCACCTCTCCCAGGGAGTCGGAGGAAAGTTGGATTGTTGACCAAATGTGTTTGGTGCTGTTCCTGTATCTCTGGAAGAAGGAGAGTGTCCCCTGCCATAAACCCAAACCAGTGAATTACTGTGGTTAGAGAATAGCTTTGTGAAATGATTATTTGTGCAGATTTGTTTTGAAGAGGAGGTAAAATAAAAGGAAATAATTTAGGAGAGGAAATGCTTTCTCAGCCTCTCTTATCTAATTATCCTTTAGCCATATGTGGGCTAATTTCACTTCAGTAAAGGGAGCCTAGCAGAATTTGTGTCATAAAATTAAGACACCAAAAATTAGTTCACCCCATTGCAGGTAGTTTTAAAGATCCCCAAGCTGAGGCAGGTGCCAAACTATTTGGAAATTATTGGGAAATTTGCACAATACAGGCAGAAAGCACAAGGCTGATCTCAGCTTGGTGGAAAAATTAGTGGGGGAAATGAAGTGGCTGTGGAATGAGTGATTTGTTGGGAGGCTGAATAGGTCACTGTTAAATCTGAAAGGTTGCCACTTCTCAGCACCTCACTTCAGATTCATTTCCATTTTGATTTTTTGCTAATTTTTCCAGAGGTTGCTTCCTTACAGCATCTGAAACCCAGCTCTGCCAAAGGGATTTCACAGATGTAATTCATGTATTGGAGTGAAGGGCTCAGAACTGACACCTCCTGAGGCTTCCCCACCACAGGAGAGGCTGCAGGCACCCAGTCCAGCAGTGTCAGCCCTTTTAATCATTCCAAAGCAAAGCATTAATGACTAAAACCATTTTTATTGTACTGTACAGTGAAGACATGCAAGCTGAACATCACACAGGATGAATACATCACAACTTTATAAAAGCTTTTTAAGCTCCTTAGCATGCTCAGTGGATGATTATAAAGTACTTATTGCCTCCCTTCCTCCCCCTTTTCCTTAAGGTATAGCAGAGGTATTTCCTTTACAAAAGGCACCAATTATCCCTCACATGAGAGCAGCACAAAGTGACATGAAGGGAATTGTCCCTAGAGCTCTCTGTGATCATCACAACTTTCTGTAAGAAGGATACTAAAAATAGCAGAGGAGCTTCAGAGGAATCAGCATTTCTTAACAACATCTTTCACTCAAAAGGGAAAGGCTGAATCCTCTCTTTATGATACAAAACACATTCTCCAAAGGGCTCCTTCTTGAGGAAGGTCAATACATTATCTGGAGACAATGGAGCACTTGAACCTGTGACCCAGGCAGTCAGCAGAAAGATTTCAACTGACAGCCACAGGCTCAGCAGCCTGTGATGGAAACCAAAGGTCATTTGCTCTCTAAATCACCACAGAACTTGGTCCTGTCTTTGGCCAGGAGCCACCAATAAAAGCAACAAATTTGCTGCAAGATATACCCGGAGTCCTTCACTATGAAGGGAAACCACCCAGCGACCCTCATTTCTGGTGACAGAAAAACAATAACCGCCCCCTCCTCCCACCTTTGGAAAGCAATGTTTCCTACTTCAAAGAGGAACTAACAAACCACAGGTCCCTCTAGTTTTTGGAGCAAAAACGTGGGGATAAAGTTCAGCAGGTCTACCAGGGTCTCCAGATGGTGGGAGCAGCAGCCACGCTCTTCTGGGCAGGCTGTTTTCTGGGAAAAACACAGGGAGACAGGGGGGAGCCACGCAGAGCTGCAGAGTAGGAGGCATCTGCACCCAGCTGAGCCTTGCAGAAGTGCTTGATCAGCTGGACCTGGGTCTCCTTCTTGGGCTCGTAGTAGGACAGAAAGTGCATAGCTTCCTTGAGGCACCGCAGGTACCCGCTGTTAAAGTCCTGCTCTGGGTTCTTGTGGACGAATGCTGAAAGAGAAAGAAAAAGCAAACGCAGAGGGTTAAAATCATGACCAAAACATGGGGCAGCGATGATTTGTGGGTGACTTTCATGTGCACTGCTCTCCTCGGGGTGTCTGGGAGGGCACAGCCCTGGGAGCAGGTCCAGGTGTGCAATACCTGCTCTGCACTCACTTTTTTGGTCCTGCAGCTGGCTCTGCTGCTTCAGGTAGCTGACAGCCACTTCCAGGATGTCGGCTTTCTCCAGCTTGGAGTTGGGCTGGTGCCTCTGGAACTCCTTCTCCAGGAGCAGCTTCAGCTGCTCGATGCTGCTGTTAATCCGGTCCCGGCGCATTTTCTCCACCACCGGCTTCCTCAGCTGTGAGAGAGGGAGCAGATCGTCAGGGATTTGGTGAGACCTGACCCAATTTCCCCTCTGATGCCCTGATACACCCATCTTCAAAGACACTTTTTTTTTTTTTTTTTTTTTTTTTTTGGCAGGATAGCTGTGTGATGATGCCTACCCATTCCCCACTCATTTTAATTTTTAAAAATCTATAAAATCCCTCTTATCTCTCTTTAACATATTTGCTTTCCCCCAGACCACTTCCCCCTCTTCTCCCAGGTAATATTTATTTGCTAGAGGCAAGCCAGCCTTTCAGTCCCCTCTGGGGCTCTACTTACTTTATTCTTTTCCTTTGGCAGCAGCTTCTCCTCCATGTGGATCATGAGAGCATTGCTGGGAGCCATCCTAAGCACTGAGCCCTGGGCACAGACCCCAGGCAGCTGCTGTGCCGAGTGTGAGGAGATGCTTTGGCAGCTCCCAAGTGCCTCTATTTATACCCGGGGAGCCGGGGCAGATACGTGAGTGTTGGGATGGCTGGTGTTTCCCACAGCCCCGCAGCCAATCCAGGCCCGCAGAGGGACAATAGAGGAAGCATCCATTAGTGCATGGTACATTGATTGCCAATGCCCCGGGGAGAATAACCTTCTGCCCACGCTGCTGGTGGAGTGTGCGGGGCGTGGGGAGCTGGGAAAGCACCGAGCCTCCAGCTGGTTGGGCTGGGATCAATGGCATTCCTGAGCCTCGCATGTGCCGGGCATGGAGGAGGCACACTTTGGGGGGAAGGTGGGAAAGGGAGGGCAGCCCTGCTAGAGTTGAAATCAACAGCCCCAGGGACATCTCTGCACTCCCCAGAGCCTGGGGGAGCTCTGTGTGTGTGTGTGTGTCCATCCAGTCGTTGCACTTTAATGGGTGACCCGAAGGGTGACCACAGGGTTCTTGGCAGGACGTGTCTAAATGGTTGTTGGATCAACAGCAAGAATAACTAGAGAATTGTAACTCCACTTTTTATCTTCTGGCTTCTGTTCCCACAGGGGAATCATAACTCTGCATGTGAACCAGTGGAGTGGGAGTCGAGGGAAATCTTCCTCTTCCAGGGGAAAAGGTTATGTTGTTATTAGAACTGTTGTATGAAATATTCCATTAAATGCCATTAATATGGCATCATCTTGCCTCCTTGAGACATCAGAACCCACTCAAAAACGGGTCTTAATACACACCAGAGTCTGTGAGCCCGATGCACCACTGTTCCCACTGTCCCCACCAAGGAGAGCCCACACCTCCCAGCAGAGCTGGGCCATGCAGAGTCACCCCTGGAGCTCTTGCTGTTCCTTCTTCTCATCTATCTCTTCCACACAGACCTTTTCAGGAATGATGGTTAAGATGGGCTAAAGGACAGCACGAGGCTCAACCCAGAGTCCTGAGAAGTCTTGGGGAACCAGAGGTGGGCCATGAATGGGATTTAGCAGCCGAGGCCCATCTTTGGCCCTCAGTAAGGCTGGTTCTGCTTCTTGCTGAGGTTTCAGGTGTGCCTGGTTCTGGCCTGGCCTCGCTGCAGCCTGGCCCTGGTGAGTGTTCTGAATGTCAGATCTCAGACACCTCGCTGTGTAACCTTCAGCATGTCATCCCCACTCCATTTTTTATATGGAAAATGTGCTGCTTGCTTGTATCTGCACGGAAACGCCAGGATGGATTAAGAAACCCTTTATTTTGTGATAAGGGCGAGATAAAGAATGAAGCTGTGAGGGCACTGGAGGTCAGCTCTGATCTTGCGTTGTGAGTAAAATATCTGCTTGGGTACAGCCCTTGAGACAGCACCAAAAATAACCCAGAAGCTACCTGGGGAAAGCTGTGCTGCATCCTGCCACGTGTGGGTCCAGCTCAGGGTGCCCCAGGCAGAGGTGTGCTCCTCCTCTGAGCATCCGGGCATGGCAAGGGAGGAGGGAAGTGTGCAGTGAGGTAAGAAAACCAAAGAATTTCTTGCTTGGAAATGCTGCAGTGAAGCGAAGGGGTAATGGGCAGTTGACAGGAAGGAAGGAGGTGTCACTGCTATGGGCAGTGACGTGGGACTCATTGTAGCAGCCTGAATGGACCCAGCTCTTTGTGAAGGGCAGATGTTGTCCTTGGAGCCCTTTATTCCCTGCGTTGTGGGAAAGCCAGGAGACAAGACATCTCATGAGCACTTTGAAGCAGTCAAAGGATTATGATACAAAATAAGACACAGCTCAGAGACCAAGCCCCAGCTTCTGCCAGCTTTAATGAGGTGTTGCCTGTTTTCCTGTGTTCTCTGGCTGGCCTTCCTCCTGGAGCTGCTATCCTGGGTTATCCCTTTCCTAGCAGGGGAGCCGTGCTGGCAGACAGGTAGGCATGGACCAAGCTGGTTGAAGACCCTTCAGTGTCAAAAACCATCTTTTTCCCAACTCCTGAGAAGCCCTGACCTTTATTGCTGTATTAGAACTGATAGCCAGATGGTCTTTTGGGAGTTGGATTCCTTCCTTTTAAATCATTCAGGCTCAAGCACCGTCACTAATGTCGGGAGTAGTTGCAAGGCACACTTCTATTGTCCCTGCAAGAAATGTTATCAATGGGGGAAGAGTATGGGAAAGGCAGAGAAATCCAAACCCACACAGCCTGGCGCTAATAACCCCTTTGTGGAGCTGTGCTTCTGTTGGGGCACCATGAACTCTTGGCTTTTTCACCCAGGAAGGCTGAAATGGGCACGTTTCACCATCCAGGGGCTTCTCCAGGGGAGAAAGGGGTGACAAGGGCAGGGACAGCGGTTCATGCAGGGGTGGCTGCAGGAGTGCTGAGCTGAGCTGCAGCTTGGGCTGTCCTGGGGCTCTGGTTTGTGCTACTGTGCCTCAGTTTGCTGTTCTGGGAAATGGGAGAGTGGTGCTGAGCTCTTCCACAGAGCCCTGTGGGAGCTGGGAGCTGACCTGTGCCTGTGGTAAGAGGCAGGGATGGGGCTCACCTGGCCCCTGTGCTTTTCTGGCATCACCTGGGAGCACCTCAGGGAGCAGAGTGGAGGAGCAGCAGTGCTGGGGGTGCTGAGAGAGCCTCTTCTCCCTGTGTGTTGGGAGCAGTGCTGGGAAAGCTTTTACAGCCAGGGAAATGGGGGGAGGTCAGGATGAAGCCAGCTCTGATCTCAGCTGAGTGGGGAACTGCTGGTGGCAGCAATAACAGTGCCAGTGTCCCAGGCAGACACACCTTGGGTGGGAAATGTTATCTTTGAGTGCTGCTCAAAATGATGAACCCTGGTAAACTGCTGGGTCTGTATGTCACTGCTGGGTGGACCTGATCTAAAGGTTAAGATTCACAGATTTCAGCACCACAAATCCCTGCAGTGTTAGCACATCCCTTCATCACCCTCATATTCCCACAACCTCCTCCCTGGAGGCTCTTGGCCAAGGTGTGAAAAGACAAGGAACTACCTGTTTGAGGTGACCCCTAATGACCCTCTGACAGCTTTTAATTGAGGAGCCACTGCTTCCTTTGGTGTCTCAGGTGAAGATCCCTCTCCCAGCCCTAACCCTGCCCCTAACCCTGCCCCTGCTTCCTTTGGTGTCTCAGATGAAGATCCCTTCTCCCAGCCCTAACCCTGCCCCTGCCCTTAACCCCAGCCCTAACCCTAATCCTGCCTATCATGCTCTACTCAGGGTCATTCAGTGACATGACATTCCACACAGAAAGTAGTATAAAAATGGTCTGGCTGGAAGGCAATATATAAAGAAATAACCATAAAAAAACTTGTTATTCAGGACTGGCTTCTGTTCCCACAGGGAACTCTGCATGTGAACCAGTGGAGTGGGAGTCGAGGGAAATCTTCCTCTTCCAGGGGAAAAGGTTATGTTGTTATTAGAACTGTTGTATGAAATATTCCATTAAATGTCATTAACGTGGCATTATCTTGCCTCCTTGAGACATCAGAACCCACTCAAAAAGGGGTCTTAATACTGTAAAGTACATTCTTCACAGATTTAACCTTTTTTAATTAGTTTTTCTTCAGATCCAGGATGTTTAATATACTGCCATTCCCCGGTGCATGAGTGAAGGAAAGTGGACTTTAATCATTAAGAAACATGTGAGACAACTTGATCTGCATTTTTAGGGTTGTTAGAGGCAAAAGCAATTTCTATAGCTGCTTGTGTGGTGACCCCCAAGTAGTCATGTCCCAATGACATAGTCCTTCTACAGCGAGTATCACAAATAATTAAAAATTAAGGAGAATTTATTATTTTTCTGCCCAGCTGAAATTCCCACAAGTCACCTCTCGGCATATTCAAGAGTGCACAAGAGGGATTTATTATTTCCTGGTATATTGACTCTGAAAGGTCTGGGGATTACAGCTGCTTTGCACATGAATAGCTGGAGTGTGTTGTACAAAAGGCATGGTCTGTGGGATAATGGGGTTGGATGTGGGAAAGCGCTGACCCTGGGGGAGAGCAGGCTGGTGCCTGATGGCAGGAATCAATTATGTCTCAAAGGAACACATTGCCCTGGGAGCAGGCTTGGCGGGAGCCACCATGTTCTGTGTTTACCACCCTCCTCCTTCCAAACCCGGAGAGAAAACAGCTCCGGGAAGGAGCAGGAGGACAGGATGGATGCTGTCCTCCTGCTCCTTCCCGGGGCTCTCAGGGCTGAGTTAGGAGGGAGTTTGGAAATGCTGCTGCTCCCCATCTCTGGGATGGGGCTGAGGCATCTCCCACGTGCTGCCAGCTGGGTTTGAGGTTTCTCCCAACAATCCTGGATGGTGCTGAGTTCACTGGGGGCTCCCTGAAAGTCCTCTGGAGCTCCCCATCAGTCACCTCCCCTGGCCTGGCCAAGGAAAGGAGCAGCCTGTCAGTGACAGTGCAATGGGAGCAGCAAACAGGAGCTGCTGGGTTCATGCACTTCCATCATTGTTTGGTTTTGGGTGGGTTTTTTGGGAGGTGGTGGCACCCAGCTTTTCCACACCTCTGCGGGTCTGACAGTGCTGCCAGCCTTTCAAATACCAAAATTTGGGCTCTGAGGAACCAAGAAATTGACTGAACATCACAGAGGTTTAACAAAAACAATTTGATGTTTCCCATAAAAATAAAAGCATTTTGATAGATTTATTATTTTTTTTTTTAAACTGAGCATTAGGACTTTGGATTGATATAATTAGTTTTCTCTCTTTATAGAATTATGAGGCTTGGCCATGAAGTCCTGCTGAAGGCCCTAAGTATTATGAGTCTCCTGATAAAAGTCACAAGACTCAGCAAACAGTGCTGCCAGGCTTTTGGCAGGGAGCAGGTATCCTGCAGAGAGGATATTTCAGCAGAGCAGGTTGGGAATAGGGAACGTGGCTCCTGAAGTCTGGCCCCAGCAGCCACTTACTGTCATTAATGAGAGGGGAATGGTGTGTCTGTGCCAGGCAGGAGGGCAGGATCCTGACAGGATCAGCAATTAATCCCATCTGCATGGGGCAGATATTTAATCACCCAGAGGCAGCGAGGGTAGTGGTGGGAGATAAGAGCCACAGGCTTCCTGGTGTCCCCTGAGCCTCCTTTGATTGTCCCTGCCTTGGGAACAAGTCTATAACCTGAAGCTGACTCTCCCTTATGCCTCAGTGGATTGCTCCTTTTCCCTTGAGCTCAGCCTGAGTTCTGAGGTGAGTTTTGGGGTGAGTTTTGGGGTGTAAGCTCCCACTGGAACCCATTTTCTTGTGCTTGGCAGCCATCAGTCACCAGCTGTAAAGCACAATGGACATGTTTTTTTCCCCCACGTCTGGGGAAAGTGTCCCAGGGCTCCTGTGAGGTCCTGCCCTGCCAGGCAGTGGGGTTTGGAGACATCTTTGCCACGCTCAGCTGGCAGCAGAATGAAGAGAGGGTGTCTGATAAAAGCAAGAAGGGTTTTTCAGGAGGTGGATAACCTGGCCCTGAGCCAGGCAAAGGACTGGCAGAGGGGCACACACAAGAGCTGCCAGGTCATGGGCAGGGCTGGGTGCCCTCATCTCCATCCACAGGGCAAGGCACGTTGTCAGATTTCCTCGTATTCCCTCAGGAGTCCAGGTCATCCAGGGCACGCTGCAGCCCCTCCCTGAGGAGCTCCAATCCCAGGATAACCATACCTGCTGGGAAGCAGCTGAGCAGAATTCCATGGTGCTGACAGACAGACTTGCCCAGGGACTAAGCACAGCTGAAGGTCTGCAGGGGTATGATTAAGCAATTGAAAACTTAGTTTACTTTCTGGAGAGATGGAGTTATTTTCTGTTGAACACAACAATAAGTATTTCCTGATTGGGGATTTGAGTTTATCTTCCTTTCCAGCTGTTTCATGGGCTTAGAAAAATGATACTAAACGACATTTTAAAGCTCCACTGCTGCACTTGAGGGCAAAGGAGAACTTTGGTATCTGCTTATCTGGGTGGTGCATGGCTGTGAGTGTGGTCCAGCCTGGAAATCCAAGTCCTCCCACAAGCAAGGGAGCTGGCCCCATTCAGAGATGCCAAAGCTAATTAAAACAAAAGCGGGTGCTGAGCATTTTTGCAAACCAGATGTCTCAAGCAACCTCTTGGCCGTAGAAGCCTGCGACCTGTAGGCTGTTTGAAATCTTGAAATCTTGGTTTTCTCCTCTCAGCCTCGTTTTCCCGCCTTTGTAAACCACTGCTAATAATACATCCTCACCCACGGAGGAGGTCGCTGAGAATTCATTAGCTGGTATTTGTAAAGCACTTTGAAAATGCAAAGCCAGTGCATTATTCCTACTATTCTGGATGCTTTCCATGTTATTAAAATCAGGATTTCAGAACGGCTTATCTGGGATCAAAACAGCATCCCAAACTTGAAAGGAAGCAAGACTGTTAAACCATCAACTGTCGCCTCCCCCTCCAGCCAGATGTTAAGCCCTAAAGAACTGAAGTGGCACAAGGAATTACTTTCCCAAGTTCCCCCAGCTGGGCTGACAGGCCTTGATCAATGGTTTTCTCCACGGTGAGGGCTATGCAGATGGTCTGCCCAGAGCAAGGTTTCTGTGCAGTACAAAGGGAAGTCAAACACCATTTCTAATTCAGCTTGTAGCATGGCACACTTCCTTTATCCTGAGCCTGAATGCCCTGAATGGGAGAGTGGTGTGGGAAACTGGAGGGAACTCCACACTCACCACGGCTGTGGGGCTCTGAGACACCCCTGTCCTCAAACCACATCTGCCTGTGACAGGCAGGGGGGGAAAGGAGTGACAGATTGAAAAACCAGATTATAAAACCTGCATGGAGGGAAAGTAAACCACGAGGAAAAAGGAAAAAAAAAAAAAAAAAAAAGGGAAGGAAGCTGTGAAGGCAGACAGAAATTGCACCAGCCAAGCAGCAGGATAGGGAAGGACAGGGAGGAAATGTAGGGAAGGGTCGGGAGGAAATGTAGGGAAGGGTTAGGAGGAAAAGCAGGGAAGGGCTGGGAGGAAATGACACGGAAAGGAGCTGCAGAGCAGAGTCTTGCTCATCCACCAGTCAGGCCACAGCGAATTGTCCCAGGGGAGGTGGCAGAGGTGGGTCAGCTTGCACTGAGAATTCTGAGCCACATCCCCTCTTTGCCTCTTTAACTCCCCAATCTGTTTAATATGTCCCAGAAAACGCAGCAACTCCTGTGGACCATGAGGGTATTGTGAGAGTTTTGTATGGCCCATGTGGAGCTGTGAGGGCTGAGAAAACTCAGTCAAGTTTTATACCAGCAATACCAGGTGGAGAAAAGAAATGGGAAACAACAGATCTGATTATTGTTTTGATATTTGGCAGGAGAAAATTCAAATTTTGATTAGGTTTTGATACATTCTGAGGTAGGCGTGGAGGTAATTTGTATTTAAAGTTTACAGAGATCAGGAAATAGCTCCAGAGGTACGACATCAGAAGAGCAAACCTTGGACTCCAAATTCTCTGTTGGCTTCAGTGTGGATCCCAGTAAGGCCTTTGGGATTGGACCCATTTTATTTTCCACCTCAGGATGCTCTCCAGGACTCAGCACTGGCTAAAAATCCCACATTTTGCTGTCTTTCCTGTCCCCAGTTCATCCCTGCCCCTGCTCCCCTTTCTGTGTTAGTAATGACTGACTAACACAGGGCTGGGGAAGTTTGCCTGCTCCGGAGTGTCCCACACCATTCCTTAACCACATTCCCTCCTGTCACAAAGGAAGTGTGCCCGACTACAAACCACATTAGCAACGGTGCTTGGCTCTGCTTTGTGTTCAGTGGGAAACCCTGCTCCCAAAAGGCCATCTGGGCAGCCTGGGCTGGGAGGGAAGCAGTGGGAGCAGGGAGCATCTCTCCAGACCTGGGAAAGCAGCAGCATCCTCAAGGCTTTCTAAAGGGCTAACATCTGGCAGGGATTCTGGGGCAAGGCTGTTGTTGATGCCCTGTTTCAAACATCCAGATCCAGTATTTTGGGATCCTAATGAGCTTTCTGTCCAGCAGTGTGTGTGTTTGGAGTAGGAGATGTGTCATTCCAAATTCATTCTTCTTAGTGTAAAGTCCACAGAGTCTGCAAACTTTATAATAGGGAGAAATTTTTGTTACCACTTTTTTTTTTTTTTTTTTTTTTTTTTTTTTTTTTTTTTTGGATTTCCAGCCAAAGCAGAGTATCTATTTTTGGTTATTGAGCATCTAATTTGAATAACTCTTCCAAATAGGTCAGTAATTGACTAATTTTTCCCCTCAGAGCTTGTGCAACCAAAGAGAAAAGAAAAAGCTGTTTTAAATACATGTTTGTATTTCCAATTCCTTAAAATTTGTGTGTGACACAGAGCAAGGATGTAGGAACCTCAGTGCGTTTCCCACCCAGGGGAGATTTTGCTATGTTCACCTCCCAATAATACATGGAATATTGTAATTCTTATCACACCCACAGAGGCTTCCAGCCTCTCCAGCAAAAGTGGAATGCCACAGATGATTATTTTGCCTTCAGACTCCTCAGGTGCAGGCTCTGGGTCAGTTTGGATGCTGGTGGAGAGGAAATTCTGAGCACTGACCCCTTGACTGTGCCAAGAGCAAGGAGGGTGAGGTTGACATGACTGCTCCCATGGAATTAATGTAGTTTTTATCTGGGTGTTGAGTGGAGAATCAGAGGAAAGCAGCAAGAGGGAAGCAGCAATTGTCTCTAGCAAAACTTCCCTGCCCATCACAGGACTGGCACTTTTCTTCTTCCTGTGCTCAATTAACGAGCTGGAGAAACAAGTCCCAGCTCCGGAGTTTCTGTTTCAGGGAATGTCCCCGAGAGGGATGCACAGATTGGTTTCAGAGGTGGCATTACATGGGCTCAGAGATAATCCACAGGCTTTGAGGAGAACATGTGAAACGGTGTCACAAAAGCTTTCCCACAACCTGACATAAAAGAGCCGGAGCTCAACAGCTGCTGCTCTGTGCCGAGGGAAGGGAGCCCATTCAGGGCAGCACAATAGGGATGGAAAAGCAGAGCCTGGAAGAGGTCATTGGAGCCTTACCTGCTGCACCAATAATGAGTGAGGGAGAAACGTGTCCCTGTGCCCTGGGTGTGTGTGTGCACCTTAAAGGCCCTGTGTGACCACACACACACGTTAATGTAAAGGTGAACACACCTACACATGTGTTAATGTGACTACAACTGGTATTTACTCACTACAGTAAGAGCTCCACAAGCATAAGCGCTGACATTCCTTGGTGGATAAATTGCTGGCAGGTCTGGTTCTGGTTTTCCAGCAGGAATCCCTGGCTGTGGTTTTATCAGACTGTCAGCTCAGGCACTTCCTGAGCAGAGGCTGTGCACCAAACACAGCAACTGGCACAGGGGAGAATAATGAGGAATGAGGAATTTGGTTTCTGATACGTTTATGAGGATATAAATCTCTTCTGCACCCAGTTTTCCTTTGTTTATAGACCAAATGAAAATAGAGTGAAATGTGTTTTGGGGATGAAGTAAGAGGCAGCACGTGATACTGAACTGATTCTGAAACAATCCCAAGACCCTTCTCCACAAGTGTTTGTCTTGCAGGTGTCTGGAAACAGAAACATAAAGCGCTAATGAGAGTTTTCTAAAGGGCTGCATAAGGTTCTGAGGGAAGGGAATGTTAGGAATATTAATCCACAAACATCAGAGGTTTATGTCCAAAAAGGAGACAGAGGAGTCCTTTTACTTTATTCCAATAAAAGGAGAGGCCATGGGGCATTCCCCTGGGGTCTCTCAAATTTTTGGAGGACCCAGCCTCCTTTTTATCCCAATTTCCCAGCCACATTTCCCTTCTCTCCTTCCCCATTGCCTGAGGCACTTGAGAGGTACAGACTCCCTGATAGGCCTGATACCAAAGATTTCCCTCTAAAGTAAAACATAACACATATAACACATGCTAACATAGATCATATAATATTCATTTTAATATTTGCCAAAAGCCAATCATAAAACATGCATTTTAACATAACACATATAACACATTATATAATATTAATTTTAATATTTGCGAAAAGCCAATCACAAAATAGGCATTTTAACATAAGACATTCTAACATAACACATATAAGATTTAACACATTATATAATATTAATTTTAATATTTGCGAATAGCCAATTATAAAATAGGCATTTTCACATAACACATTCTAACACAGCACATATAATATTCATTTTAATATTTGCCAAAAGCCAATCATAAAATATGCATTTTAACATAACACATATAACGCATTCTAACATAACACATATAACATTGATTTTAATATTTGTGAAAAGCCTATCATAAAATATGCATTTTAACATAACACATATAACACATTCTAACATATATCGTTAATTTTAATATTTGGGAAAAGCCAGTAATTTTTCACAGCCAGGGGCTGCTGGCGTGTGCCCTGCTCCTGTGCAGCGTGTGCCTGGGCGCGCTCCTGGAGCATCCTTCCTTCCAGCCATGGGCAGCTGACCTCCTCCAGCCTCCTCCTCCTCCTCCTCCTTCCTCCCGCCTGTGAACCCCGGGTTCCCCCCGGAATGCTATTGATCCCGGGCATTAGTCAGCAGCCTTTCCCGTGGCAGGGCAGCTCTTTCCCAGCTCCTGACACGTAACTCTGATGCCAGCCTTGCAGGGAGCGCGCACTCCCCACCTGCTCCTCCGGGAGAAGGTCATTATCCGCCGGCTTTTCAGTGCCACTGGAGCATGCAGGAATAGCTGCTTCTCCCATTGTGCTGCCCGTGGCCAGGATTGGCTGGAGAGTGTGGGAAACACCAGCGAGCCGCAGACCCACACGCTCTCGCTCAGCCTGGATGGTATAAATACCGGCTGCAGGCAGCTTCCAGCAACACGCTTCTCCTGGATTCCGCCCCCGGACCTCTCTGCTCAGGACGGATGGCTCCCAGCGCTGTTTTCTTGGAGCCCGACAACCTGCTGACAGCAAAGGAGAAAAACAAAGTAAGTGCAGGCACAGCGGAGTTTACACCAGCTGAGACCTTGCCTCGCTCTGTTGAGGAGCAGTGCTGGGTGACAAACAGCCCTGCGGAGTGTCAGGGAGAGCATCCTTTAATAACAGGTTTCTTCTCCTTTGCTTTTTACAGCTGAGGAAGCCGGTGGTGGAGAAAATGCGCCGGGACCGGATTAACAGCAGCATCGAGCAGCTGAAGCTGCTCCTGGAGAAGGAGTTCCAGAGGCACCAGCCCAACTCCAAGCTGGAGAAAGCCGACATCCTGGAAGTGGCTGTCAGCTACCTGAAGCAGCAGAGCCAGCTGCAGATGAAGAGTAAGTATTGAGTTTTCTTTCAGTCTCCGTTTTACTGCAAATCTGTGACTGTTGTATGAATCTCGAGCCATGGACAGCTGTTCTAAACTATTCTTCCTTCCCTCTCCCTCTTTTCTTCCCTTCTCCAGCTGCAGGACCCTTCCACAAAAGCTCCCAGTTTGACTTCAGAGAGGGCTATTCCAGGTGTTTGCAAGAAGCTTTCTATTTCCTCTCTCTCCACAAAGTCCGAACTGAAACACAGACCAAACTTCTAAGCCACTTCCAGAAGAGCCAGTCAGCTGCTCCAGAGGTCTCCTTCTCCCCTGGGAACGCCGGTGCCCTGAAACAAGTGTCTCCAAAGGCCAGCAGCCCTCTCTGGAGGCCCTGGTAGTCAGGGGAGTCCTCACTGCACGGACCTGTGACAGTCCAGAGGAAGGACCTGACTGCATCTGATAGTCCAGCTCTGATCCTCTCTCCCGTAGGGAATATTATTTCCCCCCCTGTGTTTTATTTATGTATGAGAGAATGCCATGCTTTTGACTTTTTTGGGATCCCCTGGCAAAAGCTGAGTGTTGAAGCTGTGTAGGCACTGGTGCAGTGCTGCCCAGGCAGGGGCAACACCTTCAGAATGAAGGAGGGTGTTTGTAAATGTTAAATGTTGTGATGGACAGGACTTGCTGTAGGAGATTTTCTCTAATATTCCCTGTAAGAGCCATCAGCTTTGCTCTGGCTTGACTGACAACCCTGGTTGGCTCAGTCACACCATGAGGATAAATTTATTCCCTTTGGTTCATGCACACTTGGTTAAAGTATTTCCCTCTCTTTGCTTATCAGCTGTGCAACATTGAAAACGGGTTTGGTTTTGGTCTGGATTTCTCCCCCATGGCCCTTTCATAGTCCTGTATGTACAGTGTGAGGGATGACCAGGAGTTAGGAAACTATGTGGAATATTTCTACTATTTGATGCTTTTTTCAATTTAGAAAAAGAGTATGTTATTGCTTTATGTTAAAGAAAAGTAGTAGGTAACAGGCTTGATTTGTCAATGTTATACATTTTGGGTGTAAGCTATGCTTTTTTTAGCATTTTCATTATAATAATGATTTTTTTATCTGTATTGAGTGGTTGAATTCCTGGTGGATGATGTTTCTCCCAGTGCTGGGACTGCCCTATGGCTCACCTGCATACTGTGTATGCATCTCTGTGTGTGTAGAGAGCAATAAAATGCATTTGTGTGCAACTTCGGTGTGGGTCTCTCCATCTGAAGGATGTGCAGCCTCTTGCATCCCTGAGAAAGGTTTTAATTCTGAAGAAATGGATTTTTCATAAAGCTCAAGGAACTCCTGTTCATGTTTACTCTGTATATTCCCGTGAATCCCACCACGTGAGTCACAAACCTCAAGGAATGCTCCTTGAGGTCACACAGATTCCTGCAGAATCCTGCTGAGCATTTCCTCAGTCACTGCCCCTCCTGTCCCAAAATCCCCCACCTGGGCAGCAATGCCCTGCACCTGCCCAGAACCTGACTATTTCCACACCATTTGTTCACAAACTTAGCCCCCTAAGCCGAGTTTTGAGGGGTGGGTTTGTGCCAGGTTTAGAGGGGCTTGTACTGTAATTTTAGGGCTTGGTTTGCCAGGTTTTGAGGGGTGGGTTGTGTTAGGATGAGAGGGGTTTGTACCAGGATTTGAGGGCTTGGTTTGTCTGGGCTTTGAGGGGTGGGTTTGTGCCACGTTCAGAGGGGCTTGTACTGTAATTTTAGGACTTGGTTTGCCAGACTTTGAAGGATTGGTTTGTGCCAAGTTTAGAGGGGTTTGTACTAGAATTTGAAGGCTTGGTTTGCCAGGTTTTGAGGGGTGGGTTTGTGTTAGGTTTTGAGGGTTTTGTACTAGAATTTGAAGGCTTAGTTTGCCAGGTTTTGAGGGGTGGGTTTGTGTTAGGTTTAGTGGGGTTTGTACCAGGATTTGAGGTCTTGGTTTGCCAGGTTTTGAGGGGTGGGTTTGTGTCAGGTTTTGCTGGGTTTTTACCAGGATTTGAGGGCTTGGTTTGCCAGGTTTTGAGGGGTGGGTTTGTGTCAGGTTTTGCTGGGTTTTTACCAGGATTTGAGGGCTTGGTTTGCCACGTTTTGAGGGGTGGGTTTGTGTCAGGTTTTGCTGGGTTTTTACCAGGATTTGAGGGCTTGGTTTGCCAGGTTTTGAGGGGTGGGTTTTTGCCAGGCTTTGAGGGGTTGGCTTGCCAGGATTCGAGGGCTTTGTCAGGTTTTGAGGGGTTTTCTCACATCACACCTGAGGAGCAGAACTCTTCCCCAGCTCCACCTCTGGCAGCAATCATGGAAATCCTTGTCTCAGTGGTTCTGCTGGCTGGTGCAGCTGCCCTCACAAATATCTGGCAAAGGAGGAAAAGTTACGTGCCCCACAAGTATGAAGAACATCACTGTAAAGGGGTAGTTTTGTAATAAAATCCTGAATAATGGTCTTAGCTCTTCAGTTGAAAATTCCCCTCACTGCTCGTTGGTGGGGCTGTTTCCTTTCCTTTGCAGCAGCGCAGGAGTCAGCATCTTTTTGGGTAATACATTAAAATCTGATTTGAGAGTGACCCAGCAGTGATTCTTGCTGTTAGAGTGGCGTAGTGGTTTTGGTTCGCCAATTTAAGATTTCCCCAATTTTGAGATTTCTCAACCAAAGAGTAGGATTTGCTGACAAAAGCTGATAAAAGCTGACTGTTCAAACTCTGTATTTTCCTTTAACATGTCATAAAGCATGAACAGCACGGGCAGGTTTTGATGCTAACAAGGAGAAAGGGGATCAAAAACTGCTCCTGTGCAGGAACTTGGTGCCTACCCCAAAGAAACCAGGCCTGAATTGGGCATTGTTTGAGCTGTGACACACAATGGGGATGGTTAAAAAACCCAAGCACAACCCTTTTTTTTTTTTTTTTACTGTGTTAGTTGTTTCAGCAGAATTAGTTCTGGGTGTTTTTGCAGAGTAAGGTGATGTTTCAGAAACTCTGCTTTATAGGAAGGGCTGTGCAAAACCACAGCTGCTGTAGGGGAGCTGGGAGCTCTGCACAGCCAGGGAGAGAGGTGCAGCATCAACCAGGACCAGCAATCTGCCAACTAAAAATGATTTTTTTTTTTTGCAGGATTTGATGTCTACACCAGCTGTGGTTCGATGGAGCCTGAAAGCTGCTCCTGTTGGATGTGAATTTTGGTCTTTTAGGCGCTGGAGCAGGATTTGTCACCAGGTGGCAGCATGGGAGAGGGAAAGGCTTCGGATTCCTCCTGGGAAACATCAGGATCTTCTTTTCCTAAGCAGGTAATAAAGCTTGTCTAGGAGTCTAAAGCGCAGCAGAACACCCCTGGGTGCAGAACTTCCCGCAGGGCTGAAGCATTTTGTCCTTGTGGAAAGGTAGCACAGGGGTCAGCAGGAATTCAGGGCCCTTTCCTGGGGGTTTGGAGCCGGTCTCCCATCTCCAGTTTTGTGTGGGCACAGCACCAGGGTCGGGGGGGCTGTAAGGGGAGGTTGGAGCCCTTGGCACGGACACAAACTGGCAGCTGGGAAGTGTTCTGCAGGTGGGAGATGGGGTAAACTTACAGGGAAAAAAATAGAGGAACTTCCATGTGCTGTGGTGGTCACTTGGAATTAACCCTGCCAGGCACATTTTAGTTAGCTGCATGTGCCAGAGCCTTTAGTGGCCCATCTCCAGGGCTCAGTGATTTTGCAGAGTCACACAGGCAGTTACTGCCTTGCTGTCGAGTGATTCCTGTGCTAGAAAGAAAAGCATTTACTGGAATAATATTCAAAACTCACTATTAAATGTTGGAAGTTAAGATACTCTCATTATAGTAGGATGCTTACCAAGGAAAGCTCCCCATACTTCTCCATAGGGAAATCCTTCTGAATTCAACACCATGATTTTTTTCTTTTAAATTTTATTAAAAATTAATACATGTTACATTTTTCAAGTGTAAATACTGAAAAATAGCCTATGGCAAAATAAAAAGGCACAGGATTAAAACCAGCTTAATTGTTTCCATGGATACATGTCTGCTATTTGGCAAAAGGTGTTTTATACACTTTCTACAAGAATAAGCATCATTTTAAATATATCTCTGAAGGGTGGGACCCTGTAATTCAACCATAAAGACAAAATTTGTACTCCTAAAATGTGATAATTGTAGTGATGCCTCACTTGAAGGGGGTTCTTTGGAGCAGAGGAACTCAAGTGCAGGAGGAGAGTGCAACAGGCGTCTTGACATAGAGCTCACTGTCACGACAAATAGCAATCCATGAACAACAAAGCAGTGACCAAAGTGCAGGGGCACAGACAGCACGAGAGTTTACACCAGCTCTAACCTGATCTGGGGAAAAAATGCACCAGAAACGGAACCAGAGCAGTGGAAACGGAGCAGTGGAACGTCTCAGACAGCATCGCTGAGCCCCAGAAAGCGGAGCTGGCGTATTAAAATTATTATTCCTTTCTGAAAAATAGATTTGTGGCTGCTTGTTGGTTTTTTTTTTTTTTTGTGTGTAAGTTTTTTTTTTTCCCCTCTAAATCATCATGAAGAGAAAGGCAGCTTGAAAATGAAAAGGAGGGTTTGCAAAGGAGTTAATGAAATAGCCCAGTGGCATCTTGTGAAGCATCAAAGTCGGCAATAGCTGAGTGATCAAGGCACTGGGAGTGTCACAGGGGCTGCAAACTCTTCCCTTTCACATCCCCTTCAGGAGCACTGGGCTGTGTGGAATGCCTGGACTTTTCTTCTTGCCCCATGGACAGTTGACATTTGGTATGCATTAATTATTCTGCTGTTGCTTGTTTGTGGGGAAAAAATGGCCTTTTTTTTTTTTTTCCTTAATTTTAAATATTCTGTATAATACACAGTGCAGTTTCCAAATGCATTTTTGTACAGATTTTTCAGGTTTTAGGAGAAAAGGAGATATTGCTGGGAAAAGGAATTGTGCACAGCAAAAGCCATGGATCTTTTAGTAAAGAAAGTTAATATCCTCTGTGTCCACTGTGTCAAAAAATAAAGTTTTTCCTGAAGAAAACACATTCTCTTTGTGGAAGAACTTTCCTGATACCTGCAGAAGGGAAAACTCTGAGTTATGTGGCTTTTGGCTGTATCTTAAGGAAAAGGATTATTCTGGAAGAGCATCCCTGTGAATGTTTTTAAGCAAGAATTTGCTGAGGATAGAAATGCTTTAGTTACCAGAATTGTCTATAAAATGAGATGTGAAAGAATCTGGAGAGGCACAGAGAAGGCCCTGAATGGGTGTGCTGGGACATCTGGGAGGTGACATCCACATGACCATGAGGAATGGAAAAAATGGGAAATGTTGGCTTTTTTCTCAAGGAAAATATGATAGACAATTTCTTAATTATATATATATATATATATATATTTTGTGTGTAAGAATTAGTCCTTGTAACCCTGAAGCAGTGTCTTAGTAACAGTCAGGATGTCATTGGGAACAGTCGTTGAGGCCGGGAACGCCGCGTGGCCTCCGGCACCGGCCGCGGGTTCCATCCCCGTGATCCCTGCGCGCTTCCCAGTCCCTCTGGGACAGCTGAGTGCTTCCCTGGCTCTCACTGCAGCAGCTGCCCCGGCAGCTCTGGCTGGGGCTGAGCACAACAGCGGGCACATCCCTGCCACCAGCTGTTTGTGGTGTCACCAGTGTCCCATCCTTGCCTACCACACGCGGCACTTCCCCGCGGGATGCATGGCCGTGCCCTTCTTGCAGTGGAACACCTCGGAGAAGGCTTCAAAGTTCTGCAGTGAGCCCATCACCCTAAATAAAAAGAAAAGACTCGTTTACATGGAGATTGTTGTTGTGGGGAGCAGAAAGTGGTTTGGAGCCTCAGAACTTGATTGCAGTTCAGGATAGGGGATGATTTAGGAAATGTAGGTGATATGAGCAATGAAATGCCAGAACAGAGGGGGTTTGGTCTGCTCCATCCCCTGTGGATTGGCAAATTCACCTGCAGGTCAGGTATAGGTAAGTGCTCTCCAGCAGTGTCCTACAAGCCATGGGAGAAAATCTGGAAATCACTTGGGAGTTATCTTGTGTGTTATCAGACTCTCCCGTGCTGTCGGGGTGCAAGGGGTTGAATGAAGTGAGTTGTGAGTCAGTAAATGAGTAAAACCCACCTGTACTTCAGAGGGCTGTGGACATCTGTCTTTATGGACTGACTGGCATATTCTGGTCTGTAGGAGCCACACCAAACCTGCACAGGGAGATTCATCATTGGTGGGTCAGTATTGGGAATTCATGTTGGGAATCCCTCAGTGGCTCTCTTAAGAACCATCCCAGTTTGCTATGATATCATTGGGGTATTTTTATAGAGAGGCAGAATAGATGCAATTATTTATTAATTAGCTTTTGTTTTATCAAGATCTGGTGCTCTGGGAAAGATCTACCTGCCCTTGAGTTGCCTTGCCCCCAGGTGTTTGCTCCAGCAAAGTCCAAGGGCCTGAGGCACAACCCTGTGTGTTCTCACCTGGGCAAAGTTGAGGAAGAAAAGCTGTTTGTGGGACATGTTCAGTCCAGGCAGCTTTGGCTCCTTCCCTTCCTGTTCCAGCCACTTCAAGTAGGCCTGGAAATGATCACAGATCAACTCAGAGGAGCAGCAGGAGGATTTTGAATGGGAGGAGGGATTTTAGTCACCACATGCATTAACCAGCGTGCTTCCCTTCTGTATTTGTATACATTTTCTCTCTCCAATACAAACAGTGCAGAGAATTTTATGAAAAAGCTGTCAGCATGAGCACTGTTGACTTCATGGATTCTTTCTACAGGAATTTGTACCTGTAAATAAAGTGTTAAATCTCCTCTGCTTCTCTGTAGTGATGATTTTTCTCTCTTCAGGTAACTGCTCATTAAATAGCAGATAATAACCTTGCTCAATGTTAAATCCATCACCTGTTATTGTTGCACATTAATTGGCCAATTTGCTTTTTTCAGGTATATTGACTTGATGGAGACAAGTTAATGTGCCCTCATGCTGGTTAATTCCCAACATTCTGTTTCTGCAGCCTCTCAGGTGCTGAGATAGTCCCAAAGCATGAAACAAAAGGGAGAGCTGAGGGTAAAAACAGATCCAGCACCACAGGACATCCATGGATTCCGTGTGCAGGGACTTTGTGTCACCCCTCCCTAATGAAGCAATTACTTGGAATGGTGTCCCTTAGGGTTGGAATTTAGATTTCAAATTCAGGGTGTTCTATAAACACCCTTAACACCATACTCAAGCCACCAAAGTTAAAAGGTTTTACTGTCACATCAGCTCGGGTTCTTTGTAGGGAAGAACATTCCCTGCTCACACTGAGCTCCACCTTTGGGCTGCTCCTGGGGGCAAGAATGGCAGCAAGCCATGGCCACATGAACTTCCAGGTGTGCAGCTGAGGCTTCAGCTTTTGGAATATGCTAATAACATGTTAATTGTAATTTTTTTTAGCATAGAATAGGTAAAGTTAACTCACAGGGTGTTTGAGGATTACCTTATAAGCCTGTCGGACTCCTCCGTTATCTGCAATATTTTCTCCTAAAGTGCTTATGCCACTGACCTGTAAAAATAATTATTTATTTACCCTGCTGTCAGTAAAATCAGCGACTCTAAGAACCACAGGCCAGTCATACAACAGCCTGACATGCCTGGAGCAGAGGGAAGCTGTGACTTTGTGCTGGGACAAGAGAGGAGAGAATGAAATTAAACAAATCACAGGGCAAGAGCTGTAGATTGGAACAAAGCACACACAAACACAACATGGACAGAACTTGGGCTGCTGCTGGACAGAACATCACTGCACACAAACCCTGGGCTTTCTGGGCCAGGATCCCTGTAGAAATCATTATTTGTGCAAAGCCAGAGCTGTGGCCGTGGTTGTTACTCACGTTCTGTCCCCCTGCCAGCTCCCAGGTGTAATTCCCATACTGGTGCACCATGCACAGGGACTGCTCCTTGAAATGCAGCGCTGAGAAGTTGCTCCACCAGTCCAGCATGTTCCCATCCTTGTCAAAATTCCTACCTGCAGGAAAACCCAGGGATAAGAGGAAGGTCCTGAGCAAGATTTTAAAACTGCTGCTCCTGCAGTGTAGCAGCCGGGATGCTGGAGCTGCACTCCCTTCCTCTTTCCTCCTTGAATTTGGATGCTCAGAAATATTTTGGGCACAGTTTATTCTCTCTGTCACAAGGGAATGGAACTGTGGACCCTGTTATTCCCTGATTTCCTGTTCAGTCTGCAGCCCTGACTTCACCTATAGCTCCAAGGCCTGGTTTTATATCCAGGTGCGTTTTTCAGATATCATGTAACAAAACCTTCCCTCAGCCCTGAGGTGTCTGAGGTGCTTTTTCTGTGTGGCCACATGACAGAACTGAGGTTTATAGAGAATTTAAAGCTGGAATTGCAGTTCTGGAGTTTGTGTTCTTGGCGTTCTGGCTAGAAGAAGGCTTTTCTTTGCTCAGGAACTCAGTTTCTGAGGCTGTGTTGTGTGTTCATGTGCCATCTGCACAAACTTTATCAGCATGGGAAAAAACACATGGAAGAAACTCCTGACTTGTAGAGTCAGAAGTGAGCTTTTCCCCCAAATTCTTTTACATGGCATTTGAGAAACTTTAAAAAGTCAACTTATTTCAAGCATTTGTGTTGAAAAACAAAGTCTCCTGGGATTTCAAGACACTACTGACATTTGTTCTATCCCAAAAATGTTGTTCACAGATTTCACTGTATTCAGGAGCCCATGGATCTGCTTGTTTTGTGTTTCTGACCCGATGATGCTGTAAAAATAACATTTTCTGACTGAGAATTGTCATTGCCTCAATTTTTTTTTTAACATCTGCTTATTTCTTGTGCTCTGTTCAGGAAACCCTCCCTGCAAAACTTTCCACAGAGTGTTCCCAGTGTGCTCCTGTTGCTGCTGAGCTGGGTGTGACTGTGCAGGGATCTTCAGTCCCAGTGCACTTTAATTCCTGCCATGCCATGAGTTTTAGCTCATGGCATTATTTAGAAATAATAACATTTGGGTTATTTAGACATAATAACATTTTTTTCCATCATCTCCTCACCATTGTCATCGAACCCATGAGTGATCTCATGCCCAATAACCATCCCAATCCCTCCAAAGTTCAGGGCCTGGGGCTGGTGTTTGCTGAAGAAGGGGGGCTGGAGAATCCCAGCAGGAAAAACTGCAAAAACAGGGAGAAAGAGGGAGATGCTGTAAAGTGGATTCATTTTGCATCCTTGGCAGACAGGTTGTTTGCTTGGTGTAAGGGTCAGGAAGGAACAGAAAATATAAAATGATGAGAAACAAGCTCATGCCTCATGTGAAATTGTTTCTCTCCTGATAAATGGAAAATGACAAGTTAATAAAGGTTTAATTTAGCACATCTGCAGCTACAATATCTCCCTGTTTGAGACCCGAGCAGCATTTACATTAAGCTTAGCCTAATTTGGTCCACAATGTTTGCTGCAGTGAGTCAAGAACAGAATGTTTAGGAGCTGTCCTTTGGAGACAGGCACAGTTTGTGTGCCAGAGCCATTTTATAGGGGAACTAATGGGGGTTTTATTGCTTTATTTGGGTTAAGGAGAGGTTAGAAATCATCTGCTGATACCACCAACACTTGGAGTGTAAAACATGCACAGGAGTGATTCCTACAGACCACCAAGGGCACTCGATGCCAGCTGAGAGGGGCAATGAGATCTGTTCTGCCCCAGTCTGCTGGGAAAAACCTTATCCAGAACCATGGGGTTTGCTTTTCACCCCTTCTACACAAGCTGAAAAGCATAAATGATTCTAGAGGAATTCAGGCTGGCAGTAATTCACTCTAATGAGATAGTTTCTATGAAGGGAGATATCTAAAATTATATTGCAAGAAGTTAATTCAGAGACAAAACCCTTTTGGCTACACAGGTTTTATCCACACAATTTTGTGGAGAAATGCATAATCCAGACTGCAGCAAGACAGAGCAGTGTGGAGAATTGTTTTCTCAAGCTAGAGACATGAAGAAACAGAATTTAACTGGCATACACACTATTGTGGGTGGCTGTGCTTGGATTTTTACACAGCCATATTCATCTCCAAGTTGCTTCAGTGAGTTACTTTTGTATGATTTATAGGGACAAAGCTGGAGAGGAACCAGGTGGCTTCAGGACCTGAGTTGCCTGCCTGGAAAGCTGATTCCAGTCTGTGCAAAAGCACTGGGGATAAACTGGGAGCTGAGGTTGGCCACCAGTAAAGCCCCCAGGAGGGCTCTGCTGTGGCTGAAGGTGCTGCTGCTGCTGTACCTGCAGGGTGGAGGTGAGTGGAAGCTGCACAAAGGAAATCAGATTTTGGGTGAGAGCAGAGGGCTAAATGATCAGCAATTTGGATGTTTCTGCTCTTAGCAGTTACAGAAGTTTTCTGTTGTGCCTGTTGGTGGATTGGGCTGTTTGCCTTTGCCCTGGGAGCAGGATGCAGTTACTGTCTGGCCTAAAACCCCATGGATTTGTCCTTCTGTGGTATCAGCAGTTGATAGCAGGTCTTCCTGGCAGCCTGGGAATTTGAATAAGCACTTCTGGAGGGAATTATCTATTGCCTCTCCTGCTTGGGGTGCTCAGAATTCAGCAGAGACTCAGCAGTTCTGACCTGAGCTCGTGCCTGAGGTGTGAGCTCAGAGAGCACAGGGAGCCAGGCAGGCTCTGAAGGTCTGTGCCAAGAAGGAGGAGGAGCAGCCCAGCAGCTCTGCAGAGCTCCCACAGCTGCTGCTCTGGGGGCAGAGGCACTTTCTGCACTCTGGGTGCCTCTTGGCAGTGTAATTGCACAGAGCAAACTGGAGAGCTGCCCCTTGTGCCATAAACTCAGGAGCAGGAGCAGACCAGGGCACGCTGGGGGTGTTCTCTGGGTGCTGGCATTGGTGCTGTCCCAGGCTTTCAAACCCAGGGCTGTTCAGGAATAAACAGGGGAGCTGAATATTCATCACCAACGTGCCTGAGCTGAACAGCCAGGCAGCCTTGCCCACAATTCCTGCACGGGCACAAGCAGGTTTGACTCTGGATGCAGAGCTGCACTGCTGTGTGGATAAAATCAGCTGGTTAAAAGTGTTTAAACCTACCTATCTGGTTCCTGTTGGGGGAATAGAATGCGTTGACCACTGCAGCTCCAATTATCCATCTAAAAATAAATGTTGCACACAGTTAGTCATTATGTTTTTTTTTTTTTTTTTCCCAGACATTTTTTAAATTTAATTCTGGTTAAAAAGTGCAAGGTAAGTAGGAAAGGATTGTAAGGATATAATCCTTTCAGGGATTATATATATATATATATATATATATATATATGTATATATGTGTGCATATATATTTATGTATGTATATATATATGTATACATATACACACACATATATGTACTATATATCTATATATATATATGTAATATATATATCATCAGGAATTTATATATGGATATATAAAGAAATAAAATTTTCTTGTTAGGAGAAGGAAGAACCTTGTAACAAGAAGGGAAATCCTTACAAAGAGATTATATAAGGCAAGAATTGATGTAGGGAAAAGGGTGCATTGATCACAGCTGTGAAGAATTCCTGAATTCCTGATACCAGGAAATACCTGGTGGCTTCTTTATGGGCAGCTTTCATCCCAAACACACAAAATTCAAGGGGAAAAGCATTTTTCACTTTACCTTAGAATTGTTTAATTCCTTGATTATCTCAGCCACGGGCATTCCTAGGTACCCACAGCATGAGTTGAACACCCCCACCATTAACCCAGAATTTAGGTTGTGTCTGTGGCTCTGTCTGGCAACTCACATATCTTGGTCAACTCTCTCTCGAAGCTTTTTCAGGCTCTTTTGGGCTCCAGCTCGCAGGTTTTCCAGGATGTTTTCAAAGTAGCTGTGTTCACTGAAGTTTAACTGCGCAAACAGGGATCCAAGCACATTGGTCAGCTGAGCAGGAAGAGGAACTCCTCGTCCCACTGAATGTCCTCTAAAGAATGTTTTGGTTGCATGGTTTCACAGAATAGTTGGTTCTTTGCACCAATTATTTATTAATATGTTCATTTTAATGTCCTTGGAAAGGGCAGTTGCACAGGTACAAATATTCCAGTGGCAAGAAAAACGGGGTTTATTTTGAGGTATTTAGTGAGATATGCACTAAACACTTACATTGGCATATTCAAGGTCCAGTTTCTCATTGTGATCTTCCAAAATGTAATCTGGGTAGCCAATTTGTTCTTTGATTGCCATTGCCTGGAAGAAAAGAGTTGAATGTTTCCTCTTAATTGTGATTTTTGTTGGTGTGCTGTTGTTGGGTTGTTTTTGCTAAAGTTTCAATACAAAAACCAGTGAAATGTTTGGGGTTTTTTGTTGGCTTTGGAATGGTGCTGATGGTCCTGAGGTCAATTAGAAGTTGGAAATGGTTTTTTTTTTGGGAATTGCGTCATATTCAGTTGGCATTTTTATTGATGTGGGCTAACAAAGGATTGAAAGGAAAGGACAATGTAACAGGATCATAATGTTCTCTTTTCCTCTTTTTTGTGGAGAAACTGGATATGATGATACTACAAAATTCCAAATATTTCATGTTCATAAGGGAAAACTGAAGTTCTTTGTTATGTCTGACCTTCTCACGAGCTTTCTCCTTGGATGCCTCATCCATCCACTGTAACTCATCCAAGGTCTCCACGAACACTTCACGGATCTTCTCTATTAAATCTCGGACCTGAAAGAGAGCCAGGGAGACACTCATCATTCCCATGCCCTATTCCCAGGCACAGCTAAGGAGGGATGAAGAGCTTCTTGCTGGAAGGCCATGTCTCCAAATTCTGTGCTCTGAACCATGGTACTGAGCATCTAAAAGTGTGGAAGTGACAGTTTGGTCAGGGAGTGAAACAGATAACTTTCCCAGGCGTCGTTCTGGGAAAAGCTGTGAGAAGCTCAGAGAAAAGAATCAAAACAATTCTTATCTTGGTCTCTGCACCTGGTATTTATGAACATGTGGAATGTTGTAGGTGATTTTTATAGAGAGAGATGTACAGGAAAGTGTTGTTCCTAACTATCCAATGGTATGAGAAATGTTGTTTGAGAACCAATCAGGTTCTGGGTGAACGATCCAGCCTATGAATATGAGGAGTTTGGCAAAAAAGTTTTGCTTTATGCCTTCTGAGTTTTAGAGTCAAATGTCATTTGCTTCTCGCCATTCTTCATACAACAATGACATAAAAGAGCATCACAAATGAGTCCTTGCACCTTCCTGACTGGTGGATAACTCTCCCAGGCACCAGAGGGAATGGGCACTATGGGCATTGTGGATGTGTGGCTGTTGAATCATGGGTGACACAGCCTCCCAAGGCATTCAGAAGGCTAACTCACTTTATTAGAAAACCCATTCCTTTTTATATTCCAGTTCACTACAGGTGGGCCTGATTGGCCCCTTAAAACACCATCACCATTGGCTAATTAAGAAGACACCCATTTGTAATCAACCTTACGGGCTGTAAACAGCTTATTACAAAACACCAGGCGCAGATTGCTCAGAATTCTTTCTCTCCAGCTCCCCAAAGCTTCCCAGGCCGACTCACGGCAAAGCTTATCTAACTTCCTCCCTCTCTCTGACCAGAGAGCTGCCACCACAGCGGATGTACAGTAGTATGAAGGGTAAACTACATACCATCCTCTTGCTCTCACCAGCAAAAGTCTCCCGGACATACATGGCTCCCACCGCGTTCTCCATGTTGTTGTTGACGTAACTGACGCACTCCCTCCAGCGCGCCTCCTCCAGCGTCGTCCCGTACAGGGCCTGCAGCACCAGGGCCTAGTGTTAGCCCTGCCCCTGCAGCCTTCCCACCGCGATAAATTAACCCAAAGGTTTCAAGCCACTGCTTAAATTAACCCAAGGGTTTCAAACCAACGCCTAAATTAACCCAAAGGTTTCAAACCAATGCCTAAATTAGCCCAAAGGTTTCAAACCAACACCTAAATTAACCCAAGGGTTTCAAACCCCTGCCTAAATTAATCAAAGGGTTTCAAACCAATGCCTAAATTAACCCAAGGGTTTCAAACTGCTGCCTAAATGAACCCAAACGTTTCAAACCACCACCTAAATGAACCCAAAGGTTTCAAACCACCGCCTAAATGAACCCAAAGGTTTCAAGCCACTGCCTAAATTAAACCAAAGATTTCAAACTGCTGCCTAAATTAACCCAAAGCTTTCATACACTGCCTAAATTAACCCAAAGCTCTCAAACCACCGCCTGAATTAACCCAAAGGTTACATGGCCTAAATTAACTCAAAGCTTTCAAACCACTGCCTAAATTAACCCAAAGATTTAAAACCACTGCTTAAATTAACTCAAAGCTTTCAAACCACTGCCTGAATTGACCCAAAGGTTCCCACTGCTGGAATTGGGCTTGTTTGAAGATTCTGTGATGTAATCACGGAATCTAGAATGGCTTGGGCTGGGAGGGAGCTTAAAGCTCATCTCTTTCCCAGTGCCTGAGAGGGTGGTTGTGTTGGGTTTGGTGGCAGTTGTGCTCTCCTCTTTATGAAGAGAGGAAATACCTTCCTGTAGCTGGCCCGAGCGTCCTTGAAGCGCCGGCTCAAGCTGCTGACCCGGTCGATCACCAGCCGCCAGATGAGGTAGTTCTGGATGGTGCTGTGTGGGAAAGCAAAGCTGAGCTTAGCCCCCTGTAAAAACCAGCACTAGGGCAGTCAGAGGGGAATCTCAATTTTGGATGGAGACAAGGAAATCATTGCTGCCAGTGCTGCGTTTCACAGCATCTCATTTAACTGCAGAGTCATCCAGCCTGAGGACTGGGCTGTCATGTCTGTTCTGGGATTCATTTCTTATTTTTCTTCCTTCTAGAATGTAACAAGAGCTAAGCCTGTCATGTATTTTTTTCTTCCCATTTAACCTTTTCTAAGCAAGCAGCAAGTGAGACAGCTTGTACTGCAGTATTTGGAATTTGAAACCTCCAAAGACATTTCCTGTATTTTACAGGGGTCTCATTTTCCCTCAGAAACTCAGAACTAGCAAGGGAGTCCAATAATCAACATTTCAGCAATCCTTCTGTGACTTTTGTCCTACCTATCCTGTGATTTCTTTACCTGGCTGAGTACTTGGAGATAATTGCTTTCAGCTCTTGCAGATAAGGCATCCCATACACAACCACCTCTTCCTCTGGGTCCACCTGAACGCTCACTGAAGACATGACACGTTGGATGAAGAAGGTCCAGTTAAATTCCTAGGCAGACAGAGACACATTCCAGAGTTGGATGATTAAATGCCTCAGTAACTGGACTTTTGACAGTCCTATGACCTTGAATGCAGCTGTTCAGTAGGACAAAGCCTTTAAAGAGATTCTGAAGATAAAATCAGGAATGGGAATGATTTTATACCTTTGTTGAAGCACTGATCAATTCACAAAGCCATTTTGTAATTAAAAGACCTGAAGTATGAGGCTGCTCATGAAACACTTACATTGAATGCAAACTTTTCCTGCAGCTCTGCTAAGGTCATTTTGTTGTACAACAAGGTCACATCGTGCCTTTCCTCTGCTGGAGTGGTGGCCTGAAGACATTCACAAGGTTATTACTGGAATCAACTGACAGAAATATCAATGGCTGAAATCACATGCAGGTGCACATACACACACTCCAATAATATTCAGATTAACCAGTTTGTTTGGGAAAAGGAAAATCATTTGGTTGTGCCCAGTGCTGCTTCCAAAAATTCAGTGCAGGAACCTGGGTCCCCCCTTTTCAATAATGTTTCAGGGATATGCTGAGTCAAGTGGTTCCTTGTGTCCTCTTTAGAATGGAAAGATATCTGGGAGATTTTTGGGGTGCTGTAGGTTATTAAGGATGCAAGAGAGCCTGCCCTGGTGTCATTCCAGTGCATAGTTAGCAGAGGGTGAATTATCCTGCTTTAGAAGGGTTCCAAATAGAAATAAGGCTGGGACTGGAGCAGCACAGCAGCAGTGTTAGAGACAGAAGGCAGAATTAGAGACACAGAGGCTCTGATTTTTGGGCTGCTCATGGCACAAAAATTCTTCTTCCCCCACTTGTTCTGAACTCTGGGTTTTCTGGTGCATTGAAAACTGCTGCTCAAACCAGCAAGAGACTCTTCCCCCTCTCCCCTTGCCCCCCACAGCTTCCTGAGGAGTCCTTGACCTGTCTACTCACGTTTGCAATCTCTGTTTCAAGCTCCATGACCTTTGCCATTTCCTCTTGGACAAAGGAATCATCTTTGGACGCGTTCTTGTCTTCCCGGATCATTTTGGCGATGGTGATCATGAACTGCAGATAAGCTTCTCTCACCTGCACTCGGACACAGAACAGGTAGAAAAAGGTTTGCTGTCCATCATTTCATAGAATCCCAGAGTGGTTGGGGTTGGAAGGACCTTAAAGCCCATCCAGTGCCACCCCTGCCATGGCAGGGACACCTTCCACACTTTGTCCCAGGTGGCTCCAAGCCCTGTCCAACCCAGCCTGGGACACTTCCAGGGATCCAGGAGCAGCCACAGCTTCTCTGGGCACCCTGTGCCAGGGTCCCACCACCCTCACAGGGAAGAATTTCTTCCCAATATCCCCTCTAACCCTGCCCTCTCTCAGTTTGAGCCCATTCCCCCTTGTCCTGTCACTCCAGGACCTTGTAAAGGGTCTCTCTTCTCTATTTCTGTGGTTCATCTTCACGTTTCCCATTCAGCAAAGCATTCTCTTTGTCATGAATACCTTACAGGGCACTTGCCAGCCTCAAAACAAAAATTCTGCTTCTCTGTGCCATCCCAGCCTGGCATTCTGAGTTAGAATTACTGCTTGGGCAAAGAGGAGGCTCAGTGCTTTGAGTTACACTGTGGGAACAGCGATCCAAAATTCCAGAGTGAACAGGGAAGGTTTGAGTTCTCTGAAAGTAATACCATAAATCTTCTCAGGTCTGGTTTTGGTGTCTGAAAGAAAAGCTCTGTTTCAGACAGCTCCCAGTGACACCTTTGCTCTATCCCTGATGGGAGGCTCTGACTGATTTTTGCCTCAGAAAGGGCCTTGAAAAGACATTTGGCTGCTGAGGGAGTGCTGGTCCCTGATACAGGAAAACTTGATGCTACCTGTTCTCCTCACGTACTTTTCTCCCTCTGTAGACCCTGGAAGCCAGACAAACACAGTGGCTGTGGTGAAATTGAGTCTGGGCACTTACAGATGACGATTTGTGGTTTTAGGCTGAATGCTGAGCCTTAATCAGGCCAGACTCCCCCAGGCCTCAGGAGGAGTTTTGCCAAAGGATGCTGGACTAAGCACAGGGGGAGTTTGGGTCATCAGAGTTGTGCTCATTGTCTGGGGGCAGCGAGCTGGTAAATACAAATAAAAAGGGGTTGTGTCTCCTCCTTGGTCATTAGGATTAAAAGCACAGCCTCAGCCCCCCTGCTTTGTGCCTTCAAATTAAAGCTGTATTGAGCAGAACTGGTTTTCTTTCTCTAATTTGGGATTGTCTCTGCACTGTACCTGATTTCCTACCTCCTCCAAGTCAATCTATGTCTGACCTTCATGCCCCAATGCATAAATACCCCTCTTTTCTGCTGTGGATGCTGCTGTGGACGTGACACTTGCAGGGGAGATTCCCAGGTCACCAGCTTTCCATATTTTTCCATTTCCAGGAGATTGTTTTGTCCCAGAACCTGGCAGCTCCTAAAAGTGCCCAGAAGGTGTGGGGACAGTCCCCTATAAATCTCACAGGGCTATATTTTAGCTAAATTATCTATAAAGTGTAGTGAAATACACTGAAGTGAGAAGAAAACTCTTCCCACTGATGTTTTCATCTGCCTTTACAACCACGAGACAAAAGAGTCTCAAATGCTGATTGTTGTCCCTCTGTATTCCCTTCCATTCTTGTTAGGAAAATTGGTTTGATGTTGGGCTGCAAATGCTCTTTGTTAGCAAGGCATAATTGAGGAAAATAAAATGTACTAAAGCAGTATTTTCATCTTGGAAACAGACAAATTATCTGGCTCAGTTTGCAACAGCTTTCTGTGTATTTACAGAAACAGTGTTTTTGCAGAATCAGTGGTTTTGCCCTGAGCCTTGGCAGAGGAAAGCAGCTAGGAAATAATCTTTCATGATTTCATATAATTTTGGGGGAAGGGGAGGGTAACTGGCAGCAGATTCCTACTTGCTGAGCATCAGGGATTCAGAGGAAGATACAAGCAAATCCCCTGCACTGAAAATGTGAAGCTGTCCTTCAAAATGAGACACTATCTAAGCTATAAAACACAATTTTATTTTCTCATAACCTTCTTCATGAGTTGGTCAGTTCTGGGCAGGCTTGATATTTATACTGTTGTTCAGTCCTTTTGTAAACTTTACAAAATATTGGCTTAATTAGGAAAAAACGTAGCAATGAATGACACAGTCTGGTTGTGATAATTGCATAGTGTGAAAATTCATGTATTGGGGTTTTTGAAAGCACAGGGATAAGGAATAAAGTTGTTTTAGTGGCACAGAGTAAATAAATACTGGAATACTTACTCTTTGATAGTTGCCCCCATTAAAGTAGTAATCCCTGGATGGCATTCCCAAACTTGGCTGGTCAATCTGAAGGAAAATGAATTTCTCTGGTTAGTGGTGAGCAGGTGCTGGGGCTGCCCAAAGGAATCCTTGAAAGGCAGCAGGAGATGCTGTGAGTGCCCCCCTGTCAGGGCTGGGGTGACACCACGGCCACACACCCAGAGAATTTGGGCTCTCCTGGGTCTGGGGGGAGGTGGAAGGTACAGCTCTTATCTCTGGGCTTCCAGGTAAGGACAGGGTGGATCTTAGTGTGGGTTACAAAGCAAAATCTTTCAGTAATCATGGAGACCCAAGAATAAATTTAAGTAGCTTTTCTACATTGCTTGACTTCAGGGCTGGACTTGTTGCACAACCATTCATGAACAAACTCTGAAATACTCTTTATCTATTTTAAACCCATGGTTTCCTACTATATACTAAACCTCATCCTCATTTTTGTAAGTCACAAGAATTTGCAGCCCTTAAATGCTGTAAATCATCAAAAGTCCCATTGATTCTTATTTCTTTTGCTGAAACAAAATTATGCTGCCATAAAACATTTCCCAATATGTCTTTGAGACAGATCTGACACTTGGGGTACAGAACTATTGCCTACATTTTACCACTATTGTTCAATGGGAAGCTCATCTGTCTGCAGTGTAAATAATGATCCGTTATGATTTCTGGCATATAAATAATCCCCTGTTCTTTTTTTTCCTTACATAAATGATGTGTCTGCTGGAATCCCGGTCATCATTCCACACGAACATGTCGATGAGGACACGTTTGTTAAACCTGGAGTTCATTATGGAAAGGGTTTCCTCCATGCTCCAGCTTGGCTCTGGGAGATAAAAGGGAAAATAGACTTAATTTGTCAGTCTGTGTCAGACTGATTGAAGTTGTGCAGTTCACAAGCTGGCTGCTGAAATTTTGGAGATTTATTTAAAGGGATCAATGAGTGTTAAATGTGTGATACCCTGAGTTCTGTGTGGGAAGAGAGACTGAAAATGGAGGGTTTAATTTGGTGACAGTGAGATAATCAGATTATCAGTAAATAATTCTGATACAGATCTCAGTATTCTTATGGAGATTATCAGGAAATAATTCTGACTGAACCCTTACAGGCCCAGCATTACCTTTGGTCTTACTCCAGTCTGCAGAAGCCACTGGCCAATCTCCAACCATCCTCAAGGCCTCCAGCAGAGGCAGGGAATCTCGTTGCTCTATAAGACCTGAGGGATCAAAGACAAATTTTGTATTATTTTCATGCAAAAACAAAATTAGGAAAAATAGCTAACGGGCCTAACAGTTTAAATTTGCAAGTGAATGTGCCATAGTGAAAAATAAGAGATATCCTGAAACCATCCTATGTTAGTCTTCAGAAAAGGAATGAAAATACTTCTGTGGCTCCAGGGATGATTTGGGTTGGTTTGGGAAAGATGAGCTGGGCCAGGTTTGTGCCTTCTGAAGGAAAGGCTTTGCATCCACACCAGGGGTGGGTACCCAGCATCCACCCTTTCCACAT
Organism: Pyrgilauda ruficollis; assembly: GCF_017590135.1. Lineage (NCBI taxonomy): Eukaryota > Metazoa > Chordata > Aves > Passeriformes > Passeridae > Pyrgilauda > Pyrgilauda ruficollis. The sequence goes on from NW_024515764.1 coordinate 1,022,516, forward strand.
CCCAATTCTGAGATTTAATGAAATCCCATGATGATTCCACATCCGAATTTTGAGGTTTAATGAAATCCCAAACCCATATTTTGAGTTTTGATGAAATACCAAGGCATCTTCATCCATCTGAAGACGAATTTTCCAGGCACAGCCCCATGGATTAGACAGATATTGATTGGATTTTAACAGGACTTTGTTTTTTCTGTACCCCTGGTTTTGAACAGGGGAATCAATGGAACAAGAAGACACTCACTCTCATTCATGCAGGACTTGTAAAGGATTTTGGCTTTCTGAAATGCTTCTCTGTCCCCTTGGTCTGAAGACTCCAGCACACCTGGGGAAGGAACCATTGCAATGAGAGTTTTGCCCTGGAGACCTTTGATCATTTTGCAGAAATCCCTGAGGATTCAGGGCAGTGAGAAGCACTTGTAGGCTGCAATTACTGTCAAACTAAAGAGACCTTCATGCTATTAATGAAAAAAAAGTGTCAGGAGGAAGGACCTGCAGACAGCTTGTCCTGCTCCTTTTGGACTTAGTACCCAACCACCTCTGGCTAACTTTTAGTGGGAACAGGATGTTCCCACAAAATGGGTGTAGTGAGAGATGTAGAGATTAAAGGACCAGAGAGAAAAAAAAAAAAATCCCAATCAACACTTCTGTGCAAGTTTATTTCTCTGTCAGATGTGCAGTGAGGAACCTCTGAAATAAACACAGGTTTCTGGGGGTGGAGCAGCTCATCCCTACCTTTGAGGATGATCTCCAGCTCGTCCCTCAGGATGTCAAAGATGCTGTATCTGGAGCTGGTCTCTGGGATCACATGCCTGTTCAGCCAGCCCCCACAGGCATACTGGTAGAAATCCTGGCATGGGTCAGCAGTGGGGTCCATGTTCTGGATGATTCTGGCAGCTGGGCAGCAAAATTGGAGAGCTGAATTCTACAGACTGCCCAGGAACCTCTGGGGCTGCTGAAGACACTCAGGGAGCTGCTTGGCAGGACTCATTCCCACATATTATGACTTGAGGAATCCTATTTTCTGCTTAGAAATGGATCTGAATGGCTGGTGTAGAATGGCAGATGAAGAATGGCAGATCTGAATGGCAGAAGAGTTGTCCCAGAGCACGAGACCTTGCAGGGAAGAGTGCCCAGTGCTCCCCTGGGCTCCAGTTTAGGCACTGCCCAAGAAACCAGTGTTCCCAGGGGGCTCTTGGGAACATCTGTGCTGGAGCCTCACCCCTCTTGAGGTGTAGATCCCACAAACAAGAAGGTGAATGCCCCATGAGAGAGAAAATTCAGTCTAAAGGGAATTTTATTCTGCTTATAGATACAGATTGTGTTGGTCAGTCCGTGGCCTTGTGGCTCAGAGCCAGAGCTCTTGGCCACACTGGCAATTTTCCTGTGCCTCTTATGAATGATATTCCTTACCCAAGGGGAAATCTCATTCCTTTTCATCTACTGCAGCCTTAAGGTCTGAATTATCTCTTTTTCAGGCTCAGTAACAGCCCATAAAGCCTCCCCTCTGCAGCAGTAATTCCCATTACCCCATTACCTGCTGTCACACACCCAGGGGTGGTGCAGATGTTGCCTGAGTTGGTGCCATAGTGGGAGCCTGCAGGGAGAGGAGAAAAGCAGATGGAATTACTTGTTTTGGAAGGGAATTCCTCCCAAAGTCACTCACCAGAGCCCAATCCCAGTGACAGCTCTGCTTGGTTTGAGAGCAGGAGAGGGAATGTTGGTGCCTGTCAAAGACTTCAGATGACAACCGTGAAGAAATCTTGAGGAAAATTTATTGGCAGCAGCATCTGTGAAGAAATCTGGGGATTTTTGAGGAAAATTTATTGGCAGCAGCATCCAACAGTCTTGACAGTGAGTTTTATTTCTCCTGGAAGGAGAATAAGACCATATTTTCTACCTGCTAACTGCCTCCACAGTCTACTCAAAGTGTGGGATCATTTTTTATGCAATCCATTAATTAATCTGAGCATCTTCAAAGTCACTGAGACTGAGAGGTTTAAACAGGGGGCAAAAAAACCCAGAGCTGGGTTAGTGCTGCCACACTGCTCTGAGTGACCAGAATCCAACTTAGGAAAAGAAATGGCTTTAATTTCTCCAGGTATTTGTGTGCTGGGGAGGGGCAGCCTCTCGTTTGGCCACAGTTTCCTGTGGCCTTGCTGCTCCTCTGGGAGGTTGTCCCTCATCTGGAATTTTCAGTGTAGGAATCAGGAGATTCCTACACTGTGGACCTGAGTTCAAGTTTGTTCTGCCTTGAGTTCAGCGTGGAAAGGCCACTGAAGTCCTGCTCTTGGCTGCTCATTTTCTATTTTTGGGCTTGGTTTGTGTTGTGTTGTTTGTATTTCTTGGTTTGTGAAGCTCTCCCAGTGCAGAAGATGCCCAGAAAGCCATGCACACATCATTTTTGATGCTGAGTATTCAAGTGAAGGTTCTGGTGGTGCTGGGCAGGTGTCAGGTCCCTCCATGAGCTCTTCCTGCAGGGCTGAACTGGGAGGGATCTGAGGGCTCTGATCCTGGGAGAAGGAAATTAATTTTACTCCTTTAATTTCCCATTTGATAAACAGGATGTCTTGCTTTACTACCCACTTATACCAAATAGGCCACAATGTGGTTCCACTCTGAAAAACAAAATCTTGGTCCTTTCCAGCAGATTTAGCCATTTTTAAGCTTTGTTTTTGATCCTTGTTTGCAGAAAAGAGTTACTAAAAAATCACTTTCAATGCAAGTAAGTGCTTTACATGAGAGCAAACAAGATTACAGTAATTCAGAGAGAAATAAAACAGTGGGGGAGAAAAGAGGGCTTTGAAGTTCATCAGTGGAAGCGACATAAAAATCCCCCACTGTGCTGGGGAATGTTCAGGGTTCAGCTGAGCGTGGCCGTGCTGGGTGGGAGCACATCTGCAAGAGAAAAATTCTGTGTCCTCCCCTGAATATGGGCTGTCCTGCCCAAATTCTGTGCCTGGCAACCTGAACAGGGGAGGAGCAAAATGCCTGGAACAATGAGAAGCTTCATAGAGATAGTTTTATATATATATATATATATTTTTTTTTTTTTTTAATTTAATTTTTTTTTTTTTGTGTTTGTTTCAGCATTTGTTGGGATTTTTTTGTATGCTGGATGAAGCCAAGCCCAATTTTTGGAGTTTCTCAAACCCTCTCATAATTAAACAATTGGCAAAAATCAAACCTAAAAGTCCAGGGAAACTCCAAGGGAGAAATAAAATACTTGGAGGAAATGAGATTAATAGTTCAAGGGCAAAAGGAAAGGAGCAATAGCAAAGAGCAAGGCGAGGAAGAAATAATTGTACTACAAGAATTTTGTAGCACAGTCTCTTAAATTTTGTGGAAACAATTTCTCATTGTTTCCCAGGGACCAGGCAGGACTGAAATGGATCCTTTATTTATTTATTTATTTATTTATTTATTTATTCAAAAATCAAAGCTTCTCTCTTTACTATAACCTGACAATGTCTCACTTCAATTTCTGTTCTGAGTGAGGTTTAACTCCCCTCCCTTCCTCGTGCTTGTGATGCTGTAACTGAGCAGGATGAGCAGGGGAGCCGGAGTTTGGAATTCCAGGGCACACTCAGGGCTCTGAAACTCTGCCCCAAAACCAGATCATGGGAAATGGCTGGGGCAGAGATCTCAGTTTACCTCGAAAAGTGTCTCCTTTGTTTCTCTGTCAGTTCTGTTCTTTTATTCCTCAGGACCTGTCCTGCCACAGGCTCTGGGCATGACCAGCTCTGCCCTCTTTGGCTTTACAATCCCAGATCTTTGCTCACTCGACTGGAACTTTGTCACCTGCACCTCCCAAAAACTAGAAATGAACTTCAAATGCACCTTCTGAATTCTCAACAATTCTGCCTTTTGTTTTCTAGAACCACAGCCCAAGTTTTCAGCAGAAACACAGGTATGTCTCTATTTATCTGAATTACTTTTCCAGAAGAACAGCCCAAGTTTTCAGCAGAAACACAGGTATTTCTCTATTTATTTTCCTCCCTGGTTAAGCATTGCTGACAGGTTGAGTTACAGTGATAGAGGGGCTCCTGCTTTGGCATCCATCTCAGTCTGACACAGCAGCAGCAGGGAATTGATCAGGCAAGAGAACTTTAATGCAGATAAATGAAATGACCTGAGCTGTGGGACTGCTCCAAATGGAAGAAAATGAGGGAAATGAAGCACTGCAGAGGTGAACTGCTCACCTGAGAGCTGGCAGAGCTGGGACAGGCTTCAACCCCCCTGGGGTCACTGCAGAGGAGCCACTGAGCCCTGTCCCATTTCCTGGCCAGCAGCAGGAGCAGAAAATCACTTTTGTGGCATCTCTGCAGCTCACCTTCGGAGTGATGGTGCTCTTCAAACCCAAATTGCTCTCCCAGAGCCTTACTGCAGCTCTTTTTTAAGAGAACAAAAGCCAAGCCAAGGCTCCTGCAGGGCTCTGGAGGACACAGCTTGTGTTTGGTGTCCCCCCACTGTGCCTTTGGAGGAGCACAGATGGCTGGGGATGGCACACGTGGAGACAATTAGAGCCACGGTTGTCACCAGGCACTGACGTGGGAGCTTTTACCTTCCCTTTTCCCAGATCTGCTCTGCACAAGTGCTGTTGGCACTGCAAGCTGCCCTTGTTGCTGTTAGAACAGAAATTTGCTCGCAGCAAACAAGGGAATTGCCAAATTCAGGTTTTTTGTCTCAGACGGGGCTGCCTGTGCCAGGTGGCAGTGAATTCACAAGTCTTTGGTTTTATTCCACCTTTCCCAAGATTTCTTACCTATAACCGTGTCTGAGCCAGAATTTGGTGTGAGAATCAGTAAATTGTGAGTTTGTTGTGTTTATTTGCTCGTTTTTCAGCCCTGCATGGCCTGTCACTCCCCATTGCTGCTCTGCATCCATGTGGCTCCATCTGAGCAGGACTGAGCAGAACCCTGCCACCCAAATGTCATCATGACTTGTGTGTCAGCTGCCACTTGTTGAAATTCTGCATCTCCCCTGAATAGCTGGCTCGTTAGGGAAGGCTCCTGACGTCAGAGGACATTTGAGCAGCAGTGAAGGAGAGGAGCCAGAGCTCAGTTTTTAGTTTAGATCCTGCTCCTGCTCAGCAGGCTCATGTAAATCTGTTATTTAAGTGCACAACAATCACATTCAGCACAGGAAATGCAGGAGGAAAATGTAGTTTTTTGTTTTTTTCTTTTTTTAAAAATCCACCCTCAGAACAAGGTGCTGCTTGGTTTGTGTTTCTGTTTGTTTGGAGCCTGCCTAAGAGGGGAGCAGAGGGCAGTGACCTTGGGCTTCCTGACAGCCAGCAGTGACAACAGCAAAAACACCAGTGGATCTCCCTCCCCAGAGCCAGAAAGTCAAGGAAATAACCAGAATTACGGGAGCAGCAGTTGGGTGAGGCTGGAAGTTGCTGGAGGAGCTGCTGAGTGATTTGATGTGTCAGCTACAGAGGGGTTTGAGATGTTCCTCAGGCTGTGACTTTCCAGCAAGGGAGGAGGTTTGGGTCCAGGAAATGCTCAGAGGGAGTTGTGAAAAGGCTGCTGAGATGGGGCTGTGGGTGGGAGGGAAGGATTGAGAGCATGTCACCCAAATATTACTTTATTCTTCCTATGTTTTCTTTCAGCTTATTTAGGTGAGGATGTTTTTTGGGTCTGAAAAGTTCCTTAGATGTCAAAAATCCCCCAAATTGTGTCCAGAACTCTGTAACTGCACTGCTGTGAGAGCTTGAGTGTTTTTGTTGGCTGGGAATAGAGATAAAAATCCCAGTCAGCATTAACAGAACTCCAGGAATTATTGCTGTGCCCACAGGCTTATTTCATGCACCACAGTGCTCTTCTGCAAGATATCAAGATATATACAAGCAGAAAAATATTCTCCCTGAACCACAAAGCCTAAACATGCCTTTAGAAATAAATAAAAAAAAAAAGTAAAAAGTGAATGCAAAGTAGGAAAAGCAATGCTTTAATTTTCTAATTTAATTCCTAATTACAAGCTAAACAAAATTATTTTTAAAAGCCTGGGTAGTTTCATTCTGATCAAGGGTGTATCAAGGTGAAGTGAGAAATCTGGATCTGCTCTTGGTGAGCAATCCAGTGTCCCATACACATTCCAAAATTAGCATTTCAGTGAAATTAGCAATAGAAGAATCCCAGGATAAGACTGTTTGTTGTATCACATGAAGGGTGCTCAGCCACATTGTTTTTTTCCTGTTGTTCCGTGGGATTTATGGGGCACAGCTTTGAGCCAGAGGTGCCTTTCCCATGGGGAAAAGGGATTTGAGGCTTTTGCCTGAGCACTGGGAATGGGCTGAAGTGTGACAGCAAAACAGAGCTAAGGGGGGGCCCTGGGACAAAACTTTTCACGACAAAAAAAAAAAAAAAAACTCTTGACCCAGGCAGTGCACGTGGACAGTGCTCGGGGGGATGGAGCTCCTGCTGCTCCTTTCCCACCTGGAATCTCCTTTCCCACCTGGAATTTCCTTTCCCACCTGGAATTTCCTTTCTCACCTGGAATTTCCTTTCCCACCTGCAATCTCATTTTCCACCTGGAATTTCCTTTCCCACCTGCAATCTCATTTCCCACCTGAAGCTGGTGGCTGCTCCAGCTGGGAGTGGGATGGGGACAGAGGCACAAAGTGGCTCCAGGGCAGAGCTGGACACACCTGGTGGGGTGTGAGGAGCACAGGGCAGCAGAATATCAGCCCTGCACTCAGGGCTCAGTCTGGGGAACATTTCCAGTGAAAGTTTAATTGTAGATATGAGCCTGAGAAAAATATTTATGTTTTAGACCTGTTTTCTCACAGCTAAGCCTTCCTTAAACACATGTAGTGAGCACAGACTCTGCCTCTGGATTTGGATGAGACCAACACTTGGGCAAATGTTATTAATACCTGAATTCTGCATTGTCTGGAGCCAGCAAAGGATCTAGGGCAGGTTTCTCAAATCCTTTCTGCATGCAGGCAGAAAACCCTGCCAAGCTCAATGTTCGATACAGAAACTCCTCCTGCAGGACCTGGCTCTGGGGAATTTCTTTCCTCTCATCTCCTGAGCTAATGGAATAAACTTTCTGATGAACTTTCTGAATTCTAAACACTCAGCTTTTGCCTGGTGTTCAACTGCTGGTAGCAAAAGGAGTGAACAATAACAAGGCTTTTTCACGAATTTTTGCTCAGGATTGTGCAGTGTTTCACTCACAAGTGCTGAAAATGCAGCTCCCTGCAGCAGGGGAAACAGAGTTAGTGTGTTTTGCTGCTGTGTTTGCTCCAGTTCTGCTGTTCCCACTTTAATTTCATTCTCCAGTGTTTCAACAAAGCTCTCAATCCAAGAGATTTTAATGGAAGTGACAAACATGAGGCAGAGCTGCTCCCGAGCATTTGATGGTTTTAAAGTGGGACTTTACACTTGCTGTGCCAGTGGGAAAACTTTGGTTTTACCAAGTGTGCTCTGCAGTTAAAATATTTAGGCAAAACACTTCAAAATAACGTGCCTCAATGTCAGGTTTCTGGCAAGACATTTGCATTCAAGTCACTGAAGCAAATCACACTTAGAGATCCAACTGCCTGATGGAATATTTAAAAAGTCTCCTTTCCTCAGCAGCAAGTGGCTTTTTTTTTTCTTATTTATTTATTTTTTTTTTAAGCTTTCACATTGTAATAAGCAATTTCCCCTTCAGGGAGATTGTTTTTAGAAGTGTTTTAAAGCAGCTGTTGCTTTAAAAACCCTGGCAATAATGAATCTTGGCTTGTGCTTGGATTAAATAAGGAAATGTCAGTCCTCACACACAGACACACACCTTCCCTCTAAAACAGCACATCAGCTTTGTCAAAACAGCTCTGAATCCAACAAATTGCATGGAATGAAATAAAAGCATAGAATCTTACAGAGCATAATTAAAAATTTTATCCCAGCACAAGCTGGGAGCAAGGCAGAGCGAGCTCAGTCCCCCACAGAAGTGACCTCGTGGTCTCCCTGTATTTTTGTTTCCATTTAGCTCTGAGAAAAAAGGACTTTTTCTGCTGTTTGCAGAAGGAAGGGGAAGATTATTCCCAGGTTCTTACCTCTGCTGCTGGCATAGAGGATCACCAGGGCGACGGCAGCACAAGTCATGAGGAGCAGCAGGACAGCCAGCCCGATGGCCACAAAGCTCCAGGGCTTCTTCCCAGATTTGGTCGATTTTTCCACAATATCCATTTGACTTTCTGATTTCCCCATTATTGTAACTCTAAATCGGGGAGGGGAGGGCGAGAAAGGGTTAACAGCGCGGCTGCATCAGGACTGGGAGAAGAAAAAAAAAAAAAAAAAAAGAAGCAGAATAAAAGCAAAGAGAGAAAGAAAACTTCCGAATTATTACATGTATTTGTCCATTTGATTGTCCACAGATTTGCCAAGCTCATTCTCCATCTCCCGTGCCTGCGTGTGTGCTCTGGGGGGGCTGTGCTGCCCCGGGCTCTCCGTGGAGCAGTGTCACAACTTCAGGAGCCTCTTTGGGAAGTCTGGAAAAGTCTCATGACCAGGTTGGGCAACTCCTTTCTCCCAGGCAGAGAAGGAGGGGGGCAAAGTGCCGCCTTGCACTGCCCGCTTCCACAGTATTCCTGCTGCCTGCAAAACCCCTCCGTGGCGCTGGGCAGCTCCGCAGGGCTCTGTGTGTCACTGTCAGGGGACACGGGATGCGATCCTCGCAGGGCTCTGTGTGTCACAGCCAGGGGACACGGGATGCGATCCTCGCAGGGCTCTGTCACCAACCAGGGGACACGGGATGAGATCCTCGCAGGGCTCTGTCACCAACCAGGGGACACGGGATGAGATCCTCGCAGGGTTCTGTCACCAACAGGGGACACGGGATGCGATCCTCGCAGGGCTCTGTGTGTCACAGCCAGGGGACACGGGATGCCATCCTCGCAGGTGCCCTGCAGCGGCTCCGGGCACAGCGGGCAGCTCCGGGAGGCTGCGGCTCTGCCAGGCTTCTCCGAGCCATGCTCAGGCTTGGGAGCTCAGCCCCGAGCCCTTCCCAGATCCAGGGAGATGCTCCGGGGGAGGAGGGAGTGGGATGGGCTGGAGGCGCTCCGCGCCGCGGCGGCTTCTCCCGAGCTCCCCGGGATTGTGTTAGTCCGGGATGCCGCCCGGGATTGTGTTAGCCCGGGATGCCACCCGGGATTGTGTTAGCCCGGGATGCCGCTCGGGATTCTGTAATCTCTGGGATTCTGTTACCCCTGAATGCCACTCGGGATTCTGTTATTCCCGGGATTCTGTTACCCCTGAATGCCGCCTGGGATTCTGTTACCCTGGGATGCCACCCGGAATTCTGTTATCCCTGGATTTCCACCCAGGACTCTGTTACCCCTGGAGCCATCCCGTTATTCGGCCGCTGCACTCGCAGGGAGGTGGGAACCTGCTGGAGCCCTCCGGCAGCTTTGGGGTGGGATGAAGGGAGAAGTGTGAGCCAACAGGCTGATTTATGGGCTGGTGCAGGCACTGCACACAATTCCTGCATGGAAATCTGGCTGGAAACAGCTGGGACAGGCAGTAAAAGCAAGGGCAGGGTGGGTTTCCCGTGGGTTTTGTTTCAGCCCACTCCAGACAGACCCCGGGAGGAGGAAGGGGCAGGCTGGGGGTGTTTTCCCCTCACTGCAGGATTTCACACCCCAGAAATGCCAGGTTGTGCCTCTGCACTCCAAGTTTTGTGTGTGAGTTCAGGAGGAGGTGCGGGGGGCAGAGCAGGGATTCCTTTGTGGCAATGGACACTCCATGTTCTAAGAATTGGGAGCAATAAACACCAGTTCCTTCTGCCAGGAGCCCAGGTCACCTCTCCCAGTCAGCATTCTGCCTCAAAATCCCTGGGAGCACTTCCCTTTCACTTTTTTCTCTCCAGAGTCATGTTAACTCAGGCTCCTGGCAGGTGTGGAGGCAGCAATTCTCATCCCAGCAGCTGAGGAGGAGGAGGAGGAGAACACAGGGATGGGAAACACACAGGGCTCGAGCAGATCCGGGGTGTCCATATGGCAAACAGAGCTGCAGAAGGCAGGGTCACTTCTAAGGACAAATCTATACATTTAATTAGGATTTAAGTGATCTCTTCTTTCTGTTTGCAGGAATTTTTACAGCTGACAAAGATTGGTTTCCTGTGTTTATGGGAATCTTCCTTGTTGTTGAGCAGTTTTACTTTACAACTAAGCTGGCTCCAAGTAGGATCTATCTGGCTGACATCCATAAAACTGCAGGTGCCTCACAGGACTTAATGTGGCAATTTTTGTAGATTTAATGTAGTTAATGTTGTAGATTTAATGTGGTTATTCTCATAGATTTAATGTAACTCTTTTTGTACATTTAATGTGGTTTTCATAGATTTAAAGTAGTTTTTCTCATAGATTTAATGTATTTATTCTTACACCATGGTTACAAGACACTGCAGGGTATTATTTTGCCCATTTTAGAGGTGGAGAACCAAGATGCCAAAAATCTAAGAGTTTTATTCCTTCTGCTGTGCTACGTGGAAAAAAAAAATCCCAACCCAACTCAAACAAACAACCCAACAAAACTCAAGAAACCCCTTATTTTCTGTGTGAGGAGCACCAGCAATGGTAAAGGACATATTTGCAGAATCATTAATTTTGATTGTCTTGAGCAGCTTTGAGTGGTCACTGGAATGGAGCCATCCATCATCCTGGCAGTGCAGCAAGGGCCCTGTTCTGGTCATTGCTTTGAAGGAGACAGAGCTGCTTTGATTTCTGACAGTCTCACTCTCACCTTGGAGCCTCTGTGGCAAAGGCAGCTCCATGCTGGGAAGTGGGATGGGGTTGCTCTGTTATTTGTTTCCCCCTAAATCTCACATTTAATTAAATTCTTCATCATTTAATCACTGCCTGCAGAAATTCTCATCTGCTGGTCCACCCCACCATCCACTAACCCTTCATTTTACAAAAGAGCTTTAAAAGCTTCAAATCCCTCTTTGCAATCCTGGGAAGGTGAACACTGCTCTGGGGATTTCTTCTTGCAGAGATTGAGGAACTGTGGGGGTTTTCAGTTCTTGGAAAACATCCTCTCTCCCCAAGCAATGTAGACACAAACCATATGAAGCAATGAGGCATTTGCTGTTTGGGTTGGGCCACTTTGAAAGGATTTTTCCCTTTTTGCTTACTTTGGAACTTTGCACAGGAGGTTCTCCCGTTACTGGAACTTGGAAGTGTAAAGAGCTCACAGTGTGGCAGGGTTACAGCTTGAAAAAAATCCCCAAAATCAGGGATTTTTACCCTTGGATCCTGCAGGGATGGGATTTGAGCAGCCAAGCCTTTTTGTGGGGTGTGTTTAGTGGGAACTCAGAGACCCCACACGTGAATATTTACTCCAAAGTTCCTTCCTCAGGCATCCCTGCACAGAACTACTGAATACAGAGAGGGAGCAGCTCTGGGCTTTTATGCAGTGCTTTTCTTCTTGGGAAAAATTCTCAAGTCTGGGGGGAGTTTAGGTCAGAGATTCCAGCCCTGGACAGCAAATATTTGAGCTGGTGCTTCAGCTGTCTGGGAGACAGTACTTGAATATTTTTTTCTTCATATTTCCCCTGGAGAATCTGGAATAATTACAGCTATACCTGGGACACTGAGCTGGGATGAGACTATTCAAGGGTATTTTTACCTTGCTCAGAAGTTTGGTTGCTGTGTCACAGTTGCCACAATGTCAACTTGACCTTCAACTCCTCCTTTGGAAGGAATTGATTCTGAAGACAGAAATTGTTGGGAGTTGTGTATTGTTTTTTTTCCCCTCTGCCTGTGTTTGTTTTGCTCCTGGTGATGTGAACCTCAGAAATTTACTGCTTATAAGAATACATGAGAATATATAACCTAAAATTATATATATATTCACCTGATATTATTATATGAGAACATATTACCTACTTTAGTTGCCTGCCCTATTTTTGCAGTGTTAATTAGTGTTAATATTGATGGGATTGAATGCTCTGGGTCACCTGAATAGATGATCCCATGGTTGCTGCTCCCAGAAATCCAGGGAGTGGGTGTGCAGTAGAGCAGTGATTTCCCAGCTGGAGCTCTGGGGCTCTCCTGCAGGAGTTAAACAGCTCCACCAAATGTGAAAACAACTCCATGTCCTAAAGCAATCTGAGCCAAGCAGGACGTGGCAGCATCTTTAGTAGGATTTGTCTTGAGTTGTTGCCATGGAAACAAGGTCTCCATCTCTATCTGGTACATCCTTATAGATAACCATATATATATGTATATATATATCCACATCTATCTGAGGTGTGAGGGAAATTCTCTTCCCTCTGGCTGTCAGGGTTTGGAGTTTGCCCTGAATCCTTTGCCTATGCATAAAAAATAAAAAGATTTGAGGCAGTTCTGCGTCAGTGGAAGTGCAATTCCAGATCTGCAATCACCTGTATGTGAAGTGCAGGTTAGACATGATCAGCTCCTCTGTGATCACACCTCACCTGGCAGAGATGTGGGAGCAGCTCCAAAACTCCTCCAAGACTGCTTAAAATCTCTTCTATTTTTTACCTTTCTGGTTTTAGTACAATAAAAAAACTATGAGTCTGGAAAGAGAGCTGTTACCTGGCGTCATCTGAGTTTCAATGTTCAGGCTACACAGGTACAAAGATCTATTTCTTCTGTGCATATAAATTAATCTAAAGAGGAAAACTGACCTGAACCAGGATTTATAATGCATGTGTAAAATGGTCAGTTTAGTAACCAGAACAGTGTCCATTATTCCAGTCAAAATGCCAGCAAATGAGATTATTATATTATACACTTTTCACTTAAATCCAGAACAAAATCTGAAGCTATAGGGTGACATTAAAACAAAAAAGCCCAACCCAGCAGCCTCTCCCTGGTGAATCAGCAGATGCCTGGCTCCAGGACAATGGCTGGATGTAGCCTGTGATTTATTGTGGCAGGGATGCTGCCCACAGAGGAGAACTCATTGTGCTCACAAATAATGGGTTTGTCTCTGAGAGCCAGCAGAACCCTGTCATCTGTCAGCCAGCAGAAAAGAAATAAAGCTCAGCATTGAAATATCTTCTTGGAGCAGGTTGGCTGCCAGCTGTGTGTGGTGGAAATAAGTCCTGATAGAGGCACAGCTGAAGCAGCTTAGAACTGGGGAAACCTCAAAGTTTAGGTGCTGTTGCAAAACTCTTCTCTTGCTCTCCCTTTAGAGATGAGCACCCTTGGAGCACCCCCAGAATTAAAAATGGCCAGACATCAGTGTTGTTATGCAGGAAAGGTACAGCAGCTCCTGCCCTGAGTTTCTGGATGCATTCACTGCAGAGACAAGCCGGTAAAAAGGTGAAGTGTCTTACCTGGCTCTTGTGGAGGAGGTTTTTCAGCTGCAGAGGTGCCTCGAGCAGTTTCTGGCTTGGAACTGGGCTGTTTGTGTTTTCTGGCAGTCAGGAAGAAATGTTTATTCATGTTCCCAGCACTGAGCCCCTCGCAGGCTCTCCCCAGGAATGGTCCTTGCAAAGTGCTGTGCCCAAATCTCCCTCTCTCCCCCTCACTCACACTCAGGTGGCTCCCAATGCCCAACGAATTAAATGCTCTGAGACTTCTCAGGGATTTAACCCCTTCCAACACGCCTGAAATCACTTGGTTTTATGCCTAGACTGGAAATTAGGTTGTGTAGCAGGGCTGCCTTTAAGAGGACAAGGTGATTTCCTGGCTTCTCAACATTTGGAGAATTCTCTTCTATTACAGTAATTAATTCTTAGGAAAGTTCTCGTTTCCCATGAAGTGCTTTACCTTTTGCCCCAAGAGGTTTTTCAAGACTTCTGGCATGCAGTGTCTGATTTTCACACCCAATTTCAGTATTGTAATTATTTCAGTATTGCAATTATATTCTTAATGAAAAGAAACACTTCAAAATTCCATGCACATGGCTTGAAAGGTATAAAGGTATATTTTTTGCCTTGCTTTGCTGTATCGGAAGACAGATTCCAAACAAAATAAATATCAGATATTTTACCTTAAATTATTTTCTGTTACAGAGCACATGCAAGTTTCAGCTGTTCCATTAAATGTACTGCTTTAAAAAATGACAAGGAGATGATTCCTGTTTCCATGGAAAGCTGTTCAGACCAGTTGAAAAGTTAGAGTATCTAACCCTAGCCCTGTATTTAAACACCAGGCACTTTATTTAATGCAGCACAGAAGTCCAAGCCATCAAATCCTCTTCAATAAATTATAACACTTGGTTTCAGCAAGATTGTGAAATGCTGCATTATCAAAACCCTTGTAAATATGCTTAATTTTCAGCAAAATTCCCATTTTCACCCAGCCCTTACCTTTCCCTTGTGTTCCCACTGGCAGTTAGGATGCTGTGGGGGAAATCAGGGGCTTGGCATCCTTCAGCATAAGGGCTGAACTTAGCCCAGCATGGACAGTGAGTGTGAGGGGTGGCTGTGGCAGGAGCTGCAGGACAGGAGGAGGCAGAGTCTGGTCAGCTCTGTCCTGTAACAGCTGCTGAAGGTGCCTCAAATCCCAGAATCCCAGGATGGGATTGGGATTTGGGTTGGAAGGGCCCTGTGGAGAGCACCAAGGCAGGGTCACCTGGAGCAGCTGGCACAGGAGAGCATCCAGTGGGTTTGGAATTCTCCAGACAGGGAGACTCCACACCCTCTGGAAGCTGCTCCAGAGCTCTGCCACCTCCATGGGAAAAAGTTCTTCCTCAGGCTGAGGTGGAACTAGGGACAAGGGCTGGGGACAGGGACAAGGGATAGGGACAGGGGACAGGGACAGGGGCCAGGGACAACGTGCAGCTCTGTGACAATAATGGAAAATGTACAAATAATGTCATCTTCAAAGCGCCGTGTACCCGGAACGAAGAGGTACTGACAAGCATCTGAAAGAGAGAATTATCTCCATTTTACAGATGAAAGGGAGTCACACAGAGAATCAAAGTCAAGATTAGATTAATAGACATTGATGCCAGAGGAGCTATTATGTCTTGTCTGGCATCTGGCAGAACAGAGCAGAGAATTTCACACAGATTGCTCCATTAAATCCCTAATCTCTGTTTGGGCTGAGGAAAGACCTCCAGAGCTGCCACAAAGACACTGCACCATCTTCAAATGAGTTGCTTGTGGGGCACTACTGGAAGTTCACATCCTATCCCAGTAGGAGTTTATTTAACTTCCTGTTGCCTCAGCTAATTTTGTTTGAATAATATTTTTAAGAGCCTCCCCCCCTCCATATCACCTGAATTCTCATTTGCATTTGTGCTCCCTCGAGGTGATTATTGAGTTGTTCTTTTCATGAAGGAGACGAGGGCCAAAAGGATGTTGGAGTGGGAAAAGTTCAATCTTGATAAAAGAATTCTTTTTTTTTTCCAGTGAGAATAATCAATCACTGGAAGAGCCTCTCCAGGGACATGATAAGGTCCCCCTCACTGGAAGTTTATGAGATTTCCCAGGCTGGGCAGGGTGCTGGATAATCTTATCTAGGACCCCTTTTCCACTGGAACTTGGCTCACATGACCTTTTGGTGTCCCTTCCAACCTGGGCTGTCCCATGACTCTGTGTAAAAGATTTTGTGCATAGGAACTGATGTGTGTGCTTAAAAGTTGTGTTGGATCAGGTCCTGGGGCCCACATCCAGCACCAGTCAGAGTGAATGCTCCCAGTTTCCCTGCTGAGAATGGTTTGGATCTTTCCAAATGACACAGTGTATTCTGAACTGTCACTTCCGTGGCATTTTCCTCTACATCTGTGCTTGATGTGTGATTATCCTGCAGTTCATCAGGCAGGTTTATTAGGAGTCTTAATTGAATTGCATTAGCTGGCATTTAAGCCATCCAAGCCATTTGAGAATGCAATCAATTAAGACATCCAGGCACATTAATGGTGTGGACACAGGGCAATTTCTGTAGATGGCTAATTACCTGTTTACTTCAGGAGGCAGATCAAGAATGGCCAAATGATATACGAGAAGAAAAGAAACAACATTGCAAAAATCCTCTTGGCAAGGCTGCAAAAATTAGCACATGGCAAGGTATAATTGTTCCCATTGTTAAAGTCTACAGTGAGAGAACAAACCCTGCACCGTGACAGGCACTCAGAGGTGTTCCCAATAGTTTCAGATTTGAATGTGACTTCCAGAGAACAGATGGAGCACATTACCAGTGCTGGAATGTCTTCTAACAGCACATCTGAGCTTTCTAAGCAATCAAGAAGCTCTCTGAGGTGGTCATTTCAAGTGGGGAAATGCTAATTCCTGTCAGTTTTCCATTTCATCCACTACTGATCTGGATCTGAGGCTGGAGCTCCGTGGGGACTCCAGGTCCCTCACTCTGGGTTACCCCAGGGAAGGTTTTGGTGTGGCAGCACCCACCTGGAGATGAAAGCACAAATGAGGGGGATAACAAAAGGCAAACCAGGGTGGGATGGAATCATTAGCATCCTCCTGTGCTTCCTGCTCCCTCCTACAATCCCCCCCTGGCTTTACAGCTAAATTTTCTCATTTACTGATGCAGTTCAGGAATGAGGCATGCAAACTGATTATGAGCTACTGCTCTTAATTTCCTTTAGAGTCCAGGGGGAAATTCTTATTCTCGTTCATTCTCTGCAACTCCTGACTCTTTGGGGTTGTGTAGGGAACACTGAAACACAAAAATGATCAGGTTGGCTGGTGACACACCTAAAGCCACAGCTGCTCTGGCACAGAACAAGTCCCCAGTGGCTCTCAGGGATGCAAGGGAGGCTTGCCAAGGTTTCCAGGAGGTCTTGGCCATGCATGTTATGCCCAAGGTAGACTTTGGAAGTGAATTAATTGAAAATTACCTGGTTGCACACCTTAGAGGTGAAGGTTCCACAGCTGTGTTGAGGTGTGGGATCCAAGGGTCAGTGGCACCAGGCAGTGACTTCAGGGAGGGCCAGGACAGGAGCTGTTTTCTCACTTTTCTCAATTGCTGGTTCATTAGTGAGGCACTAAAAACAGCATCACTGTGATCACCAGTGGTTTCCACTCTCTGTTGACATCTTTGGGACTGGCTCATGTTCTCCAGCCTCCCATTTGGGGTGGAAATTTGCTCCCCACCCGCTCTCAGACATCCTCAGCTGCTGAGAGCTACAACCAGCAATATCAGCAATATCAGCTGTGTTTGTTTTCTGCCCTCCAGGCACTTCTGGGAGCCAATAAACCCCTGCTCCTGTGCTCAGGGTTGTCTGTACACACCTGTGGGCAGGTGCAGCCTCTGCAGCACTGACAGGACAAGTGGATATGGAAAAGTCATTCCTGAAATGCACAGCAGGAGCAGGAGGGGGAGGAGTCTCCTGTTGCCCACAGCTTTGGAATGCTGTGCCTCCTAAATAATGAACTAATTTTCTTAAGGTGCCACTGAGTAATGGCTGAGTGAAGCAGCAGATCCCAGCACGGAGCAGAGTGGCTGAAATCCAAGGGAAGCAGCCAAGGCTCCAAAGGCAGGCTCCGGTGCCAGTGATCATTTCATGCACCACATTCAATTTCTGGTGACAGCGACTCCTCGGAGCCCTGGCAAATTGGAAACTGCTGGATGCAGCAGCAGCACAATGATAACAGTTAATCTTCTGCAGGGGCATGATGGTGAAAGAAATAGCTTTTAGATTAGCTGTCATTAGAGTGAAACATCTGCCCCTGCAAGCCAAGGGGACTGTCCTCACTTGGGCACAAGGAAGCTCATTAAATTCCTGGGTTTGCATGGCTCTGGGCCAGAGGCACACTTCCACCACGCTCTGGAGCTGGGAAGCACAATGACTTGGGCTCAAAGGCAGGAAGAAGAATTCCCTGGAGATGTGTCAGCTTCCAAAGCAGCTGCAGAAGTTGGTTCCTGTGTTTGAGTTCCCTCAGTACCTGGGAGCACACAGCGAAGTGAAATAGGAAAAATTAATGGGAGTGATGGGGTTTAAAAGGAAATGAAACCTTCTGAGATCACAAAAGCTCAAAGTTTAGCTCTGCCTGAACTCTGAGGAAAAGCTTCCAGTGGAATATTTAATTCCAAACACTTTCCCATCATTTCTAAGCTGTTCTTTGCCTGCTGGACTGCAGAGCACGAGGTCAGGAAACTTCCCTTGTCTAACTCGATTTGTGATGCAAATATTCTCACATCTGATTTTCCTTTCACATGCTCAGAAGGAATGTTGAATACTTCAGAGGGGCAAGCCTGGCAGGGTGCTGTTTGTGCAGGAACATTCTCAACCATGATTTCACAGTTTTCTTTCACCATTCATTACCTGGTGATGATGTGCAACACAGTTATTGAGGGTGCAGAATATTTTAAAGGAACAAAATTTATGGAGAGCAAAGAAATAGTTGGTAGTGTCTGTACATACAGATATTTAAGCTGTAATTAATTAATGACTGCAGCTTCAAACTGGATTACAAACAGATATCTGGTTTCATCTTTTATTAGGCAGTATTTTCTTTTTGATTACATTAATCTTGATTAATATAAGTATATTTGAATTCTTCACAATTGTGTGACATTTCCAGCAGAATTCCTTGAGGATATGTCCTACAGCACATTGTACAAGCAGCAATAAAGTTCCTTTTCTAAGTATTCAGCCTTGGGCTGCTTGCACAGGGTGAGGGACGGGTTTCAAAGCAGTGTGAAAGAGCTCCTCAATCCCCAGGAATTGCAGCTTAACATTAAAAAAAAAGGTACAGAAATTATCATTGTAGGCTTTTCTGCTAGATTCTTCAATCTGGAAGAAGTAGAACCAGTTTTTGTTGTTGTTGTTGTGGTGTTTTGTTTTGGTTTTGTGGCGTGTTTTTTTTTGTGGTTTGGTTTGTTTGTGTTTTTTTTTTTT